>NC_134234.1:276826577-277129608 GCF_965152275.1 Natator depressus
TATCTTTGTTTCCACAGAAGTCATCAGTAAACCTCCCATTGATTTCAATGAGAGCAAAGTTAGGCCAACAGATACTTTTGAAGTGAGTGATTTTGAAAATTCCAGCCTACCAACTTGATTGCAATAGCCATTCCACTATGCAAAGAGGGCACCATAATAGTCACAGAGGGTATAGCAGCTATAAGGCAGACATAACCGTATAAAAATGACAGTTTGGGGTTGAGTAAAGACACCATCATCCTGATACACAAATTCCCTGCAAACATTCCCAATACATACATGTGGCTGGAGTTGAACTCCAGCCAGCACCTGTTAAATGGGCTATGCACTGAAGCCAGGATTTGACCCTAAATACAGAAATTCTTAGTAATCTGTTTTTTCTTAATATTAAAGGAAACTGTGCTGGAGACAAAGTTGTATCTCTAGATGTTAACATTGTTGCTGTGTATCAAGATCGGTAAGATTATCGAGCCTGCCAAAATATCTGAATGCCTATAATTTAACCATACTATCTTCCGCTATTATCTGCAAATGCTGCAGTAAAATGACTGAGGTCCTTGCTCTTAACCATAATTATGAATAGGAATGAAGGAGAGAAAAAAGCTACAGCTATTTCCTCCCACATGATCATTCTGTCATCTTTCACACTTACATCTTGTTTCCCAAAGCTTTAATCTGCATTTGTACTCCCCTGATATTTACTTCCAACAGACTTCTTTTATACTGCAGCACAAAACAAAGAACTCACATAAAAATTAATGTTCAACTGCATTTAGGCATGAAATTTTAATATAGTCCAGAGAGAGTTCTTGCTGTTCCAAAATAATTTTAGAGTAATTCTACAAATAATCAAGCCCTTTATATCAATAAAATTCTTGTTGTGTGTATTGCATATAATCAATATCTATTCACATATTTGGCTACTGTCAAATCACCGTCTTTAAAAAAAGACTAGAACTAATAACAAGCCATAGAGATTAAATATGCAGTGATAAAATTCATAAGTAGTAATACAACAGATATGGTAAAATTCAAGAAAGACAGATGCTATTACTGTAACATGCTTTCTTTAGTATTTGTAGGGCACAATTCTGAATTCACTTTTTTTCCCATTTGAATTTTCCTTCAATTGATATTTCTTACTTGTCCAAATTTCTGCAGTCAGTAACCATGGGATTAGTTAAATTAATTAGGAACATGCAGGATGATGCATGCATTGAAGTATTAAATACAGGGAGCTGAGAAGCACAATTTAGTGTTACCTCATGGTGTGGTTAATCCTTAGAATTAGGTTGTAAAATAACTGGTACTTTAAAGTGTGGTTCTACTCTGAAGAGTGACTATATATAATGGAACCTTCTTTCTGAAAAGATCTGCTCCCTGTGTATATTCAGTTGTATCTCCTGACTTTAATGATTAAAGAATCTGGACTTAAGTATTGACTATTTTTTCTTCCTGTTAAATCTGCCGTGCCAAACAACTAAGAGAATGTGGGCTGGATTCTATTCCTCCTGTGCATCATCATCAACAGAATTATTTACTAAATTCCAAGGGCCAGTCAGGTACATTTGTGAAAGCCTATTGTAGGCAGTATGGTCATTGAAGGCATAATTTGGATACTGGGGTTACACCTGGTTGTGTACCAAAGGGCATAGAATTTGGCCTGCATTACTGGTGGTATGTGGGAAAAGGAAATAATTCAGTTAGTCTTTCAGCTCTTATGATGAGTTTATACCGTTGGCATTTAGAAAAAACATTTTACTCGAAAATGGTTGGTATTTGGTATTAAAACTTTAACATTTGTCACCCAAGCATTCTAATGGGAAGAATACTTGCATTTGATTGAATCATGAAGATCAGCTTCAAAGCTTTTCAGATGTGTCTGTAATAAAGGACTCAAATGTTGCACTCAAAAGGTGCAGGATAAATGTAATTTATAAAATGACCATGAGTTTAGCACACGAATATTAACTGCATATATGTACTGTACATACACACACATAAGTTACATGAATAAATCTCAGACACATCCTGTATATTGATTAGTGATACATTATATTCAGTAAGGGCGGGAATGAAGCTAGATGACCTAATGAATATTATGTCTTGATCCTTGAAGTTTGTGATGTTTTCTGTTCCAGGAATGTTCTCATAAAGGAACTTACATTTGGGGGTTATTTCTGGGGTGCTGTGGTGAAGTAAGGGGTTTGTCTATGATGCACAGTCTAAATTAATTAACAATGTTCATGTGGAGGTTTTCAAGAACATTTCATGTCATGTCAAAGCCGCAATCATGAGCTGCCTTGAAAAACTACAAATGCAAGTTGACTTGGTCATGACAGCCTCTACTAATTGCTGTCAAACAGTAATTATTATTTCATTAATTTCACCTCTCCAGTAAACAATGGCTTCTGGAAGCATCTGCCTCGCTGCCTCTAGGTTTGATTTTTAAGTTTAAAAGTAAGTTACATGTTGTCTATGGTTAATCACTGTTTTTACACTTTTAAGGCAATCTTGTCAGCACATGCAAAAAAGTAGTAGAAATTGGAACTAATTATCTCATAATTGACTGATACTTTCCCCTGCTGTTGGAAGCGGAATGCTTGCCATCTAGTAGCTTTCCACACACAATGGGAGGGAAAATTATCAATCGATCATGGGACAATTAGTTCCTAATTTGTAACGTTTTTCTGCTGAAAATAAAAGCAAGCTAATTTACGATTATAAGGATTGGAGTCCCTATGGTGAATTGGAGAATGATCTTTATAAATAGTCCATCTAAGTGATATTTACATTTTCAATTATTTTAGCAATGAATGATGATCCCAAGGTGAATTAGGATATTAAAATTTTATCACAATCTTTTTTTTTGGGTTATTATTTCTATGGAATTAGAGAAGAGCAAGGCACTCAGGACAAAGGCATTGTTTGAAGGATTTTACAACTGAATATATACATAGACCACATGTGAAGACAACATCTGCATGAGGATGAGGAGGTAAAACAAAGGGAGAGGACGAAAGCACTCTGAGAATTTTGAATTTAATGACATTTAGCTCTTATTCAGGGATTTCCAGGAGTAAATCTCAAACTATAGACATTTTGCCCTGTGAAACTCAGGATTGAAACCATCTGAGATAGATCTGAACTAGGGCAGAAGTACTGTACCTATGGTAGATGTGTAATCTATAAATTAGATGTGTAATCCTAAATTGTGTTTGAGAGACACTGGAGGCCATGGGGCAGCTCTCTGGTGGTCCAGAGAGCTAGCCTGTTGCACAGTTCTAACTCTCCTCCTGGTTTCCAGTTGCTAAACCATATTTAAAGGAGCTAAAAATCTTATTTTCCTACTATTACTCTTTTATGTAACATGTAGTTGCCACAGGGATGTTATATGATTACGACTGGGAGGGGAGGTGTACACAAAGCAATCTTTCTATTAATATCTGGTATGTATTATGGAAAAATTTGGGAACCCCAGAAAGCAAATCTACAGTGCTTGAAAATTGGAAGTGCATGTGTTTCCTCTGTTTTAAAGTGCCTGTCATCCTGGTATCTACATACTCTACAGCAATTAAAGATAGCAATGCGTGCACCCTTATTTTCACAGCCTTTCTTGTTCCTGGGTGTGTGTTTCCCCTCCTTTTTCATCTTCCTCTCTTTTCCTCTCATCTTCCACTTCGCCCTTCCAATCTCCACTACACGTTGTGAAGATACTATCTATTGGCGAAAGGCCTTATCAAAGAGGTGAGTGTGGCTTATAGATCTGAACATGTTCACTGATGTATCCCCTAAGGAGTTTACCTAGGTTCCTGAGTATGTGTCTGCTCGTAACTCAGGGAGTGGGTCTGACCCTGGGAGGAAGGGAGTCAAAGGCAGAATCAGACCTGACAGGGGCCCTGTTGGCATGGGAGAGGATAGCAGGGTGCCTGCTCAGAGGAAAAGTTATGTCTGAGGGAAAGCAGGAGGGCAGAGTCAAATGATTGACAAGTGAAAGTCTGGGAAGAAGAGCTAGCCTGACCAATAGGAAGTGAGATGCTCACTTTTGAGACCACTGTGAGAGGGGAAAAGCCACTTTGGAGTAGTCTGGAGCCAGCCACAGAAAGGGCAAGACTGGCTGTGGATGAGCTGGTGAGTCCCAGGTCTGCATGCAAGGTCTCCTGAGAACTGGCTTTTGGGGACCTGGAAGCAACATCCCTCAGCTTGGTACTTTTTCTCTTCAAGGTGACTTTCAGTTTCTAGAGTTTTGTTGGGAAAACCGTCCACCCAGCCAGGCAGAGGAAGCCCTCCAGCTCTCTAGGTAAAATCAGTCAGCTCTCCATTGGCTGCTAGACCAGGGCCCCCTGCTTGCTGTGAGTATATCTGAGCACTAGAGTAGAGACTAAAGTTAGGGTCTTTCATAGAGTTTTTGTAATCTGCCTCTTGAACTCTGCTTCCCTTTGTGGTGAGGGGAAATCCGGGGACCAGAAGCAGCCTGACTCTTGCATGAAGAGGATCCCTGCCAGCAGTGGTCATCAGCCACTGTGCAGTGACTGAGGAGTCCACATTCATCTCCGAAGCTGAGGCGCATTCATGGAGTTGTGAGTGTACCATCTGTTAGTTAGATAGTCAGGGAAATTGCATGGGAGATCCCAATGTCCTCAAGCCAGGGGGTAAGGATTTGGGGATGTTATTAGCTGCTGCTATTAAATCTGTGGAGGGATTTACCATCTTATCCCATCAAATCCCAGTCATTTGGACTGCACTGAAGCCAGTCGGCCAAGTTGCTAGCTGCTGCACAGAGAATATCAAAGTCACAGGCCATCAAGGACCCCTACAAAGTATGCGTACCAACGGGACACTAAATTTTAGTCTTGCTATATCCAGTCACATGACTGCGGAAATTCACAGGTATTATCAGTGCAGGCAACAGTGACCCCAAGAGTATTGTCTTACCCTGTTTTGTTATATTTACTTCCTGTTTAATATAATTACTCAGTTGAATATATTGTGTTTTTGTGTTATTTCCTGGGAGTCTCCAACTATCTGGCAAATAACTGGGTGTTTTCTTGTGGTTAGAGTTTTCCTTTCAAGCTGCCCTGGTGACACTGCCAGGAAGGAGCAAGGAGGGTGGAGACACCACTAAATAAATTCATATGGGAAGAAAATAAACTACGTTACAGCCTGCTAAGCTGGAGGTGGGATCCAGAAGAACCCAGGCCTATCCATCAAAACCTGAAAGGCGATCGGTGTTAAAGGAGGTAACTGGGTGGATAGGGGGTGCTACATTCATCTGTGCTAACAGGTCTTCACTTTAAGAAGGAATGAACACAGCAGAAGATCCAGAAAGATTACATGGACCTTACTCAAGCAGAGAATACACAGTAAAGATACACTTGGGTTTTGCTGAATACCAACAGGGGATGTGCAAGTGAGCAAATGTTTGTGCAACAAAATATCAGAATAGCTTGAAGTCAAGAGAGAAATATGAAAGAACTCAACAATTCTCTTTGATACCCTGCCTCTACACTTTATTTCTAAAAACCCACCTGTGAAACATGCTAATAATTTGGTCACCTCTTCACACTTAGTTTGTCGTAGCATGACCATATGCATGTCCTCTGATTGAAGTTTTTTCAGATCAGAGATTCTGTCCTGACTTTATTGTCTTTACTATATTTAACTTCTTTGAAAGCTCAGTGTTCAGCTATGACATAATAAATTGGCAATCATGGTCACTGATCTAATCAACACAACGTTAACCATAAAAAAAAATGGTTACTGACCATCTCATGATATGAGAAGCAGACACCCTGAAGTCAGAGAGCATTTAAGAGTATAGAACTCAAAGACATTAAGGAACAGATCCTTCAATGGGGTATGAGTACTTTTACAGTGACAGCACAATCTGGTTGAGAAGTGGGTTTAACCAACTCAAGAAGGAGTCACCCCGACAAAAATTAGATTCTCTAGTGGAGAAGAGACAGTATGAGGAGTTTTGATGTCATTCATCTTCACTGCTGCTGGTATAGCTGAGAAAAGAAGGTGCGGTCAGAGGAAAGAGGGAGTGGCTGGGATGCAACATAGATCCTTGTCTTCAGTTTCAACCTCTTGTAGCAGTCCTATACCATATGTAGCTGGCATAAATTAGAGAAGCCTTCTCAGCACAGGGTGGGGTTAGTATGCACAGAATCGCAACAAGATCAGGGGACTGCAAACCTGAGCTTTGAGCCACCTTTGCACACATATTCCTAATTTGTACTCTGTGCAGTTCAGCTACATCAGAGGTTCTGAATCTTGGACTGGAAATAAATGACACTTGTTGGAACTTGGTTGCTGCACAATGACTACAGAATTGGTTGCTTAAGAAATCACAGAGCTCCTCAGAAGCTATTATACCTCCTGTATAAAAAGGGAGCACAGAAGGATTTAACATGAATAATGAATTGTTTGCTTTATGTTTAGATGAACCTAATAAATAAGTTGGCATTCTTTCAAAGCTGTGGGAGAAGAAAAGGTGGCTATCAGGGACAGAGCACATGCACACATTGTTTCGTAGTGAGGTTGTCTGAGGAGCTTCAGAAATCTCTTTGGAAAAGCAAAGATGTATTGTGGTGTGTGAAAGGAAGAAATCTTCTCTAGCAGGCTGTTATCCTAGTTGCCAAGGGCAGGTCCTTGATGAAAACAGAGCACCAGAGGATGGATAGTTTAGGGATTGTACAGTAGAAGTAGAAAGTTGGTTATTATAATGGAGCCTAGAGTTACACTGGAATCAAAATGGATTCAACATACAGTGAATGTTACAAAGAGACTATAGTCCAAGTTCTAGCTTGAAGCCTAGTGGGGCAACCCAAACAAAGCCAATGATTTAAGTCAGGCCAGAATTTAGCACTTTGTTGGGAGACGTATCAACAAAGGACATTATATCCAGAAGAGAAGGTGGTACCAGAGAAAACGTCACCTAACAGGTCAGAGTCATTCTAAATAAATACAGTAAATATCAAACACTGGTTTAGTTTTCAAACTACGGTAACTGCATTATGTTCTGGGTTTTTTAAGTCATGGTGCTTTATGTAAGGCAACCCAGACTTCATTTTATTTACATTATTATTGCTAAAGGAAGTCGAACAGACTAGCTTAAGACCATTTCAAAAAATAGAAGGAAATTTGTGCTCAAATAGGGCCATATTTGACTTTGTTAGTTCTCTAACTTGCATTAAGCAGAATATTTTCTTAGCATGCTTACAATGTAAAAATAATGAATAATTTTACAAAGTGGCTCAATACCAATAAACAACTCCAACTTGCGCCCCCCCCACCCCACTCCAACCCCACAAATGAAAAAGAACCTCAGATCTCTCCCCTCATACAAAAGCCCACGTAATGGGATAGTCCTTGAAGAGATCAACAAATCTGTGGTCAGTATGAGCAGCACTGGAGTTTGAAGTTTTAGAGTCAATAGACCCTCTCTGAAAGCCCTTTCCTATTTAACTCATGGAGTTATCTGCATGTGTGTTTCAGTTATCTCAGCTGCCCCAGTGTCACACAGGGTAAAAGGCAATATTTATGGTAGCCAGTGATATTTGTGTTTAATCTGCAAGCTCAGCCCAGGGAATGGAATTCTCATCATTTCCCCAGCCATTTAAAACAATAATTCTGTGCTCTGCTAAATACCTCCTTTTCTAAACCAATACTCTCCTCACTGAAATTGTAGTCATAACTGTAAAAGAAATCTACTGCCAAAGTACTCCACTGGGAGAGAAAGAATATAGTGGCAGCTGGCTGTCTCCAAGGAAGGAGGGGCTCCATCTCTGTAAAACACTCTCAGCTCTTGCGGAAGATATGCTGAAGATGTAGAAACTGTGCTACTACCAACCAAACTAAAGGTTGTCACTTTAGTAGAACAAGAATTCTAGATATAGTGCAATCAGCAAATTAATTAGAAAATCTCATGCCTGTGTGCAAAATAAAATTGAACAGAAGCAGCGTAGTGTAATGATGCTTCTTTAGTGAGTTTTACATTCAACAAATTCATCCTTTTGCCCTCCCACTCAAAATTCCTTTACTAACATTTGTGGATGGAGAACCATGATTAAAGCTTGGTGGTTGCTTGACTAATTATTTGTTTATCCTACATACCAATCCCATGAGTCCAAAATCAGTAGGGGACTCTTTAAGGAACACAACTCAGGGTTTGCATTCCTTTTGTACAATTTACCAACCTTCTGTAACAATCCATGGTGGTATAACATTCCATGCATGTGACATTGGGACTAGCTGAAGATTGCATCCTTTTAATCCTTACAATCTGGGCTGGATTCAACTGATGACCTAGCTGGTGAAGCACAGTAGCTGATTAGAAGTGTCCCAAAGCATGCAGTCCTCCAATAAATGCTGATTTATGAGGAGTTCCTGTCTGTATATCTGTCTATATACCTACCATACAAAAAGGCTGTTTGAAAAGAACTTTAAGGTTGCAAAGTTTAGAACTAAAATGTTAGGGAGTATGACATAGAGTCTACCTGTGCAACTTGAATTTTATCCTTTTCTGCCTATATATTATGATCACATAGTATTTTTTCTCACCGAGACCATCAACACTGTTTGAATCCAGGATCTTTAGATCAACAATAGAGAATTTCCACTTGAGTTAAAGGAGTAACTGGTAACAGAAGTAGTCTATTGTCCTCTAAGAGGAGAATACAACACACACTTTGCCAGAGGGTTACACAACTGTGGAGTGTTGGGTATGAGAATTCCAGCTTTCTTTTTCTTGCTTTAGGAGGAGAGTGTTGCCTGGAGCTATGTTAATATTTCTGTGCAGTTCACAACCTGTATTTCTGACCACATCCTCATACCCCTGCCCTATGAGCAGGCACGTGTCACTCAGCCGTTTTACAAATAAGGTAACAACTAAGTGGTTGGTCACTTTAGGTACAGCTGAGAATAGAATCTCATCTGACATACAGAGCCAAGCCTCCTCCTCTTTGCCATATTGCCTTTCATAAAGGGTATGTCATGGCCCTAAACCATCACCTCCAGCCCAATGCCCTCCTCCCCCCATGTGGGTATCATGCAGGTCTGTTTCTTTCTACATAAATTCACACTCCTTGACTTCCCTTCAAAGATCCTGTTTCTGCTTCAATCTCAGTTATTATCTCCAGCTGTTCTCACCTCACCCCTGCACTTGCTCCAGGTTTCTTGCCTTTTTTTACTCCATTTCTCTCCTCCAAGTCTCACCTTTGTGCCTTTTCCATATTACTCTCCTATCCCTGGAACAACACCCCTCTTCCTGTGCATCAGCGCCTTCACACCATTTCTTCAGCTCCCTCCTCAAAGCCCACTCCTCTCCTGCTCTTTCCTGCTTTGCTCTTTCACTTCTTTGCTCTCTACTCCTCCCACTTGCCTTACCTCATTCTCTATAGGGAGATTTTCAAAGGCATGAAGGGAACTTAGGTGTCTGTATTTGTGCCTTTAAAAATCTCCCCCTACATCTCTAACTCTCCTATACTAGAATAAGACTAATTTTTATTTCTTGTACTCTTTGTCTCCCTCTCCCTGCCTTCCTGTCCCCTTCCTTTGTCTACTATCTTTTCTTTTCTTTGTTTGTCTAATTTAGATTTTGCAAGCTCTTTGGGGCAGGGACTGTCCTTTTACATTCCCCGGAAAGTACCATGTACAATTGATAATGGGGCTGTTTAATGTTTAATAAGTTACTTATAGAATTCCTGACAGTTGCCTACAAAAAATAATACAAGCATCCATGCAGTGGGTTAAAGCTGCAGCGTCATTAGTTCAACTACTAGAGAGATCACAGGTTTGATATTTGTGCTGATTTGATATTCTCCTTCTAGGAGAGGGTACAGGTGTGGAGAATCCATCCAATTTGTATAGCTGGAAATACCATATGAATAATAAGCAGGCCTTTTTTAACGTTGCTCATGCTTGTGATGTTAGTAAATCACAACTGCGTGGGGGTGAAAGAAATTAGAATCTAAAATGAAGGGACTGTCCCATTATGTATAAGACTGCTGAAAGGTTTCTTTGTTCTAGAAAAGTCATTATAATAATAGAGGAAACAAAAGCCAAAGCTCTTCACCCAACCCTGGGTGTCCTGCTGAGTCCTGCACCCTGATGATACTGTGTAGAATTTAAACAGCAATATTTTTAAGATCATCTCTTCCACTAGTAATGGAAAGTAGCACTACATAAACTCAGGGCAACTCATAACTTGGGGCTCTTTCATCTGAAATAATTTGTGTCAAGAAAAGCCTGTAATCAACACACATATACATATATAGATATAGATGTGATTCTTCTTTGATGCTCTCCTAGGACAAAAACACCCAAACCAGATATCTAACAGCTTGAGAAATTGCACCCGTTCCCCTCCACCGCGCACACTAATAAAAAGTAAGCAGTAATCATTCTACTGACCACGCTCACATCAGATGTGTCCATGTGGAGGGGAAACAGAATGTGACAGTCACCCCCCCCCGACCTATCAAATCTCATTTCTCCAATACCCTCTCCCTTCCCCCATATATACATCTATACCTTCAGTGTACTGAAAGTATACAAGCTCATTCTTTTGGGCATAAGGTTACCTCCAGCTGACAGAGGTTTAGATAACCTGCCCATAAGGGAAGCGTCTATTACATAATAACCCCCTTTGGGGAGCCTTGCACCTTCCTCTGAAGCATTTGTCACTGTCTGAGACAGGATTCTGGACTAGATGGACCATAGGTTTGATCAGGTATAGTAAATTCCTATATTCCTCCATATGTATACATGTGGAGCAGCTGCATTTGGCCAGATTCCAACTGTGATTTTGCTGCATAATTAACACAAGATATGAATCATGAGTAAGCTCTCTAAATATGGTAATTTAGGTGATAATTATCCAACACTACTACATTTAATTATCATAAAATAGTTACAAACATTTAAGAAGTCTAAAAATTTAAACACATTTCAGTTAAGCTGTTGAATGTACCAGCAATAACCACTTTCACTGTTGCCCTTTCACAGTCCAACACGATATCTTGAAAAATTCTGAAGTCATTTTAGTGGGTGCCTCGTAGTGCCTTCTATGATCAAAGTTAACGTCAGGACTTTCAATTAAAATTCCGTTTTCATGTGTTCTTGCCTAGCAAAAATTTTCTTCTCTGAAATTTTCCATGAGGCACATTAGTGATGGGGGTGGGGGAGGGAGAGGAAGGGCTAATTGTTGAACAAAATCTCTTCAGAGGTCTGAATTAATCAAGAATGAAAAATGCACACTTCCTGTTTTGAGTCCATGCAGACAGATTTTACTCACACAACAACAAAAAAAGCAGAACTTTGCACATCTGAAATGTTCAGGTTGTCTAGTCCCCATTGAGAACTAAGCTCTTTTGTTGGTTGAAGAAAATAAGCTGCAACTATTTAAAACCTCAATTCTGAATATGTGCAAAAGTAACTTTGGGACGAATTATTGCTGCCTTAGGGACAAATTATTATGCTAAGTGCAATGCTAAGTAAATACTATACTTAATGGGCTAGATCCTCAGCTGGTGTGAATGAGCACAGCTATGCCCAAATGGGCATTCTTACTGAAGATCTAGTGCAATACATATAAAGTTTTAAACATGGAAGATTTTCTCTGTAGACAGATTTCACTGTGGAAACGGATTCTGTTTTGAAGTCTTTATTCTGCTACACAGCTTGTAAACTACACAGCAAGGATTCTTTCTTGGGCTTAGCTTGAGAACTCCATAGAAGAGACACTTTCTTTGGCACAAGATATAATCACTGGAAGAGCAAACTGATGAAACAATTTCAAATGGTGAAGCTTGTGTATTCCAAAAGCTCGAGGCCGTGAACATAGTTCAAAGATCTTAGAAGCTTCACGAACATAAGATGGTTTGATTTTTCCTGTTTTTTCTTGCAGAGAAACAGGGAAATTAAAATATAACGTTACCAAAGCTTTGTTATAAATTTAAATGTTCAATAGACAGGCAATGCTAATGTTGAATGTGAAACTAACTTTCCTGATTATTCATGTGAATTATGAATAGTCTTTAATTCTATAATCGCATAATTTTCCTCAAATGATATTGCAGAAAATTATGTTCTACATCAGATTCACATATGATGCCAGTCTTGTATGTTTACAATAATTTCTTCATTACAATGGACTTCACTACTGCATCTGTTAAATCTTTTTGAAAGGTGGCATGAGATACCAAAGTTTTTTGTGCAGAATAGAGAGCATGGTTTAGCAAGGTTCTGATTTACTGTATTTAAAATATTGTACATCCTTTTGTTGTAAAGAATTTATATCTGTGCACTGCTGGTTTGAATGTTAACAAGGTATTTCTAACTTTACAAGTAAAATAAAACTGTTTGTTGCCCATCATCTGATTTTAAAAATGTATAGTTCCAGCAAAGTATTTAATTGCACTAAATAATAATAGTATAATTACAATAAGTGTATTAATGAAGCAGTATGGATGGTAATGTAGTTATTGGGAGTCAATTCTGTAATTTAATTGGAAAGCTCTATATATGCCAAGAGAATGCCTTTCACTAATTATTCTGGAATTATAGATCATTATACTATAATGTCTAAGTTGGTTACTATATACTTTTACTTTAATGAATATAATAAGCATACATTCCTCAGAGTAATACACAGTATTACAAGCTGCCAGACATCTATCCCTATATTTTAGAAATAGCATGTGATTACGTGAAAAAGCCTTACACAACATAAACCACAGGAATTAGGGAGTTAAGTTCTCCTTTCAACCTCAATTTTCACATTTCAGGTAGGATTCACAAGGAGGATTGAAATGCCCAACTGCCACCTTAGGCACCGCTGGCATTCACAAAATCCCTGCTCAGATGCCTCCTAACTCCATAAGTGCTTAATGTCTCTAGGCGCCTTAAGTTTCAGTGGCTGGGCATGCGCTTAGTCACCTTAGTCCTGGCATCACCCCACAGCTCAGCTCCTAATACCTGAGCCCCAGAGGGATTCACAAACTGGTCATTCCCCTGCCTGCCAACCCAATCCAGTAGATATGCTCAGAGTATGTCTAAACCCACAGAAAGTGGTGGTTCTCACCTATAAAGCTTTCAGCCCGGTGGCTAGGGAACTCATTCAGGATGTGGGAGACTGGGTTTAAATCCCCACTCTGCCTGATGTGAAAAAGGATTTGAAGTTGGGTCTCCCACCTCCCAGGTGAGTAACCTATTCACTCGGCTATGGGGTATTCTGGGACACAACTCTCTCAGTCTCTCCTGTTGGTGCTGTTCCACTATGTATAACCAATTAAATATGACTGGAGCAGGGTGAGTAGAAACTGGGTCTCCTGTCTGCCAGGTGAGCACACCTTAACCACAGGCTAGAGAGTCATTCTCATGCTCTCCCTGGCCTACCCTTCTTGCCTTTTGAACTTTTGGATGTTCACTCAGGAGTCATAAAACGTTTCTTTTTTCCCTCCAGAGATAAACCACCACATTTTTTAAATTGTCTACACTCCCGTAGTCTCACATTATTTAAATCCTAAAATATCTGATCAGAAAGCTTGATTTCTAATTCATCTTTGAAGTTTAGATGCATTTTTCATAAGTTCTAAAAATAAAGAGTTCTGTCTTCTCCAGTGGCGTGTCATGTATATGTATGAAAGGCACCATGACAAAGTTTCAAGGTATTTTGAGAAGTGTAAATGCAAGGGAAAACACATTCAAAAACCAGGATGCAGCATTCTGGTCTTCTGAAAATCTATAGTCTCTGAATATATCAGCACAATCAAATAAAATTAGGTGGTGCAAATAAAAATATAGTACAATGACAGGCCAAATAGTGCGTGAAGTGACATGCAGCTTGTGGTAGAGTTGCATGTGATTAATGATACAATGTTTTATACAATAAAAGTGCGATTTAAAAGTAAATATGCATGTTTTGAACCTGACATCTCATTGAAATGTGTGGACAAAACCAGACATCACAAGTGATCCCAATGATACAAATGCCCAGGAAAGAGAGATGATACAGCTGGTCTGATAGTTTCACAGTATCAGAGCCTGGTGACAGCGATGATGCGTGGGGAGAGGTGGGGGCACGTCGGGTCACATGCTCCTCCAGATTTCTGCCTTCCATTGAGCAAGAGCTAAATGTTCTGAAGGGACCCATCCACAGTGCTGCTGCACACTGTGCCCCACAGGGCCACCTCTCGCCAGGATGTTCAGCAGCGGGGAGGCAGCGGCTCCCCTTGGTGGTGGCACTCACTGTGCGTCTGTGCAGAGTTGGGAGGGAGGAAGCAGTAAGGCGGCTGGCTGCGGGCTGAGCCTTGCCCCCTGCCCCTGCTACATGGGACTGCTTCTCCTTCCCTGCTGCTGGGGTCTCAGCACTTCCTGCTGCCTGCTTTGCAGACTGCCCTGGGTGAATGCCCTGTGCCTGTTCCCAGGGCAGAGGCCGCTTTCTCACTCCTATAAGGAGGGGCTCTGCCCAGGGGAAACTGTCCCCTCACACTGCTCCCCTTGCCCTGCCTTCCATTTAGCAATAGCTTCTAAGGTGAGTTATGGGGTGGAGGTGGCACTCCCTCCTGAACCCCACTGGGTGGGGCCAGCCCAAGCTGTCTGGTGTCACTGGCCCAAATCACCTGGCATCACTGGCCCAAGCCACCTGGCATCATCGCTCACCCCCACCCCAAACGTTCCTCTTCACCCCCATAGGGTGGCATGCTCCACAGTTTGAAAACCTCTGTTCTAGATCCAGTGCCGACGTGTGGGACAGTCAAATGCCCCTCCAGAACCTTTAAATTTTGCACCCCCCACTATCCATAGTTATGCATCGTCTCTGCCTGCTGATATATGTGAAAGCTGGGTTTAAGAGCTTTACTTTTCTTGTTGCCCAGGTCAATGGAGTTCTGATTCCTTTATATTGCAGGAGTCATGTGCTAAGGATCAGAAAATGTGCTTTGATTCCTGCAGGCCGTCAAGTCTCATCATCTGTAAACTGACCCCAACTGATTGGAGGGAGTGTCCTTCTAACTACCCAATAGACAAACTGCAAAGGATGTGAAAGTGGTTTGTGAGGAAGAGGAGGAACAGGGCTCAACTTATTCTTTCATAAAGGTTTTTTTAATGCTCCCTGACAGATGTGGAGCAGGAATACATGAATGTGTAATAGAATTCTGCAACAAATGTTTGGGAATGTGTTCACTGCTAAAACTCACAAAAATGACAAACTCTCCTTAAATACACCATGAGCTTAATCCCAGGTGTGTGCCAGCTGCTGCCTCTCTTTGGAAGCAGCATTTCCAATATACTCTCTTTTGATCATGCAGGGGAACAGCCACTGTCATTGCCAGGAGATTGATGGACAAGCATAGCATCTTGAAAGAGAGGAGAGGTACCGAGAACATCTTGACTGGCACTGAACTTACAATGACACCAATAGGACAGTAATTACTGCAGACTATAGGTGCTCCATGTGCATCTTTTATGATCAGCACTGTCTTCTCTCTGCTGTGAACATTGCATTTTCTTTTAGGCCTTGCTTCCTGGACACATTCCCAATATGTGTTATTGACACTAAAGGAGCCTGGCTTTGTGATATAAGTCAGATGACAATCATCAAGGCACTGAAGAGTCCTCATACTGGATAGAGTGTGGATTAAAAAAAAAAACATAATAAAAAGAAGACTGACTAGGTCACTTTTTAAAAATCAATTGCAGCGGGGAACTCCATAGCGGATTGCTTAGGAAATGTAAATACTACATAATCTTTTCATATATTATTTACATATTTTGTCAGATGTCGACTTTTTAAACAGGGATCACTGTATATTCTCTAATCCTCTGGTTCTTTAACCCAGCATAACCTATAGAGGAATTGTATGGCAATTTTTTTTGGTGGCAGAGGCTGCTACTGCTGCATGGAAAGCCAAGTGCTGCATGGAAAGCCAAGTGCTAGCCAAGGGGGGAGCTCCATTGTGACTGGCTTAGATGTAGGAGGCATGCCGTGGTGGGGTGGCACCAGCAGCAGAAGCAGTGAGTGTAGGAAGATTGTGTGGGAGTGTGTTGTTCTTTTCTTCCTCTCCACAAGCTCCAGCTGGAGCATAAAGAGTGGGGAATTTTGTTGATCCCACCCTACATCCTTTGCTGGTATAGTGTGTGATCTTTGTGACCCACTTCTGGCTTGTGTTTCATATTGACTGAGCAGCGCTATTCTAAATCCAGCCCTCTCTAAGAAAACAAATGGGATCAATTCATATAGTACAAAGGTTATTTCAAAGCCCTCATACTTTATGAAGGAATTTATAACATGTTTTTATATAATACAACTTATTTTAGTAAGGCTACTTGCATAATCCTCCCCTTTCACAGCTAGCCATAGTCATTAAATGTCATTTTTTCTGAAGCTAGTATATCAGTGCATAAAATATCAGTTAATAAAATTCCCATGCTGTACACTCTGGATATGTTCTAATATACTTGTTTAAAAATCACTAGATGCAACCAAGGGTAGAGTCATGAGTTCCCCATATGCTGCATAAATTGCTGCCATGGGATCCTCAATGATCACTGCTACATGATTTCTCTGTCAATACAAGAAAGTGCTCAATAGAAATAGCCTGAATAGAGAAATAAAATGATAAGAACCTTCTCATAACACTACCCTTAACTACGATATATGATTTGGGACAAACAAAAACCCAATAATATTAACCAGATAAAGCACTGGATGGCATTGCAGCTTCACACAAATGCAATAGAAAGACCATCTCTCTGTCTCCAAAAACTACAGTGTTCTGGTAAAACTCTGTTTCTCTGACAGGCTCTGACATAATTACAATATCAGTCTCTAGTGGAAAAGTCCTATTAAATTGAACAGGAAAGAATCCAACAGTAATTACTACAGAAATTACACTGAAAATGTATGGAATTATTACATCTCTACAGGATTTTCAACCCCCCAAAACAATTTAATATAGAATTATACCCATACATCTAAGTTTTACAGATTGGTTTAAAAATTCTATACAAAGTTCATCATTCCCTATTCATTTCCATTGGGCTTTTCGTACCATTAAAAGGATAGTCCTACTCAGTTTTAGAAAAGTCTTACTTTTTCTGTAGGCCATGAACTCCAAAAAGACGTTCTCAAACCAAATCCTTGTCTTGGTTCAAAAGTAACAAATGCTGACTTGTTGAAGCTGAGTGAAAACCAGTAAGAGCCTGGTGTGAGTTGCTGTCACACTAACCACCTCTGAAATGGCATAATCCAATTACATTTTGCAAAACAAAACTGATACATCCGCACACAGCAACAGGAGGTAGGATTGAAAGCTATAAAAAGCAAAATAGAAATGATTACTTTGACTGTATTATTCAGTATGTCTACTATCAACAGATATTGTCAATACCAGAACATTTCAAAAGGCCTTGGAGGTCTAAATCCTTGAAGCTAATGAATCCCTTCATATGGATAGAAAAATTTTAAGCACAACTTATGTATCCTTTTAATTTGTCCTCATCGTTAGTGATTATCTAGAAAATGTATTGAATAAAAATTACCAAAAAGATTTTAAAATCGTTGTGTAATGAAGAAATTGGTCTAATTCTAAAAAAGGCTATTAGTAATGCCAGGATACTTTAAATATCTCAACGTGCTTCATTCTCATTCTCAATGTGCTTGAGAGCTAATGACATATAAGTGAAGGAGGAATTGTTTAAAGTGGTAAACAAGGGGTAATAGCTTGAAACTAAGAGAACATTTAAGTTGGATATGAGGAAAGAAACCACATATAAGGTCAATGAGACAAGGAATATTTTTCATGGAACATAGAATAATTCTGATTATGTAACACTACCATTTAGCATTATTAGATGCAATGAATGATGTACAGCTTTAATTTACTAAATTAGATGTGATGATGGTCTAACGAACTAAAACAGTACGAAGCAGCAGTCTGCACAGATGACAGTGTTAATTATATTTATCATATTTATTGTAGTAGTGGCTAGGTAATGACCAAGACCAGGCCCCACTGCGATAGGCACTGTCCAAACACAGAGTGGTAGACAATCCCTGACATGAACAACTTAGATTCTAAACTTTCCTGTATGTTGGTCTCAGCACCTTAGGACTGTACCTCTGTATTAAATAGAATAGTGGGTACAACATGCTCCTTTTAATGCAATTAGCTATAGCTCTGGGTTTCCTGGTAAATCACCAACACTGGTGTTAACGAAGCAAAGTTTGGGCACCATTGAAATTACATCTGTAAAAACGTCAACTTTCTATGGGCTAAATCCTCTGGACCAAATGAGGAGCCCTTCATGCAGCATAAATAGTGCAGTTCCACTATGGAAGAAAGGACAAGGTGTTCGGGGGCTGTAAAACGCCCCAGTAGTTAGCTTGGAAGGATTTGGGTATATGCAGGGAGAGGTGAAGGGTAGGGTAGGGTTCTGGGGATCCTCGACTAGGTGAATTAACTGGCTTAAGGTCTCAGCATTGAGTAGTACATTGATGAGGGCCAGCATGAATGCTCCACCCCATGCCTGAGCTGCAGTAGCATGGCAGCCCATGAAGTTCTCGTGCACCCATACTTCACAGAAGAAGCAGGATTTTGCCATGTGCAAAAACACAGAGAAGTGGCACCAATTATATCACTTCAAAACAGATTGAAGCACCTCATCTCCTTTAATGAGAATTTGATATATAATTTAATTGTCTAAGAAAGAGCTGAGCACACTGGTTTGCTTTTACTGTAGAGGTGATTACTCATTATTAGAGCGTGTTCTCCATTATTAACCTGGAGGCTGTTTGTATTGTATCTGTAATCTAAGGTGCTGAGTGAATGATTTTTATCAGAAAATATGGTTATTACAAAGATGCACTCACTGTGTATATTACAGTAAGCTATCAAAATAAAATGTGGAATCTGTTCACTTAAATATAACAAAATTAGTTTAAAGTTGTCACGATTTTATTTGCCTCTAAGAAAACAGAAGAGACATATTTCATATTGATTAATGGAAGTCTTCAGTGCACAGTGAGTTATGAGAAGCCAAGTACCCCAACTCACCTGAGAAGAGAAATGATCAGATTACAGCACAGCAGGGAGTAATTTATTACACTGATAAAATGGAAAGGGAAAATTGTGATTGTTTTACCTGTTAGTAAAACGTATAAAATACTTTCACATTAAGAAAATAAAAAAACTTCAAGGGCTGATTCTCAAAGGTATGGCACAGTCACAAATCCTATTAAAGTCAATGGGAGAGGAAGGTACTCAGCACCTTTGAAAGTCCAGTCATGAGTCATTAAAAGCAGTATACCACACAAAGGCTTTTCTCAGGGCAGCTCTACACTAAAAACTCTGCATTGGTGCAGCTGCACTGATTTGTAGCTGTTAAGTGATGACGCTCCTACGCTGACGGGAGACAGCTCTCCTGTCAGCGTAGTTAATCCACCTCCCTGAGAGATGGTAGCTACATTGGTGGGAGAAACTCTCTCGTTGACATGGCGTTGTGTACATGGGGCGTTAAGGTTGGTATAACTCCGTCGCTCAGGTTCTGTGGATTTTTCAACTCCTGAGCAATGTAGTTATACCCACATAGGCTAGGTCTACACTCCAGACCTTAGTGGTGTCTTAGCCACCACCCTCTTGCTGCTGCAGACCCAATTCAATGCAGCTCTTTTAGTAAGTAATAATTTGAGAAGCTAAGCCAGGTGCTGGTCAAGCTGATTTTATATGTAAACCAAAAAATGACAGAGGTCCTTTACGGGCTGGTTTTGGAAGTGCTGCCCTGTGGACTCCCTTCAAAGCTGTGTCCCATCCTAGCAATAGCATTAGTCAGTAGATGTCATACTCCACCTCCAGGTCATTTCTGTTACATGCTTTACAAGGAAGTGGGCCAATAACAGCCCACTTGACATGTTTTAATTGTTCATTTGGACAACATTATTTGACAGCAAGGAAAGGATCCAACAGTGGGAGGAAACCTCAAAACTAAGGGCCTGTTCCTGCAAGCAGGTATGCTAATATAGACAATTGTGCTCACGCAGGGCTCTAGACTTTCACAAGTTTCCAAAGAGTTGCAGGGTATGGCAGGGTTCACCTCCATGGTGGCCTCCGTTACGGCCCAACGTGGCACAACTCACCTTGCCATAGGGTCTCTGCTAGTTGTTGCCGCCTCTCTAGGGTGACCAGACAGCAAATGTGAAAAATCAGGACAGGGTTGGGGGGTAATAGGTGCCTATATAATAAAAAAAAAACCCAACTATCGGGACTGTCCCTATAAAATCAGGACATCCGGTCACCCTATGCCTCTCTCTGGGTGAACAAGGAACTCAAGAGGGGGTTATATATCATGTCTTCAGCAGGACCCTGCCCTTCACTTCTGAGCCTGTCTCCCTGTCCCTGGGGAGGCCCACCTAGCTGCCAGGCACACTCAGGTTTGGCTGCAATGAGACTTCCTCAGAGAGGGTGAGGCAGAGGTCTGCTCTGCTCTCTCTGGACAGCCCCCAACTGACCTAAGCCCTCTTTTTAACTCCCCCTCCACTCCTGACACTGACTGAAGCTGTAGTGAGGCAGGGTTGATTGGGTCCACAGGCTCTCACTGGGGTTTGTAGATCCCATCGCATAGGGGTCTGCACAAATTCAGTTATTTACAGAATCAGAGCAGAAAATGGCAACACCGCAAGATACTAAGGGAACCAATAGAAGTTATTTACATCCATAACTGGGTAGGCAGACCTAATGCATACACCCCACCTGCTCCTGTCCAGCTCTGGCAATGAACAGGGGTGCTCTGCCAGAGTATATTTTTAATGTTACATGAAAATTGGTACAATGTGATTTAATTTAGAGTGTTTCACATTTAAGTGCCTTTTGAAAGGATACCACCAGGTTAAATTTGCCCTAAAATTTAGGTTTGTAAAAATTAAAACTTTAGGTTTCACAACCATAGACAAACTAAAATTACTCCATAGGTTTAATTTTTAAAAATCCCAATGGAAACCATTTTTATTTGAATGTAAACATGCTTCTGAAGTGCCTGCAACCCAAATGTGGCAGCACTGTGCAAAAGAATGAGAACCTTTTTGTGAAACTGACTATAAACCTGTCCATGTTATTGACCAAGCTGAGAGAAATGCTGTAAGTTAGCAAACAGCATGGAGAGAAGAACATCAGATGATAAAAACCCTCTCAGTTTTAATGACTGTAGGCTTTGGGGGTTGTGTTTTGTTTTTTTATTATACAAAGAAGAAAATTTGTTTTTAAGAAAATGATTTTTGCTTTGACAGCATCCCTATAGAAGACAATGTGAAAACAAATCTGGTCATGGTCCTTTTCTTGGCTCCTCCATGTTGCTGACTGATTAAGGTACAAATCATCCTTGATTTTGCTCGCTATTTTAATGTCCTACATTTCAAGGCAATATCTTGCAATAGGTATTTCTCTTATATGGTCACCGTCAACCTTTCTACTTAGCACTTCCCAAATCTATTTTCATTATAAATCTATCTGAGATATGGCAAACTTGCCAGGCTAGGTAGATTGAATTCTTGGAATAATGTGCACTTAAACCCACTTTCAAAAACCATGTTTTATATTTACTGGATTGATATTTTTTGTTGCAAAATATTGCCAAGTACTCTAACTCTCACAGAGCCATGTAAAGCTATATAGTGTTTAATGCCAAACAGATTCAAACCAATGTTTTTAAAAATGGTATTGTGTATAAATACAACCTCCCCAGAGATAAACAAATTAGCCCATGGTACCCGTTGTGAAGTTCTGAAAGTTATGGACTATATTCTAACACAGCTCCCATCCATGTGCATACAACACTGCATGCTCAAATACTGGCACCTCAACTTTCCACACTGCCACCTCCACACCTAGGTGGTTATGGAACACCCGTGCGTATTGCTGTTTGAAAGCGCACAGAGGGAGGCTGGTTAAAGGCCATGTAGAAAATTTGCCACTACATACCCACTTATATTCCTATAAACTACATTCACACGTTGGCACAGTAACTTGAATATTAAACAGAACTTTTCCTTTGATCAGTGACTTGTGTAAAATATATGAACTCTAAGAAGTAGATGTAAATAATGGTTAAAATCCTGGTTCCTTTAAAAATCAATGAGAGTTTTTCCACTGATTTCAGTGGCTCCAGGATTTTATCCCATGACAACGAAATACACAATTTTGGTTTACTACACCTTAGTAACCTATTTTGTGCAGGGTCTTTGTTCCCATATAATACATACAACACACTAATTAGTAAAGGAAAGTGCTGCATGAAACGAGTAGAGGAAGATTTTTGGTCTGATATGGCCCTTCACATTACACCAGCACTGCAAAGAGCACTGTAATAATGGGACAGCTGAGGACTCCCTCAGCACGGGGCTACCCCTGGGTAGTGTAAAAGTATTATATCTGTACTTTACAAGTGGGGAACTGAGGCACATAAAAATTAAGAGACTTGCCCAAGGTCACACAAGAGGTTTGTGACAGAACTCAAAACGGAACCCAGATCTCCCAGATCCCATTCCAGTGCCTTTATCACAAGAGCATCATGCATGCTGTGACATCGATGGCCCTCAATATATAAACATAAACATTCAACAATAGAATGGAAGTGAGACACAACCAAAACCTTAAAATGCTGTATGGTTAATTTCTTTAACAAGCACATATCCAGCAGCCTCTGCTTTAAGATAGAGCATCTCTGATGTCTTAATTTACGACAAATAGACAGAGAGACAAGATGGGGTGAGGTAGTATCTTTTATCTGTTGGTGAGAGAGACAAGCTTTCGAGCTTACACAGAACTCTTCTTCAGGTCTGGGAAACTGTGACCATGCCTACATTAGCATTTATGTCGGCAAAACTTTTGACACTAAATTTTGCTGGCATAAGAGCTCGTGTGCACAGTGCTATGTCGGTGGGAGACGCTCTCCCGCTGACATAGCTACTACCGCTCGTTGAGATGGTTTTATTATGTGGACAGGAGAGCTCTCTCCTGTTGGCATAACACAGCTACGTGAGCTGTGCCACTGTAAGCTTGTAAGTGTAGACGTGGCCTAATTCAAAGTGTCACTGCTGAAGTCGACTTCATTTTGTAGCATAGGCATGCCCCAGATTTTGACCTTACCCAGAGTTCTTCAGGTCTGGGAAACCTGGCCCTTTAGCATTCTTCCAGTCATAGTGAGAAAAAGGAGGAGGGGGAAGTAATTGTGGTGGGTTTGTTAGTAGGTTATAGATTGTTATAATAAACCATAAATCCAGTGACTCTACTCAGTCTGTGATTTTTAGTATCTAGCAAAGTTATGAATTTAAGCTCCCAGGCTTGTCCTTTGAAAGTCTTGTGCAGGTTTCCTTTGAGGATGAGGCCTGATAGGGCAGATATAGAGTGATTGGTTTGTGAAAAGTGTTCAAACATGGGTGACATGGTGTTTTTGTCTTTTATCATTTTCCTGTGTGAGTTCATTCGAGAGCCTAAGTGCTTGTCTGGTTTCACCCACACAGTTGCTATTGCGGCATTTATTGCACTGGGTGAGGTACGCCACTTGTTGATCGGCATGTGTAGGACCAATGTTTCTTGAAAGGTGTGTTGTGGGGGGTGTTGATCATTGTAGCAACGGAGATATGTCTGCAGGTTTTGCATCTGTTTTTCTGGCAGGGTCTGGTGCAGCTTTGAATTGGAAGGATGTTAACGGGCCATTTCACTTTGAATGGTGCCTTGAAATACGTGTTAACTACTCATGCTAAACAGTCTGTTCAAATCTTGTATTTAGCCATGACACTCTGAGTTAGTTTCCCAGACCTGAAGAAGAGCTGTATGTAAGCTCAAAATCTTGGCTATGTCAACACTACAAAAGCTGACTTAAGTTGATTTACAGCCACCACAGTAATTATACCAGTGTTTCACATCCACACTATGCTCCTTCTGTTAGTAGTGCGCGCCCTCACCAGGAGCGCTTCCATCGACTGAAACGGGGCATTGTGGGGCACTGACAGCTGGAGTCCTGCTGCCCTGGGGATGACAGCCCAAGCAGTCAGCCCAGCACAGGGCTCACATCCAGATCTTGGGCTGTCAGCCAGGCATGAGGCTCATAGCTGGAGCCCTCCCCACCGGAGGTGAGAGGAAGCTCCACCTGTGAGCCCCATGCTGGGCTGACAGCTCAGGCTGTCAGCCACCGGTGGCAGGGCTCTAGCTGTCCCCCACATGGGGCTGACAGCCAACAGGCAATGTAAGTAACGCAGTGTCGACACCAACACGGAGTCACCCTAATGACATCGACCTAAGCGCTATGCCTCTCACAGAGGTGGTGTTATTAAGTTGATGTAGTGGGCTACTTACAATGGTTGGAGCTATATTTCAGTGTAGATGCTTACAGAGTTAGGTCGATGTAAGCTGCCTTACCTGGACCTAACTTTGTAGCGGAGACCAGGCCCTTGTCTCTCTCACCAACAAAAGCTGGTCTAATAAAAGATATTACCTCAACCACCTTGTCTCTCTCATATCCTGGGACCCAGATGGCTACATCAGCATTTCATGCAAAAAATGAACACTGGAGGAAACACCACATCTTCACAGCACAGAGGTAAATTTGAGTTTAAAGTTAGTGAGATATCATGTAATGAGCTACAATCATGCTGCCTTTTGTACGTCATATAGGCAGCCCTCCAGAATGTGGGGCAAAGAGCAAAATGAGGCAGAAAACTCCACAAATCTGCAGGAGCAGGAGAAACCACCATGGCATGATCCCTTCTTGCCTCTGGACACTGTGGAAGTCCCCTCCATCAAAGACCCATGAGGTTGTTTCTGCAGGTTTAAAAAGGAAAGGGGAGCTCCCTGTGTGCACAGCATGCTCCCCTTCCCCGAGCACAGAATTATGAGTGGAAAATCATGCAGGAGTTACCGCTGAAGTAAACCAGAGGGGGAAAAAAGAGCAGGATTCTTAAACATTTCAATGCCCCATCTTCTCACAAAAATGATACAACGGACCAGAGTATAAGAAGGGTAAAATATGCCAGGAGGATTTTTTTTCTTAACGGATTTTGGCCTGTCAACTTTGACAGTGTCTCCTTCATTAACAACTACAACAATAAACTAATTTTGTTTACACAGAATGGCCTAGGCAAAGCATTTGAGCTGTTATACAACAGAATAAAAACAAATGCAATATAATAAAAGCCTAATACAACAACACAACCTGAAAATCAAAAGACAAAACAAGAGAGGGTATCCAATCTTAAAGAAAAGAAAGACGTTAAGAGAGCCATTCTAAAAACACTTTTGGAGATTTAAAGAAGTATTTGAGATTTGGTGGCGGTTGTTTTTTAAGTAAAGAGGGATGAAATTTCAGGCAGAGGGGACTTGGTGACTTCAGATAGAATGGTGGGAACCCCAAAGAGCTGATGATCTGTGTCATCTTCCAGCCTTACCAAACACCACAATACATTTGAAAAGTATGAGTTTTCATTCCCATCTATATGTATATGATTTATACAGTGGTTACCGTTAAAAAGCCAACATTTAGCCACAGATAACTGCTATTCTAAGTCCAGAAAAATACTGAGTTACAGATACCAATGTGTATTCAGATAAACAGAGATAGGGATACTCTTACTTCCCCTAAATCCTGGACTAAATCATGGAAGAGAAATGTTAATAAAATGTTCATAAACGCAGGCCAATAAAAGACTTAAGATTAATAAAACAAATATTGACCAATTATAAAGTCTTTTTAGAACAGAAAACAAAACAACTCTTCCAATAGCAAATGCCTGCCAATAAAAACCTCTTCAGCCATTGTAATGATAAATAATTGGCCCCAAATTGCAATAGCCAATTACAGATCACTTAAGCATCTGTTTGAATACATGTAGATTGTAACATATTGTCGTCATACACTGTACATTTTTTGCACTGTGTATAGAAGCAGTAGCCTGTGGTTATAGTTAATATCAGCTATTATTAATAATAATTGCAGTGGTAACCAAAATGAGCTAGGTGCTTTCCAAACACAGAGAAAGACATAATCACTGCTCTGCAGAGTTTATTTGTTTTTTTTCCTCCTGCAGCAAGAAAGGAAACAAAGTCGCTACCAGCTTCTATCCCCACAACCCCTTTTAAATTCCCCAATTCTGTAGCCCTTATCCAGACAAAATTCTTGATGAACTAAAGTTAGCAGGCGTCCAGAGGTAAAATTCAAACCCTCTGTTTGGGGCCAGGACATGGAGCTTGAATATCATTCTGCAGCAAGCAACTCCGAAAACATGGGATCAGTGTGTGAGGGCCACTTATCTGTGTAAACCTCTGCCCTCCCACATCATCTTCCCAACAGAAACCTGTTTGGGACCAATGTGGAGGGTAAATGAAGAGAGTCTGGCACAGTCCTTCCATGCCTCGATAAATTTCAACCTATGTCAGCAAAGTTTGCCCTGATGGCAGAAGACTTGGCTTGTGCTGTACAGATTAACACAACAAATATTGACTCATGTTTGGCATTTCCAAACTGCACAATGTGATTTATGTGGAATTTTTAGTCTTGGAACAACCTTTCACTACTATAACTGTCATCTGCAAGTAACACTGGGAAAAACCAGTTCAATGTAAATGTCTCGAGATGTAATCATTGTAACAGCTTTTGCTGCAAGCCCTCGCCCCAAACATTACAGAGCCTAAAATTACCCTAAAACCTAGCTACTTAAAGAAGAGAAGATTTTTTTCAGCAGGTAATAATAATAGTTCACTTTGATTATTTAGCTGAATGCTGTGCTGACTGGCATAGTACTTCTAGGCAGACAGCACTTGGACTCAGCAGGCCATCCAGGTCTGAAGCAGAAGCCCGAAGCCCGAGCACCACCAGCCGGTTCTGAAGCCAAAACTTGAGCCTTGCCACCTGGGGCTGAAGATGAAGCCCAAGCCCAAGCCCTGTTGCCTAGATCTAAAGATGAAGCCCAACCCCCACCAGCTGGTTCTGAAGCCGAAGCTCAAGCCTGGCTTCCTGGGGCTGAAGCCCGAGTCCCACCATCTGGGTCTGAAGCCTGAGCCTGCTGGTGTCACCACTTGCCCTCCCAAATGTTCCTCTATGCCTCCCTAGGAGGATGTGCCCCATAGTTTGAAAACCTCTGCTTTAGTGTGATTTATTTCCACTTTTGGAAATTAAATTACTATAATACTCATACTCCATTTACCCACAGTGACTCTGTAGATATGATGTAACATAACTTCACTTGGCCCCTGTGATATTGGGCCCCAGACAATTGCCTTGCTTGCTACCCTCTAAGGCCGGCCCTGCCTACTCAAATTTGACTTCAGTGAGACCACTCATTTGCTGATTGCCGATGATGCATTAGGGCCTAAGACTGTAAGTGTATTATTGCCGCCTGCCAAAAGGCTAGATCACTAAAATAGCACTTAAAAAAAAAAAAAAGTAAAGGAATTATTGAGAG
Organism: Natator depressus; assembly: GCF_965152275.1. Taxonomy (NCBI): domain Eukaryota; kingdom Metazoa; phylum Chordata; order Testudines; family Cheloniidae; genus Natator; species Natator depressus. Next base: position 276,854,032 of record NC_134234.1, read on the forward strand.
GCAACATAAATGTCATAATCCCCAAACTGACGCATAGTGAAGAATTTCCAATAGATTGTCAGAGAGGTGACTGCATCTCATTCACTAGAGTAAATAGTAAGGAACACAGGAAACTTAGCGTGTGTATGCAAACACAAGATGAAATTCTTATTTTCCACTAGAGAGCAAATAAAAATATAGGAAACATATATTCCACATAAGAAAGGCCATTTTAACCCATAACAATGTGTCTTTCTCAGGCATACTTTAATCCACAAATTTTAAAAACATTTTCTGAATCTAGGACAACTCTAAATTATTAACAGCTTTTTACAAACTACAGGCATTAAGTCAGCCTTATAAGTTCGACAAAAAAATAATTATGGTTAATTAGAAAAAAAAAAGTTATCAGCTCCAATTGACAGCTTGTATGTCAATGCCCATTGGGCAAATACTACATCTTAAATTAAAATGTATTTTAATACTTTTTACTTTGCTTAAAATAAGTGAATTCTAAAACAATCATGCAATTATATCAGAAAATGGAAAATAGCTAATATTTCAAACTTAGTGCTTTAGGGTTCTTAATAGCTCTTTATTTATAATATAATCTGTATCTGGCAGGCACAAATTTAGAGGTTATCATAAAATGTAGAATTCCTAGATTACAGTGGTTCATATCTCAACAATATTCATTTCGCTCTTCATCCTTCATAGCCCTGGTCTACACTAGGACTTTAGGTCGAATTTAGCAGCATTAAATCGATGTAAACCTGCACCCATCCACACGATGAAGCCCTTTATTTCGACTTAAAGGGCTCTTAAAATCGATTTCCTTACTCCACCCCTGACAAGCGGATTAGCGCTTAAATCGGCCTTGCCGGGTCGAATTTGGGGTACTGTGGACACAATTCGACGGTATTGGCCTCCGGGAGCTATCCCAGAGTGCTCCATTTTGACCGCTCTGGACAGCACTCTCAACTCAGATGCACTGGCCAGGTAGACAGGAAAAGAACCGCGAACTTTTGAATCTCATTTCCTGTTTGGCCAGCGTGGCAAGCTGCAGGTGACCATGCAGAGCTCATCAGCAGAGGTGACCATGATGGAGTCTCAGAATCGCAAAAGAGCTCCAGCATGGACCGAACGGGAGGTACGGGATCTGATCGCTGTATGGGGAGAGGAATCCGTGCTATCAGAACTCCGTTCCAGTTTTCGAAATGCCAAAACCTTTGTCAAGATCTCCCAGGGCATGATGGACAGAGGCCATAACAGGGACCCGAAGCAGTGCCGCGTGAAACTGAAGGAGCTGAGGCAAGCCTACCAGAAAACCAGAGAGGCGAACGGCCGCTCCGGGTCAGAGCCCCAAACATGCCGCTTCTATGATGAGCTGCATGCCATTTTAGGGGGTTCAGCCACCACTACCCCAGCCGTGTTGTTTGACTCCTTCAATGGAGATGGAGGCAATACGGAAGCAGGTTTTGGGGACGAAGAAGATGATGATGATGAGGAGGTTGTAGATAGCTCACAGCAAGCAAGCGGAGAAACCGGTTTTCCCGACAGCCAGGAACTGTTTCTCACCCTGGACCTGGAGCCAGTACCCCCTGAACCCACCCAAGGCTGCCTCCTGGACCCAGCAGGCGGAGAAGGGACCTCCGGTGAGTGTACCTTTTAAAATACTATACATGGTTTAAAAGCAAGCATGTGAAAGGATTACTCTGCCCTGGCATTCGCGGCTCTCCTGGATATACTCCCAAAGCCTTTGCAAAAGGTTTCTGGGGAGGGCAGACTTATTGCGTCCTTCATGGTAGGACACTATACCACTCCAGGCCAGTAACACGTACTCGGGAATCATTGTACAACAAAGCATTGCAGTGTATGTTTGCTGGCGTTCAAGCAACATCCGTTCATGTGTTATCCTCAGGAGAGTGAGATATAATCCATGGTCACCTGGTTGAAATAGGGTGCTTTTCTTCAGGGGACACTCAGAGGAGCCCATTCCTGCTGGGCTGTTTGCCTGCGGCTGAACAGAAATGTTCCCCGCTGTTAGCCACAGGGAGGGGGGAGGGTTGAGGGGGTAGCCACGCGGTGGGGGGAGGCAAAATGCGACCTTGTAACGAAAGCACATGTGCTATGTATGTAATGTTAACAGCAAGGTTTACCCTGAAAGAGTGTAGCCAGTGTTTTATAAAACGTGTCTTTTTAAATACCGCTGTCCCTTTTCTTTTCTCCACCAGCTGCATGTGTTTCAATGATCACAGGATCTTCTCCTTCCCAGAGGCTAGTGAAGATTAGAAAGAAAAAAAAACGCACTCGAGATGAAATGTTCTCCGAGCTCATGCTGTCCTCCCACACTGACAGAGCACAGACGAATGCGTGGAGGCAAATAATGTCAGACTGCAGGAAAGCACAAAATGACCAGGAGGAGAGGTGGCGGGCTGAAGAGAGTAAGTGGCGGGCTGAAGAGAGTAAGTGGCCGGCTGAAGAGAGGGCTGAAGCTCGAATGTGGCGACAGCGTGATGAGAGGAGGCAGGATTCAATGCTGAGGCTGCTGGAGGACCAAACCAGTATGCTCCAGTGTATGGTTGAGCTGCAGCAAAGGCAGCTGGAGCACAGACTGCCACTACAGCCCCTGTGTAACCAACCGCCCTCCTCCCCAAATTCCATAGCCTCCACACCCAGACGCCCAAGAACGCGGTGGGGGGGCCACCGGCCAACCAGCCACTCCACCACAGAGGATTGCCCCAAAAAAAGAAGGCTGTCATTCAATAAATTTTAAAGTTGTAAACTTTTAAAGTGCTGTGTGGCATTTTCCTTCCCTCCTCCACCACCCCTCCTGGGCTACCTTGGTAGTCATCCCCCTATTTGTGTGATGAATGAATAAAGAATGCATGAATGTGAAGCAACAATGACTTTATTGCCTCTGCAAGAGGTGATCAAAGGGAGGAGGGGAGGGTGGTTAGCTTACAAGGAAGTAGAGTGAACCAAGGGGCGGGGGGTTTCATCAAGGAGAAACAAACAGAACTTTCACACCGTAGCCTGGCCAGTCATGAAACTGGTTTTCAAAGCCTCTCTGATGCGTACCGCACCCTCCTGTGCTCTTCTAACCGCCCTGGTGTCTGGCTGCGCATAACCAGCAGCCAGGCGATTTGCCTCAACCTCCCACCCCGCCATAAACGTCTCCCCCTTACTCTCACAGATATTGTGGAGCACACAGCAAGCAGTAATAACAGTGGGAATATTGGTTTCGCTGAGGTCTAACCGAGTCAGTAAACTGCGCCAGCGCGCCTTTAAACGTCCAAATGCACATTCTACCACCATTCTGCACTTGCTCAGCCTGTAGTTGAACAGCTCCTGACTGCTGTCCAGGCTGCCTGTGTACGGCTTCATGAGCCATGGCATTAAGGGGTAGGCTGGGTCCCCAAGGATACATATAGGCATTTCAACATCACCAACAGTTATTTTCTGGTCTGGGAATAAAGTCCCTTCTTGAAGCTTTTGAAACAGACCAGAGTTCCTGAAGATGCGAGCGTCATGTACCTTTCCCGGCCATCCCACGTTGATGTTGGTGAAACGTCCCTTGTGATCCACCAGAGTTTGCAGCACTATTGAAAAGTACCCCTTGCGGTTTATGTACTCGCCGGCTTGGTGCTCCGGTGCCAAGATAGGGATATGGGTTCCGTCTATGGCCCCACCACAGTTAGGGAATCCCATTGCAGCAAAGCCATCCACTATGACCTGCACATTTCCCAAGGTCACTACCCTTGATATCAGCAGATCTTTGATTGCGTGGGCTACTTGCATCACAGCAGCCCCCACAGTAGATTTGCCCACTCCAAATTGATTCCCAACTGACCGGTAGCTGTCTGGCGTTGCAAGCTTCCACAGGGCTATAGCCACTCGTTTCTCAACTGTGAGGGCTGCTCTCATCTTGGTATTCATGCGCTTCAGGGCAGGGGAAAGCAAGTCACAAAGTTCCATGAAAGTGCCCTTACGCATGCGAAAGTTTCGCAGCCACTGGGAATCGTCCCAGACCTGCAACACTATGCGGTCCCACCAGTCTGTGCTTGTTTCCCGAGCCCAGAATCGGCGTTCCACAGCATGAACCTGCCCCATTAGCACCATTATGCATGCATTGGCAGGGCCCATGCTTTCAGAGAAATCTGTGTCCATGTCCTGATCACTCACGTGACCGCGCTGACGTTGCCTCCTCGCCCGGTAGCGCTTTGCCAGGTTCTGGTGCTGCATATACTGCTGGATAATGCGTGTGGTGTTTAATGTGCTCCTAATTGCCAAAGTGAGCTGAGCGGACTCCATGCTTGCCTTGGTATGGCGTCCGCACAGAAAAAAGGCGCGGAATGATTGTCTGCCGTTGCTCTGACGGAGGGAGGGGCGACTGACGACACGGCTTACAGGGTTGGCTTCAGGAGGCTAAAATCCACAAAGGGGGTGGCTTTACATCAAGGAGTAGTTCAGGCAGGACTTCACGGAGGGTTCCAATAAGAAATGGTGCACCTAAGTTATTGTTCTGATTAGAACAAGGAGGTTAGCCTGGCCTCTGATTGATACATGGCTAGATCTACCTCGCAGCACCTTCTCTGTGAGTGACTGCAGTGTGACCTAGAGGAATGAGTCCCCTAGACAGGGCAGGAGGCAAATGAGTACAAAACAAATCTGGTCTATTTCTTGTTTTGATCCACTCCATCTATCTTTTACATCTTTGGCTGGCAGCAGACGGTGCAGAAGGACTGCAAGCCATCCACATCTCATGGCTGCTCGGCAGAAGATGGCACAGTACGACTGCTAGCCATCCTCATCTCTTGCCTGCCTGGCAGAAGATGGCACAGTACGATTGCTAGCCATCGTCATCTCTTGCCTGCCCGGCAGAAGATGGTACAATACGATTGCTAGCCATCGTCATCTCTTGCCTGCCCGGCAGAAGATGGTACAATACGACTGCTAGCAATCCGTATTGCCTGCCTGCTCACCATTAGATGGTTCAATACGACTGACTGCAGGACTAAAGAGAATGACCTGGTCAAGTCACTAAAAATTTAGTCCCTGCGCCCATGTCTGCCCAGGCGCTCCCAGCCGACGTGGCCAGGAGCACCTCGGACATGACGAGGACGGGTACCAGTCATACTGCACCGTCTGCTGCCAGAAGGCAATGGATTGCTGCTACTGTGTAGCAATGCCATGCCGCGTCTGCCAGCACCCAGGAGACATACGGTGACGGTTACCTGAGCGGGCTCCATGCTTGCGGTGGTATGGCGTCCGCACAGGTAACTCAGGAAAAAAGGCGTGAAACAATTGTCTGCCCTTGCCTTCACGGAGGGAGGGAGGGAACGGGGGCCGGACAATATGTACCCAGAACCACCCGCGACAATGTTTTAGCCCAATCAGAGTGCTCCATTGGGCTGCTCTGGACAGCACTCTCAACTCAGATGCACGATTGTTTGCCGTTGCTCTGACGCAGGGAGGGGCGACTGAGGACACGGCTTACAAGGGTAGAGTTCATGGAGGGTTCCAATAAGAAATGGTGCACCTAAGTTATTGTTCTTATTGGAACAAGGAGGTTAGCCTGGCCTCTGATTGATACATGGCTAGATCTACCTCGCTGCACCTTCTCTGTGCGTGACTGCAGTGTGACCTAGAGGAATGAGTCCCCTAGACAGGGGAGAAGGCAAATGAGTACAAAACAAATCTGGTCTATTTCTTGTTTTGATCCACTCCATCTATCTTTTACATCTTTGGCTAGCAGCAGACGGTGCAGAAGGACTGCATGCCATCCACATCTCATGGCTGCTCGGCAGAAGACGGTGCAATAGGACTGCTAGCAATCCATATTGCCTGCCTGCTCACCATAAGACGGTTCAATAGGACTGACTGCCGGACTAAAAAAAATGACCTGGTCAAGTCACTAAAAATTTAGTCCCTGCGCCCATGTCTGCCCAGGCGCTCCTGATCGACCTCACACAGGCGACCAGGAACACCTCGGACATGACGAGGACGGCTACCAGTCGTACTGTACCGTCTGCTGCCAGAAGGCAATGGGTTGCTGCTACTGTGTAGCAATGCCGTACCGCGTCTGCCAGCACCCAGGAGACATATGGTGACGGTTACCTGAGCGGGCTCCATGCTTGCGGTGGTATGGCGTCCGCACAGGTAACTCAGGAAAAAAGGCGCGAAACAATTGTCTGCCCTTGCCTTCACGGAGGGAGGGAGGGAACGGGGGCCGGACAATATGTACCCAGAACCACCCGCGACAATGTTTTAGCCCAATCAGAGTGCTCCATTGTGACTGCTCTGGACAGCACTCTCAACTCAGATGCACGATTGTTTGCCGTTGCTCTGACGCAGGGAGGGGCGACTGAGGACACGGCTTACAGGGTTGACTTCACGGAGGGTTCCAATAAGAAATGGTGCACCTAAGTTATTGTTCTTATTGGAACAAGGAGGTTAGCCTGGCCTCTGATTGATACATGGCTAGATCTACCTCGCTGCACCTTCTCTGTGAGTGACTGCAGTGTGACCTAGAGGAATGATTCCCCTAGACAGGGGAGGAGGCAAATGAGTACAAACAAATCTGGTCTATTTCTTGTTTTGATCCACTCCATCTATCTTTTACATCTTTGGCTGGCAGCAGACGGTGCAGAAGGACATATTGCCTGCCTGCTCACCATAAGACGGTTCAATAGGACTGACTGCCGGACTAAAAAAAATGACCTGGTCAAGTCACTAAAAATTTAGTCCCTGCGCCCATGTCTGCCCAGGCGCTCCTGATCACACAGGCGACCAGGAGTACCTCGGACATGACGAGGACGGCTACCAGTCGTATTGTACCGTCTGCTGCCACAAGGCAATGGGTTGCTGCTACTGTGTAGCAATGCCGTGCCGCGTCTGCCAGCACCCAGGAGACATACGGTGACGGTTACCTGAGCGGGCTCCATGCTTGCGGTGGTATGGCGTCCGCACAGGTAACTCAGGAAAAAAGGCGCGAAACAATTGTCTGCCCTTGCTTTCACGGAGGGAGGGAGGGAAGGGGGGGACTGACGATATGTACCCAGAACCACCCGCGACAATGTTTCAGCCCCATCAGGCATTGGGATCTCAACCCAGAATTCCAATGGGCAGCGGAGACTGCGGGAACTGTGGGATAGCTACCCACAGTGCAACGCTCCAGAAGTCGACTCTAGCCTCGGTACTGTGGAAGCACTCCGCCGAGTTAATGCACTTAATGCACTTCTGTGGGGACACACACACTCGAATATATAAAACCGATTTCTAAAAAACCGACTTCTATAAATTCGACCTTATTCCGTAGTGTAGACATACCCATAGACTAATTACCATGATGTTTACTGCAGAGGTTGAATGGGGGCTGGGTCTTTCAGATGAAACCTTAAGGAACACTGGACTCAGTTTTTAACTTGACCGCCAAAAAGATAGGTACTTAAAATCATAGGCATATAAATGAGTGACTAGCTATTCACAGCTGCTGTGTACATGTAATGCTTTTTAAAGCCTATGGGAGCTATGGGTTCCCAGCACATCTGAAAAGCAGGCCTCTTATTTAGGTATCTAAATATAGATTTAGATGCCTAACTTTAAGCACCTACATTTGAAAAGTTTGGCCGGAGGTTCTCTCTGATCTGTGGACTTTGTAGATTTCATGGCTCTTTTAGGAAAAGCATGCATTAGAACTGGCTTTCTTAACCAAACTTACCCTTCCACTATTGCTGTGCAATATGTTGCACTCTCCTCCCCAGAGGCGGACACATTTAAGTAGTGCACTCTTTTATGTGTGTGTGTGGGCGGGGAGGGTTGGGTGGTTGTAGGTGTGGGTGTGTACAAACACACACAAGCCTGCATTCCCTATACAGGCAAAACTCCTCAGTGGGAGCCCTTCACCACTCATCTGCTTTGGAATCTTTTGGAGTGAAAAGCTGTTTACAATATAAATAATAGTTATAGGACATATTAATTTTAATCTAACGATTGTATAAGGTTTCACAAACAAGTGAGCAATACCTGTTCTTTGGTGTCTTATCAAGGTAGTTTGCACTTAAACAGGCTTTATTACCCTTGTTATTTATTGTGTGTGGTTTCAAAGAAGGGAATTAAGAGTTTATGTGATTATGCATTATGTCAACATAATGCAAAAAGTTTGCTGTGGCTTAATTTTCAGTACATTTGAACCTTAGATGTTAATATAAATTTAGAGGTGTAGAGACATTTCTCTAGTCTAAGTGAGTAAACTATGTAGTTCAGGTAATAGTTTATGGCAGAGGTTCCCAAACTTGTTCCGCCGCTTGTGCAGGGAAAGCCCCTGGTGGGCTGGGCCAGTTTGTTTACCGGCCGCGTCCACAGGTTCAGCCAATTGCGGGTCCCAGTGGCCGTGGTTCGCTGCTTCAGACCAATGGGAGCTGCTGGAAGTGGCGCGGGCTGAGGGACGTACTGGTCGCCACTTCCAGCAGCTCCCATTGGCCTGGAGCAGCGAACCGTGGCCACTGGGACCAGTAAGCTGGAAAATGTACATGCTTACTTTTTAATTTGTTATTAAGCTAAGTATCTTATAACCATTTAGCTGGCAAATATTTTATTTAAAAGATGTTTAAACCAGAGAGAAAAAATATTTGGCAAGTCTTTCCCCCTTCTGTTCAGCTATTTATTGTTCACATAGACCAGTGGTTCCCAAACTTGTTCCGCCGCTTGTGCAGGGAAAGCCCCTGGTGGGCTGGGCCAGTTTGTTCACCGGCCGCGTCCGCAGGTTCAGCCGATCGCAGGTCCCAGTGGCTGTGGTTTGCTGCTCCAGACCAATGGGAGCTGCTGGAAGTGGCGCGGGCTGAGGGACGTACTGGTCGCCGCTTCCAGCAGCTCCCATTGGCCTGGAGCAGCGAACTGCGGCCACTGGGAGCCACGATCGGCCGAACGTGTGGACGCGGCAGGTAAACAAACCGGCCCGGCCCACCAGGGACTTTCCCTGCACTAGCGGCGGAACAAGTTTGGGAACCACTGGTTTATGGGTAATTTGATTGTAAAGTTTAATAGATATACATATTGTCAAACTACAAAATGGATGAACAATGCTGATCATTTGCTCCTCTGCCATTAGCACTGACCCATACTCAGGTTTGTTGTCTAATACAAGAAACCTGCATGGACTTAAATACCAGACTCTATTCAGAGGCCATGTTGAAGAAGTGGGAAAATGGAGTTTCTTGAATTAAAATGATGCAATTAGAGTAGCTGATCAAGAAAAGGGTTGGCGTGAGGTAGGGAAAAGACAGAAAAGTAAGGAAGTTTTCTGTATGTTAAATGTCTACCTCTGAGGGCAGCTTTTATCAACTTCCTTTTTAAAAATTGTTTTGTAAATCACTATTAGCACTAGTACATCCCAATCATCAACCTCTCTTTCATAATATTATAATTTATATGCAACAAATAATGTGCCTGATTTAATATGCTTATCAGTCCTTGCACTAATTAATGCATACTATTTTCCATCAGCAGTTGAGCTTAATCACAGTCATTTAAAAAAAGATATGAACTGCGTGTCAAAGTAATCACTAAGACATCAAAAATTTAAACTAAGTTTTTTATGCATTCCAACATCCAGATCTCAGCAACAGTCCTTAAGACACAATTGAGTAGTTTCAACCTAGTGATTTAAATCTTGCTGAATTGGGCAGGGAAACTGAAGTTTAATTACTAGAGCTATTGGACATCTTAGGAATCAACTGTAATAGAATATAGCAAATACAAGCTTCTTTGGAATCATTTTCCACAGAGGTAAATACAACAGAACAGACGTTTATGGAGGAAGTCTGCTTAAGCTGTGATAAAAAGGTTCTGAAATGCCAGGGATATGAATAGACACCTTTGTCTGCCAACAGGTGGTCAGAGAGAAGAGTAGATTTAAGGAGTTGGAAGAGCCCCCCATTTTGTGCAAGACCTTTGTGCTATTTTATCCATGACTGTAATGAGGAACTTCATGGGTCAAACACAGCAGCTGTACCACCGAGCCACAAGCAAGCTTCCGCTTGGCCATGACAGTAGAAGCTTTGTTAAAATGCATCTTGGGGAGTAGATTTTGGAATATTGATTAGACAGGGAATTCCACAAGCAGCAGCATTTCTTTTCACTGTGGGTCCTAGTGACCTATTTAATTAATTCATCGTTAATTATTAATAAGATAAATCCTCCTCCTCCTCCCGCGAGCTGATATACAGGAACTTGTATTGAAGTACTTCTCCGGGAGCTTTTCGTTGCTTTTCCAACCAATCTGGTCATCTCTGTTCCAGGTGTAAGGGAGGCTGTCACAGCACCTCAACAAGCTAAATTGTCACAGTGCAGCTAAAACACATGACACCAAAGTAATATAAAAGTCACCCAGTAATCAGCAATCTGTAACTTCTACAGAGAGTAATCAGCACTAGGTAAGGGATTCCTTTTCATGAAAGAAATAATAGGTTGAAAGAGATGAGTTTTCCTAAGTAATTTTAACAACTTTGCCTGTATTCTACCTTGTCCTCCTAGGAGCCACCAAATCCCTGGTGGCCTAGTGGCAAGTTTCTGAAGGTTGCAGACAGCACTGGTGCCTGCAAGAAGGTGCAATGCACTGCCTTACAGCTCTGTTCCAGGAAAACAGTAGGCTGGAAAAGATGCTGCAACAGAGAGTTGAAACTGACAGGAAAACACAGGAGGGAAAGGGAAGAGGTAGCTAGCACTCCGAGGCATGAACCCTTTGCTTAGAGAACCTTTTTTAAAAAGAAAAAACAAACAGGCCTGTGATTTTCAGGGGGTTTCATTTCTATTTAGTGCAGAAGGTGAGGCAAGGAAAGGGCCAGTATTCCAGTCTGACAGTGACATTTCAGACACAGTTAGAAATGTTTTACACAAAGAAGAACTAGCAAATTTCACTTTGGATTAAAATTATATTTGCATAGCTCTAGTGGTGACTATGGGAAAAGAGACACGGAAATACAAGAGAAACAGGAGAAAGCTAGTTTAATGTTGTTTTCTTTGTTATTATGTTGATAACATCCAGCATTTGTTGAAAAAAGTTCTGGATCCATGACTTAGTTTGAAAGAGATTGGCAGAGGTAAGATTGTCTCTACATGGTTGGCCTTGAGAGCATTCACTGGAATCAATGCAATGTGGAAAGGAATCAGGTTGCTATTTACAAATTTCATTTATATGAAAATGACCACTGGAAAGAGTAATGAAAAGGTCAGTATGTTAAAACCTGAAAACCATCTTTTTATAAACGATTGTTTCAATATCCTTACAGATACTACTGAACAACAACAACTTTCAATACTATTGGCTTGAAGTTTGTATATAAAATGGGAATCCTTACTATAAAACAATACTTTACAGTTTCAATCTCAGTTTGGATGGAGAAAAGGACTGAAAGACAGAAGAACTTCACATACACACACATTAAAAATCTTATTAAAAAGAAATAAGGGTGACTGTGTGTTTCTATGGATTCCAGAAAATGCCGAAAACCAACAATTACATTTTCTGTACAAACCTCTAATATTTAAAGTAATCCCAATTAAAAAAAAATTACTAGAAACAAACAAACAGTTATGGGACTCAGCCTGTTTTCCATTGCCATAAAATTCTATTTTAAGTGTAGAGAGTTCCCACTTGAAGCAAGATTGCCTTTGTTACCTGCTTGTTATACTTAAATCCTTTTTCACTTCACCTACTCTATGCTGTGATCTGAGATGCAGATGAATATCTATTAAGGCCTAATGTGCTTGAGTTTTAGTTAAGCACTGGAATAAATTGCCTAGGGAGGCTGTGGAATCTCCAGCATTGGAGATTTTTAAGAGCAGGATAGACAAACACCTGTCAGGGACAGTCTAGATAATACTTAGTCCTGCCGTGAGTGCAGGGAACTGACTAGACTCCTCAAGGTCCCTTCCAGTCCTACGATTCTATGATTCTAACGGGGGGGGGAATGTGTTATACCTGACCCCCCTCTCTTATACTGCTGCCAAACTTCTGTACAGTTGTGCTCAAGCAGGAGCTCTCTGGATCTACACGAAAGGGGTATTGGTAAGGTGTTGAGGGGGGTCAACAAGCATGTGGACCAAGGGGATCCAGTGGATGTAGTATACTTAGATTTTCAGAAAGCCTTTGACAAGGTCCCTCACCAAAGGCTCTTACACAAAGTAAGCTGCCATGGGATAAGAGAGAAGGTCCTCTCATGGATTGGTAACTGCTTAAAAGATAGGAAACAAAGGGTAGGTATAAATGGTCAGTTTTCAGAATGGAGAGAGGTAAAGAGTGGTGTCCCCCAGGGGTCTGTTCTGGGACCAGTCCTATTCAACATATTCATTAATGATCTGGAAAAAGGGGTAAACAGTGAGGTGGCAAAATTTGCAGATGATACAAAATTACTAAAGATAGTTAAGACCCAGGAAGACTGCGAAGAGCTACAAAAGGATCTCTCAAAACTGGGTGACTGGGCAACAGAATGGCAGATGAAATTCAATGTTGCCAAATGTAAAGTAACATACCTTGGAAAACATTATCCCAACTATACATATAAAATGTTGGGGTCTAAATGAGCTGTTACCACTCAAGAAAGTGAACAGAATGCTGGGAATAATTAAGAAAGGGATAGATAATAGGACAGAAAATATCATATCATGTTGCCTCTATATAAATCCATGGAACTCCCACATCTTGAATACTGTGTGCACATGTGGTCACCCCATCTCAAAAGAGATATATTGGAATTGGAAAAGGTTCAGAAAAGGGCAACAAAAATTATTAGGGGTACGGAACGGCTTCCGTATGAGGAGAGATTAATAAGACTGGGACTTTTCAGTTTGGAAAAGAGACACAGATATGATTGAGGTCTATAAAATCATGACTGGTGTAGAGAAAGTAGATAAGGAAGTGTTGTTTACTACTTCTCATAACACAAGAACTAGGGGTCACCAAATGAAATTAATAGGCAGCAGGTTTAAAACAAATAAAAGGAAGTATTTCTTCACACAATGCACAGTCAACCTGTGGAACTCCTTGTCAGAGGATGTTGTGAAGGCCAAGACCATAACAGGGTTAAAAAAAACTAGATAAGTTCATGGAGGATAGTTCCATCAATGGCTATTAGCCAGAATGTGCAGGAATGGTGTCCCTGCCTCTGTTTGCCAGAAGCTGGGAATGGGAGACAGCTGATGGATCACCTGATGATTACCTGTTCTGTTCATTCCCTCTGGGGCACCTGGCAGTGGCCACTGTTGGAAGACAGGATACTGAGCTAGCTGGACCTTTGGTCTGATCCAGTAGGGCCACTCTTATGTTCTTACGTGTTTTCCATGAATACCCCTACACTCTGGAATGCATTTCCCTGCCTTGGTTTGCCAGAGGTCTGCTTTACCAATTGTTTGGACATACTATAAAACTCGTCTTTATTTTGGAGCATTTGGGAATGAGACAGTGTAAAGTTTTCAGAATTTTTTGCAGAGGATTTCTATAGTTCCTATGTTTATTGGTGCATTTTATAAATCAAAATAAATAAATATGCATTGTAGCATTCTCCAACAACACCACATGGACCAATATGGGAAGTATTACAGAAGACAGCCAAGTCCCAATTACTTATCCTCCCACCAGGAAACAAACAGGCCAGCAATGCTCCTAAACATGGAAAGAGCTCTCAATGATGAAATTTAAATGATTTTGAAGATTAGCATTTGAGGTTGGATGAAGTTACATTTAGTTTCTTGGCTAAGTAACATTGGCATGTATACCACACATTATCACACAACTAGATGATGGAATAGTCTTAAAATGAAGAAAAAAGCATGTGGATGCCAAAAAAGTAAAGAAAGGCAGGGAAGACTGAATTAAACTACCAGCTCAGGGCTTCATGATATATTGTGCATACAGTATAATTTCTTGCAAAGCAGACCCACCGGCAAACCTTGTGCTAAATTGATAAAGACCATTTAAGTTTCTTTATAGTTCAGTGGCTCGGTATAAAAAAATACTATAATTTAAGTTTTAAATCAAAGCTTTGCTTTTAGCTTTTCCTGTGAGAACTTGAGAATTTACAATATTATTTTAGCCCAGAGTTCATTCTGCACCACTTCAGTGTGTTTTGAAGAGATGTATTAAAATAGACCCTGTGGATGGATGAGGTAATATTTTTTATTGGACCAACTTCTGTTGGTGAGAAAGAGAAGCTTGTGAGTTTACAGAACTCGAAGAAGAGCTTTGTGCAAGCTCCAAAGCTTGTCTCTCTCACTAGCAGAAGTTGGTTCAATAAAAGATATTTCCTCACCCACCTTGTGTCTCTAATATCCTGGGACCAATACGGCTACATCAACACAGCATACACCTCTGTGGATGGTTATTCCTAACGCTGCCTCTTACAGGGCCCCCAGCTCCAGGTGTCCCAACAGCAGCAGCCACCAGCCACCAACAGCAGCAGGAGGTAGAGGAGGGAAGCCTCAAACCCAAAAGGCCCCGGGCATCAGCTGAACTTTAAGGAGTGAACTCTGTCTTGACTGTGGTATCTCTTGTTTCTAACATCCTGCCACCTTCAGGATTTATAAGCTGAACCAACACTTGTTGAAATAAACAGGAAGATTCCCATTGATTTCAATGGGCATTGGATGAGGCCTTTAGCTACTGCCTCTGCTCACCAGCTTCACACTCACATGCCCACCATGCATCTCATCATTCTGATCTACCTTCTGCCTCCATCTATGCACCCCTCTTGTCTTCCTTCTCTCTCATCCTTACCTTTCACTGTGTCCATCTTTTCTTCTTCCCTCTCCTTTTACTCCTGCAAAAGATCTCTTCTACCTCCCCTCTCAAAATGCTCAATTCCCTCATATCAACCCCTGTCTCTTCAGGCTAGTCCCATTACTGATGTTGTTAGCTCTTGCTGTATATAAAATGAGAAGAAAATGTAAGCCTTCAAATGTGGAATCTTTAAGAAGCACAACAATATGCTCTCATCACATAGTTCTTGTTCTCCTCGTCCTTTGCCCCAGGCACCACTATGTGTTGTCTCCCTTGTGCTTTGTCTAATTTTAGATTATAAACACTTCACGGCAGAGACTGCATCTTTTATTTGCTTGTAAAGTGAATAGCAACCTTTGGAAAATATATAGATTATTATTAATAATAACAATATCAGCAACATCAGTGTAAGTTACAAATCTATCTCCACCATCTATGCAATAAAACAATAACAAAACCCAGACAGACAGACATTCTGTTGTATGTCACTTTCAGTCCAAAAAATATTTTTAATGAATTTATATTGTTTCCCCTTCTAGCTTTGGTTGAAATATCTGGCCTCTATTTCACATTAATAATGCTACAAAAAGCCATAGATCCCAAATTTCACAGATCTAAAGCAAACTGGCACCTTTTTTTATAGCAACATCTTCGTAGAATAGAAAGGTTCTCTAATTCAAAAGGTCAAATAGAAATGTTAATGAAAACAGAACCCAGTCAAGTCAAATAAAATAAGAAAATAAACAGAGATTTTGCTTCAGGCAGCCTGAATCTGATTTAAGCAGCAGTCTCAGAAGAATCCAGCTGTTGTTTACTGAAACGTAAAATAATGTGCTTATTCCTTTTATATGACAGCATCCCTGCTCCTTGAAATCAGGATGTAACATTTTCCCTTTCATGGACAACAATCTGCAATCATTATATGTACAGTAACTAATCTGACCAATTACCTGAAAGCTAATTACTCTGATTTTACAAAATGGGTCAGCTAGCTCAGTGTATGTTGAACCCATTAATTACTGGTACTTAATAAAGAACACCAAAGAGTACATCCATGCATTAATGTGTTACAGCAGAATTACAGATATTTTAATACTGGATTGAACAAGCCTCTGATCATCATTGTTTTATAGCCTCAGAGCTTAATCTAATTGTACCTAATACAGAGCTGGACTGTGCAGGCCTTGGCAATTACAGTATTTTATTCATGTTAGCAATTTACTTTCTTACTCCAAACATGTTCTACATTTAGTTATTTTATTGTACATTTCAAAGGACATCATCATTCATTTGAGATAGCAGGATAAACCAGAAGATTCAAAACTTTACTTGATTAAGAAGAATAAAGACGGAAGATTTGTCTTGGCTAGAGAAAAACAATCAACCCAACTCAAATCAGCCTTCAGTCAGTAAACCTGCAAATACTACCTGCAGTTCTAACACCTCAGGAACAGTAATATCCACTGTTTTTCATTCAGTAGCTCTTGATTATTAACAGAACATTGGTGAGTAGGTCAATGGTGTGAAACAAAAATATGGTCTCCTTTCCATATCAAAATCTGAAAACAATTTAAATATGTAGTGCAATTTTATACTGTTTATAAAAGCTAAAAAAACGGTCAGAGAGATATGCCACCACAATCTGTACTTAAACATTTATTTCTGTCTCATGGTCTCCAGGCTTTCACAAGTGCTTTAAGAGGAGATTGGAAAGAATTTGCTGCCCACTCATGATGATGCCTCATAAAAGGTTCTTCAAAAACGGATCAAAGGCTGTAATTTCCATGCCATTTCTGTCCAATTTCCTTTTCTCTTAATGTTTTCATTTTTTGAAACGGCTATGATTGCAGTCCAATTTTGCCCACACAGCACTGTATGCCTAAATGAACCATTTATCACAAACTTTGTGTCTTTTTGATGCTTGCGGTTTTATTTGCTTGGCAATTTTTAAAATCCTCCCTCCCCTCTCCCCCGACCCATGCTGCATTGCAATTATCTTCAGTAATTATACCTGCAGAAGTTTACATTAATCTGTTCTCCAGATGCCGCATTAAAATTTGTAGAGTCCAATTACACCTTAACATGGGTGTTCATTTTTCCTCCTCCTCCATCACCAACACAAAAAGGTTTTCATACACGGTCTCCTAAAGAGAGATCTTTACTCATTTTGGCTTTAGCATAGCAGGCATAAAAACCACAAGAGTCAAATTCTTATTGCTCATATTCCATATTCCTTTCTCCTAAGTAGTTCTGCCTCCTTTACATATTAACCAGTTCTAATTATTTTTCTTTCATCTCTGTGTCATATGTATAAGTGACTTCCAGGTGGGAAAACTTTGCACAGATGTTACTGGCTCCTATTACCACACCAGGTAAAACACTGCCTGCAGACAGAATGTCATGTTGTGAGGCATGGCTGCTGTGTCACTTACGGTGAACACAAAAACAAGCTCAGCCATGAGTAGGGGTTCATCCTTGATTGCCTAAATGCACTTAAATTGTCTGGTCACTGCTTGGCAGACACATTAAATCCAAGCTCTCCAAATGCAATTTAACCCTGCACAAGCCAACAAATTATTCTTCATCCTTACAAAAGGGATTAAAAAAATCTTCTGGCTTTCAAAATTAATAATTCATTGTAATGAAATTTCAGAATCTAATTCTCCGGCCTGTTATTAAGTGCCCCGTGCATCAACATAGTGGTGCGTTTTTCTATTTGCTACTCAGTCTTCTGTCCATTTCTACGCTTCACCATTAACAAGTGGGGTGTTTTGTTTTTTTACAGTAGTTTATGGCATACTTCATGGGTTGAATATTGAAACACAGCTACATTTTATTCTCAACATTTTCATCAATTAAATATGTAAATGAGTTCATAAACCAATACAGATTGGTTTTTATTTAAAGATAAATCTTAGGATGCTGACCAGTTTAGTGACAGATAAATTCCTTCAGATGATATACCATAACGGATACTCATTATATGCTGTAGTCCCCCGGAGAAACAATGGGGTGGGACTCAATGACTCTATTCAGGTGCAAACACCTGAACAGTGGGTGAACTGCATCCTTAGAAAACCAGTTTTAGCTTAACTCCTCCAAAGGGAGGGACAAAGACAAGCACAGTGGAAAGTCACCCAAAAGACAGAAAGAAGAAAGCTAGGTGGGTTGCACAGTGAAACCCAGGGGAACAAGGTGGGGTGGCAAACAGAAGGAGGAAGCATGGGGCAGGAGACAGTAAGGTCACAGAAGCTGAGTACCCTCACCAATGTGGGAGAAAGACCGATTAGCATGCAACAGCCTGCATGAACAAGGAACACCTTGCCTACATGCCTTCCTGGACACAGATATTTCCTCAAGGATACACAAGGGAAGGGATGTGAGAAAATGAGGAATACTGCCATCTGAGATGTTTGTTTTGCAGGATACGTACTCCCCTGTGCTTTATATGATTCAGTTTAAAGGTGTTGGATTGTGCAAAGTGTGTGTGTGTCCGCGCCCGTGTGTGTGAGTGTGTTAACTGCTCCACAACTGCTGTGGACTCCTGAGAGACTTGAACTGTAAATCAGACGCTTCAGACCTTTTGGTTGGAGTTCTGGGAGCGGGGTCTGTTAAGTGCCAGGGAGCCTGAAAGGTCAGCACTGTGCGCAAAGGCACAGCTAGGCAGCTGGATGGCAGGTTAGACACTGACAGAAAATCTGTGCCCTGAGTGTCTAATGACTCTGATATTTGGTACTAGGACAATGTCTGGACTTCAGGCTTTAAACACCATGGGGATCCTGAGCAACCGCAGCTTGGATTCTCCTCACAGCAGTCCTAGTAGGTGACCAGGACGTGACACTCACTAGGATCGGTGCTTCCGGCTTTTTGAGCAACCTAGTGATGGAAATTAGTAGAAATGTGTTTGAAACACTTTGATTTTTGGGGGGGGCAATTATGAATTGGTGGGGAATAGGAAATTCAGCAACAGGCTTTTGCCAGATATTAAGCAAATGAAAAATGGCACACATGATGGGGTCAATAAAAATAAAGACTGCAAATGACTGAAACATTGTTTAATTAACAAAGAACTAAACAATGTCAGTGCTTATGAAACTAGTTTAACTAAGATGGACATAGATATTTAAAAGGAAATGAAACACTGATTGATTGTTTCCTTTAGTTAATTTAGCCAAATAAGATTATGGTGGAGTCAATACTAAATAATGCATTTTACAGAATGAGGTTTTACATTTTTTCATCTAAAATTATCAGGCCAAATTCTGCTCTCAGCTGGATGAATATAAACCTGGAGTAACTCCACTGACTTCAACAGAGCTGCTGCATATTTCGACTGACGTAAATGAGAATAGAATTTAGCCCAATTAATTTAATGTTATCCGACAGAGTCTACGGCATATCAATGACATTTTGTAAAATTTATATCCTTTGAATGGAACTTTAAAAATGAGTATGCAAAGTTTTATAACAAGGATTAGTATAGGGTCAGGTGCCGCTCCCATTTTCATCAAAGAAAAATTTAGGAGTTAACACCAGTTGATTCAATAGGCCACTCCAGATTTATCTCAGTGTAACCGACCCAGAAGGAGGGTCATAATCTCTTTTAGTGAAAATGTGCTTCTTGCTCCAGAGACTTTGTGTTTCATCATCTCTTTGGGGCTTTAGTCTTCAAATAACCCCTTAACTTTTGGCCTCATTGCTTCTAGTTTGCCCCTTTTTATCTAGAATAGCTAAACGAAGAGATGTTCACTTCTCCTGATTTAGGGTTTCCAAAGCAAAATCTAAGTTAAAGATGCCACAACTGTAGCTGCAGCACTACTACAATATGCAGCAATGACAACAGCTTCTCTTTGTTATAAAAATTTTTGCTCTTTGACTGTGTTGATCCCTCCGTGGCTTTCAGCAGCAATTTTCACCCAGGATGGCAGAGAGTTTGTTTTCTTCATGAAGAAAAATAAAGGTAAGAAAGCTAAACATGTTTGTTTTTATAGTAAAGTAAAAAGAGAAACAAAATGAGATGAAGCTTGCAGGCAAAGAATGATGTTTTATTTACAGTTAGACTTGTCTACATTAAGAAATTAATTCAGATGAAATTTGGGTGTTAATTTCAAGCAGGATAGCTATTCCAAATTAACTCTGTGTGTGGATGCTCTTATTCCAAATTAGTTTACTATGAATTAGCTTAATTCACTTCCAAAATTGATTAAGTTAATTTGGAATAAAACCATGCTTATTCGGGAATAGGAGTGTCTACATGGGGAGTTAATCAGGAATAGCTGTTTTTGAATAACTCCCCATGTAGACGAGGCCTTACTTAATGCCAAGAGTATGTTCTTTAACAGGAAGGGAACATCTATTAAGCTTTACCTATGACAACATAACACACAAACACACACAGAGAGCACAATACATAAAGAATTTATGGGAAAGCGTATGCATACATGTATGTAAACACTCACTAATAGTGATGTTCCTATGTTTAATGAAAGATCTCCTGCTAAAGATGTAATTTATACTTAGCATCATCGTTAGATATTGTACATACCTGCACACACAAATGTATCTCTACGATCCTGCATAGTATACGACTTTTTTAATATTAAAAAACCCATATCATTACAATAAAAATATCCAAGGTCTGCACTTTGCTGTATATCCTTACTTCTCACATGTATTGGTAGCATTTGGATTTACCTTGCACACAAAAAGGTACATGTGGACATAGGCCAGCGCTCATCACAATTTGCAGCCTGTTGTCTGATATTGCCTAATTCAAAGAGTAATATTTTTCCAGTTTTCTGTGGCTGACATGATTATCATAAATAAATTCATTAATGTACTGTACACTATAGGCAGGCACAGACATTTTCAGCTTTAAATGATGAGGGAAGTACAGAACAATTCCTTCAAGCAGTAGGTCCACACACATTTAATTCTCACAATACAAATTTTGATTAAAAGTCTGAAAATAAAAAAAAGACTTAAATCTTACATTTCTGTACATAAAATAACTGAGTGTTAATAGGAGACAGTTACACAGTATGTTGCTAGTGTTATTTTTTCTCCTGATTTACTAAGGTTGCTGCATTTGATTGATTGCAATTTTCTCCGTTTCTTAGCATTATGCCAAATGGAAACATTTTGTTCCATCCATCTTAGCAAGTGACACAATGTTCCTTGGCATGTGACATTAATAAAAAGTCATGCTGGCTGTCTCTCTTGGCTGGTCACATCAAGGTTGATCTCTGGTAGCTTTTTATGATCAGTGAGATTTGTCAATCATGCCGCTATTTAAATCTTAAATACATTTCAGAAAATCCACCCATTATAAAAGTCTCTCTTAAAAATTTACATGAGGGGATTTTTCATGTGGTAGCAATGGAGAGGCCTTAGCTCTGCTTATCATTTTCTTAGCAATATCTTCAGAGCATTAGAAGTGAGGATTGGATTCTTACCTGGTACCCAATATAGTCCCTTTCTGGAGCTCTACACAAGTGTGCTGTAAAGTGACCTAGCACTGATTCCCCAGCTGCAACACTCGTCCAGCACTGGCTGTTCGTTAATCACTGAACAGTGATCCTGACATTTCTGAAGAGCTTTCCTGAGATATAAAAGTAGACACAGCCACCCAGGATTAATATATGGTGCCAGAAATAAAATTTCCACTCTTTCCTTCAGCAATGCAGCTCACGTCTTGCAAAAGACAGCTACTCAAGCACATTCAAGGGCATTCCCCGAGAAACAATGTGCTAATTCCATATCTCAAGCTGCTGGGTCCTGGCGCACATCAGAGTACACTGAAGAAAGATACCCGAGCCAATGACGAACTATTTAACCTAATGAATAATACTTCACAATGTAATGTTTTATTACTGCCTCATAATGTCATAGACACACATGATCAATAAATTATTAAAAGTCATGATAGAAAATGCAATGAATTTTACAGTCTAGTTCTAATTTAAACACAATGTTTTTTGTGGAACAGTCTAGACTGATTAAAGAGGTAAAATACATTTGATTACTGATACTCAGACAATGATCTAAAACTATAAAGTTTTACTGTATACTTTGAATGTTTTCATGGCCTCTCAACAGGGGGAATATCAATATGTCATGTCTCTTAGCTGCTGCACTGAGCTATCTCCCAGTCTTTATGTTTCATTTCTAGGCATATGTATGCTTTTTTTATTAACACTTTGAGTTATATAACACTGCTGCAGCTGTATCAATGTGCATAAAGAAAATGAACAAACACCAGCCAAACAATCCAAAATATAAGAATTCTCATAGTAACAGTCATGGATATGGATAAAAGTCATGGATATGGATACTACAACTATCTTCCTTGGAGAGTTAGGCACTTATGCAGAGAAAAAGCCTATGGAGCATGAACGCTATTTGGAATGGCTAAAAACAATTTCTTTCATGGGGAAGAGGGGTGAGGAAGTGAGGAGAAAGGAGAATGATATAGAAAGGTCTATGAATCTGTTCTATCCAGCCTGTCCTTCAGTGAGACCACATACAGGCTGTTAGCAAGTGAGACACTGATTGCATGATCAAGGCAAAAAAAGTGTAGTGCGTAAGTGTTTGATCTCCCAGCTGACACTGAAGCAATGAATTATCTCAAGTGAATGATCATTCACAATAATTATTTTTGTCAAGTAACAATTACTGCAACATATTCTTAAGGATTTTCTTGGTTTCCAAATATCCTATTATAAATGGGATGTACAACAATAATTAAGTTTGGGAATAGAATGTATTTAATATTTTTTGAAGTGTTCTGTGATACCCATTGTAACTTCTAGGGCACACAAACATCAGTTAGAAATTAATTAAATGAATTTACATGTGCAATCAGCATACATTTTCACACTGAACGACGAGAGAACATTGTTTTACAAGGTCATCCTACACTGGGGGGGTCAACTTTGTGACACTACTGTGATTTTATAGACTTTGAGGGTTTCTTGTGACGAAATACAGCCAGCTCAGGAAAGTTGCCAGAACTCCTTGCAATTTCCATCTTTGACCACTGCAGACAGCTGCCTCCAGCACCTGAGCACCAGACACCTCTGTGCGTTCTTAGAGGGCTGGGTCCAAGAGCAGGTCCAGTACAGCAGAGCTGGCCCCCACTCCATGCTCAGCAGTAGCGCCCTCTCCTCCTCCACCACAGCCCAGTGAGGGGGAGTTAATGGTCAGAGGAGCCCCCTGGAAGCCCTTCTTGGGTTGGCTGATGATGGGGCAGCTGTGGGAGATTGCCAGTGGGGATGATTTGGGGAGTCCAGGGCTTGTGCGCACATTTTGTTGGCGTTTAAAATTGAATTTTCAACCTGTAATTGTCTCACACACATACCAGCAGAGATTGGGGAATTCAAAAACCAGACCAAAAATGTTGTTGT
This sequence comes from Natator depressus, assembly GCF_965152275.1. Taxonomy (NCBI): domain Eukaryota; kingdom Metazoa; phylum Chordata; order Testudines; family Cheloniidae; genus Natator; species Natator depressus. The sequence continues at coordinate 276,877,192 of NC_134234.1, forward strand.
TGTTGTTAAATTTCATTATTTTTAGCCCATTCTCATGAATTCTAATTATTCTGACTCATGATTTGCTAACTCTTAGGGTTGGCAATACTGTCCTGCATATGCTATGGAGTGGGAGGGGTGGGCGGTCATCTGAACAATGGCCCAACACCTTTTTGGCTCACCTTAGCCCAGCTTGGGGCAGGAGACTCAGTGGTGGGGGGTCGGGAATCATGGGAGGAGGGCGCTGCCTGCATGATGTGGAAAGTCAACGGGCCAGAGTGGAGAAGCAGACCAGTTCTGGGACAGGAGTCACTGTGGGGTGAATACGGGATAGGATTGTTGTCCAATCCCCCCACCCCCAAACCAGGACTTTTCACCCACAGGGGCAGGATGCTACCCCCACCTCTGTATCACAACCTCTGGGGGCAGGACTCATCTCTCTGCCTAGCATAGTCCCCCACTTTAAATGGTGCCCTGTAGCCCCATCTCTCCTATGTCTTAAGTCAGAGATACTTTGCTTGTAGCTCATGTGCCTCATCTGTAGCATCTGTTTGTACATGGTTCTTACTGACTCCACCAGTCTGATTAGTGGTCCCTAATGAAAACAGATCAGAGGTTTGGGCACCACCCCAAACCGCAAATCTGAGATAAGGAGCTGCTGGGGTCTCTTTCTCTTCCTCTCTGGCAGCCAGAAGGGAGGATGGAGAAAGAGGGAGAGGATATATTGTGTTGAATGGAGCCATTCATTCCTGGCATTGTGTTGACATACTTATGTTGTAGTGAGTTAATATGTGATGACACTGCATTGTGACATACTGCATATTGATGAAGTGTTACAAAGCAAACATGGCAACACAGCAATCAGGGCAGCATGTTGCAGTCATATTATGGCTGTTTGTATTTCTGTTCATGGGGGAAGGAAACAGCTTATTCATTCCCACAGCTGTGTTTTATCACCACTCCTTTCACACCATTTTTGCACTTCTAATTAACACAAATAGGTCCCAATCCTACTCTGGCAAGACTCCCACAGACGTAAATCAGAGTTTTCCATGATTAAGGAAGATAGGATTGGGCCCGTTGTGTTTTTAAGCTTTGTTTGCAACTTTGTATTCCCTTCTATGTGTTCATTAAGTTAAATTCTCTACTCTATCTTCTGAAACGTTGAGTTGTGAACATTTCAATATTTATGTAGGTAAGCAATCATCTAGTAAAATAAATAATTTTAAATTAAATTAATACAATACAGTGCAATAATTAATAAGTAGTGCCCAGATGCCCTAACCAAGTGTAGGGTTCCCTCATGTTAGGGGTACACTGTACACTGAACAGCTTACAGACAAAACACACAATGGGTGGGAGAAAGGAAGTGTTATTGCCCTCCTTTTACACGTGGGGAAGAGAGGCACTGAGGGATTAAAGGATTTATCCAAGGTCATCCAGGAAGCCTGTGGGAAAGCCAGGAATTGAACCCACATCTCTAGAGTTCTACTTCCTCCATCACCTGGCCTCTCTCTGGAAGAGCTGGTTGAAAAAAATGATTTTTATTCCCATCAAAAATGCTATTTTGTCAAAAGCAAGGTGTTTAATAGAAATATGTTGGTTTCAACACAAATTTCATTCAGAGAGAGTGACAGACTACCCCAACCCAGAATAGTCAGTAGCCCAGTGGGTAGGTCACTCACAGAGAATGTAGGAGACCCATGTTTATGTACTGGTTGTATCTGATTTGAATCAGGGACTTCAGCTTGGGCCCTTCACATCCCAGAGGAGTGCCCTGATCACCAGGCTACTGGCTATTTTGAGGTGGATGTCTTTCTTTCTCTGACTTTTTCACAAAATGTTGTGAAAGAGTTTATTTTTGCCCCATGTTGGAATGGCAAAACATTTTGAAACCTCAATATTTTTCAGGAAACACATTTTTTTCTCGCCAGCTCTGCCATCCATACCAGATGCTGGTGCTGATTCTGCCCCCCAAGTTACAGTAAAATAGGAAACTCTGGAGGAGAGATCTTTCCTTAGTGCAGACTCGTCACCACCTGACTCTTGGAACATGGTATGCTTTCCTTTCTGCTGTGCTTTGGGCTGCACTCCTATTACAACAGCCTAGCATCACTGCATTGTCTAGGCATAACGGGCAAAGATTTTATTTTGCTATATCAAAATCTATCAATGGAAGCTTGAAACTAATTTTTCTCACAATTTCTTTTTCTGTCTTTTATATTTCTAAGATGTTTTATCTCCTTAGTCCTGGGTCACAGGCTACAAGTTTGGAAAAAGCTCACATGAGACTCAGAGATGATGAAAACAGCCAAATAATAAAAGAACATTTAAGGCCACTACTATGGGTTCTACCTCCATGGGTTCTGTAATATATCAACCCAGGCACCAGTTATAAAACGTTCCTGTACTACCGCTGCGGCTAGTCAGGGTAAAGTCCAGCAAAGGTACAACACACGGAATCAGTGCCAAATCTAGGCTTAAAAAACAGGGATACCAGTGAACACTTTCAAGATACCACTTTCACTACATCCTTTTCCTTCACAGAAGCTCATTAATACCATGGTGACTTAGACCTTAGTCCATCCCGTGCTTTGCTGCACATTGGGCTACCCACATTTGCCATCCTTGCCTGTCAACTGCCCTTCTCTCTAAATCTTCCCATTTCATGTTGAGGTGCTTGATGTTGTTCAGAACTGATAGTTTCCATGTTATTTGCGGCCTTTCTTCTTGGGTTTTCTGGCTTCCATTCAAGGGCGGTATTTGGTAAGCATTCTTTTTCCGTTCTCAACACATGTCCCAGCCACTGATGTCTTCCTTTGTTGATAATTTGTGAGAGGGTACCTTGTCCAGTAATTTTTCTGACTTCTTCATTCATCTTCCTATCTCTATATGTTATTCCCAATATTCCCATTGTGCAGCATTATGCAATGTGATTAGGGAAAAAATCTATTTCCCAACTGTTGAGAATCTGGCAGCTACTTAGGGGTGGAACGGGAAAGGGAAGTTTGAGTAGTGGAACTGTTTCAGCATGGAGTCTGTTGTGGTGTAGATGCAGGGCCAGTGTTTTTGTTCTTCTCCCCGTCAATCTGTGCAGATATGCACAACTGTGCATATGCCTCTTATGCAGAACCCTATATGGGATACTTTAAATAGGGGGATTAGACAGAATTGAGAAGGGAGGATTTGGTAATGGTAAAGTCCACAGTGTCACACTTATTTTTTCCTCATTGTTTTCCTTTTGTCTTTGCTTCCTCTCTAGTTTGTTTTTCTTACAATCCTACCTTCCCTTTTTCACTTATCCTTTTACTTTAATTATGCTATCCCTAGGGCCACAAATTTTATTTTAAATTTACAGAGTTTGTAGGAACATAAGTTGCTGCTGCATGATATCATTCATGACCATAAGTGTTTCCACAGTAGGACAAGAAAGCTACGAAGAATATGGTCCTTTGAGACACATGAGCAGCACAGAAGACTGGAAAGCAATTAGATTTGACTAAAATGAGAATTTTCCTGGCATGGGAGGAGCTCTCAGTAGGCATAAAACCAGCATAGCTGTCTGCTGCACCATGCCCCTGTACTTGTTTCCAGCATAGGAACTGGAGCACACTGCACTTCAGCTATATTGAGTTGGTGCATGTTTCCTTAGGCACCATAGCCAGCTGGCATAAATTAGAGCAGCCCCCATGCTGTTCAAACCTACACCAGAGTTCACTGTAGCCTGGATCTGCCCTGACAATCAGGGAGCTGTGACTAAAACAATTACTTCAATGGGGCTTACAACCCACGGCAGAATCTGAGCATTAGTGATTTTTTTAAAGAAAAAAATTACTACATAAAATACATAAAAGAGTAAAATAAAATTAACTATAATAATCAAGCTTGCTCACCAGGTGGGTTTTCTCAGGCTGTAATTAGAAAGCCTACAATCTTATGCAAAATGTTCACGTACCTTTTTAATTACCACGGCACATTATTCTAATGTTGTAAGTCATTAAGCTACCCTCTCTTACTTAACAGTCAATGCAGGAAGTGAAAATAAATAAATAAATAAAATATTGCAAATAGAACTGAAGCATTCCAGAATATTTTCTCATTAGCACATTTATCTTCCACGGTGTTTGCAGGTTCATCCTCAGTATTAAAATTGAAGAATTCCTACTAAGCTCTAAAGGAAGAGAGGCCAAATTAAACTTCTTAAAACTCTGATTGATATCTAGGAAAACACGGTGAATGCATTTATAAAATACCTGCTTCAAGTAAAAACTTAGCAGTCAGAAGGCATTAAATAAAAATATATTTTGTTACATGGAAAATTTCACAAAATGAGCTTAATCTCTATGGAAGGTGGTTTCTGTTATAAATGGATGAGCGGCAAGATGACAACATTAAATATTGACATTAAAATATTATTATTGTTTTTGCACTTTTTACAAATGAAAAACAAGGAACTTGCACCAGTACTAAAAAATTATAGTCTCTATTCATAAACTCCCAAGCCACATGGTGGGCAGCTTTCTCAACCATTCACTTCAGAGATACAGACCTTTCTGTTAAAGTAACACAGAATGATATTTTGTGGCAGCAGCAATTTAACTTTCCTTTGCAAAGGAAAACCTTTATAAATACATGCATTTTATGAAGTCACTGTGAAAAATATACTACCTTAAGCAAAAACCCCACATGCTCATTCTGACAATGGTATGACGACATTTTATCTGCCCATCAAAACTATTATTCACCTCCTCCAGGCAGATAACTGAGTAGAATTTTGGAAGGTTGGTCTAGTATGAAATCACCTCTGTAAGAAGCTGATTTAATGTGATAATTACACTTTTAGTTATAGCTTTACAATGCATGAAGCATTAACGAAAGACAACTCATAACTGACGTAGTGAAAGTGATGTACCCAACTGTAATTGAAAATGATGTTTTCTAATGCAACACTCTGATTATCACATAGTCTTCAATGTGGGCTAACATCAAATGGTCTTGTAACATGACAAGGTAATTCTGATAACAGTAAATGAAATGAATTGATATCATGGCTACATTTTAGAGAGGTGTGTACCAAACTCCCCAGGAATGATAGGATTTAGATAGCTGAAAAGTAGTAGTACCTATACTATCAAAACCCGTTTTAGATGTTCTTTTCCCATTGCTGTTCTACTCATTTCTTTGTTTACAGGCCAAAAGGTTCAGAAAATACACTTCTGTATCATTTGGAATCTGTATTTATTAACAATGGTATTAATTACAGCATTCATGTGTAATGCAGTAATTAGTGCATTAATACTCTTTACTTTGTTTTGGAATCAATTAAGTATATTGAGGGCATATCTAGCAAGGTGCTGAGTGTCCCAAGGCCCCGTTTCAGCAAAATATTAATTTCAATTGGACTTAACCACATGCTTAATTGCTTTGTTGAATGAGGATCACAGTTTCTATCGACGATAATGAATTTTCCAAAATTCCAGCATTTTCCAAAACTGGGACCAAAGGAGATCAAGTTCAACAAAATATGAACCAGTGAACAGAGTATGGCCAAGGAGAAATCAGGTTTAAAGATATTGCTATGAGAAAAGGGGTGCTCTGCTCTCAGCTCTCTGAATTTTATTGCATTTGCTACAGGGCTGTTCTGTATTCTGAAATGAGGAACAGGAGAACAATTTGAAAAACATTCCGGTACAGTATCAGGATTTGTTCTTCCAATTAAAGATACAGCATGTGTTAAAATGATACACTATTGACACTGGGGAGAGTATGTCTCTTGAAAGCCACCTCAATAGTTACCTATTTAAAAAAAAATGAAAGGCTTGATATATATTAAGCAGCAACAATAACTGAGCCTTCCACCCATGTCTGGGCTTGCATATTGTGGGCACCCCTGGAAACACAGTTTCAGTACCTGCAATAACTGCATTTAGGATAGCAGATTTTGCAGCATGACAATAACTGCAGAACAGCAAATGTTACATTTGTAAATGATGCCCACGGTAAGAAAAAGCCTGGCTGCCACTGTTCCCTCTAAGCTGTGGGCGTGTACACAGATCCTAACCTGCACACGTGGCGAAACACCGCGTGCACAAAAATTTGCACAGAAGCACAATTTGCACAGAAGAAATTTTTTGCACACACAGCCTGTCAAAAATTCGAGGGAACAATGCGGCAGCACAGGTTCTGTGTAGAGTACAAATTACCAAAGGCTAGATTTTGTACTCGTTATTAAGAGTAACAGGGTCTTCTCCTCTCAACAAGGCAAAAGAGAACATGGCAGGAGAGAACGGGCCATAGACATGAAGGGAGAGGTCTACATGTCCACGGCATTCTCCTCCGTAGCTCCCCAACAGGGAAGAAGTCCTCTAGGACAGGGGTGGGCAAACTTTTTGGCCCGAGGGCCACATCAGGGTTGCAAACTATATGGAGGGCCGGGTAGGGAAGGCTGTGACTCCCCAAACAGCCTGGCCCCCTCTCCCTACCTGCCCCCTGACTGCCCCACTCAGAATCCCTGACCCATCCAACACCCCCACTCCTTGTCCCCTGACCACCCCCTCCTGGGCCCCCCCGCCCCTAACTTCCCCCCGGGATCCCACCCCCTATCCAATCCCCCTTCTCCCTGTCCCCTGACTGAACCAACCCCTATCCACACCCCCGACCCCTGACAGGCCTCCTGGGACTCCCAAGCCTAACAAACCTCCCCTATTCTTCATCCCCTGACTGCCCCCCAAGAACCCCCAACCCCCACTGCTCCCTGACTGCCCCCCCCGAACCCCTGACCCATCCAACCACCCCCTGCTCCCTGACCGCTGCCCTGGGACCCCCCGCTCCCTGCCCCCTTACCATGCCGGAGCCAGCCAAGCCGCCGGGCTACCTGGCAAGAGCGACGGGACAGAGCGCTGGCGGCATGATGTGCTCAGCCTGCGGGGGAGGGGGAACAGCAGGGGAGGGGCCGGGGGCTAGCCTCCCTGGCCGGGAGCTCAGGGCCGGGCAGGACGGTCCCACAGGCCAGATGTGGCCTGCGGGCCGTAGTTTGCCCACCTCTGCTCTAGGAGTTCTGTGGATGGGCCTGGGAAAATACAAGGGTTCAGAGGAAGGATGGTCTAATGGATAAGGCACAGTGGTAGGAAGGATAGAGACTAAGACAAAACACAAGACTGAGACTCAAGAAATCTGGATTAAATTCCCAGCTTAGCCACAAACTTCCTGTGCAAGTCACTTACTGTATCCTGTGCCTCGGCTCCGCAGATGGGGATAGCACTGCCTACCTCGCAGGGGTGTTGTGAAGATAAAAATCAGTTAATTATTGTGAGATCCACATCAGCATCTAGATAGAAAGCTAATAATAGCACTGGTATTAAAGGACTCATCCTGTCAAAAGAGTGAGAGGGCACTCAATTGGGAGGACCCCTGGTGAAAAAACTCTGGATCCAACAAGCTCTCCCCAGTGGTCCTCAAGTTTTACCAGTGATGCACCCAATGCTTCCATCTCTGGAAAATTATAAACTTATCCTGAAAGGAGGTGTCATCTAACTCCTTTCAGCCCAAGGTTTATCCACTTGTTTGCTTATCCAAGAAAGTCAAAGGGAGTTTCGCATAAAAAAATACTTCTGGAGAATTTAACCCTAACATAACTAATTTTCATCTATTCCCTAAAGTGACTCAGTGTGTCACTGGATTCCATTGCAGGTTAAAAATAGTTTACCACACCAGACCTTCTATAACTGGGAATCAATAGGCAGAAGGGCTTCCAAAAGAGAAGGAAGAGATTGTTTTACAGCAAGCTGTGGTAGTTTAAAGTAATAAGATAAGCCACCTGGAGATGCTTTAGGACCAAAGGAACACATGGTGAGTCAATTGAAAATGATTCCTCCTGGACTGTTAAGAGAGTCAGGAATACAAGGATACCTTTAATGGGAATCCTCACCATGTAAGCTCTGTGCTGCCTGGGAGTGAGTATAGACAGCATGTGTCAGCTGACCTGAACTCTGCCCAATATAGGGTTATCCTCTTCCTGCTCTTAAGCCTGCCTTACCCCTCTCCTCTCTCCTTTGCAGATCCCAACTCCATGGACAACCTTCTGTAGGATTTTAGGAAGGGGAGATAGTGCCCTGAAGTTAACTGGTTCTTACCCATCTATGTAGAAGTGTGAGATATATGGCTGGGGAGACTATTACTTGAGAACATGATCTGGCCCAAGGTCCTGTGATGTGTCAAAAGTTTAACACTCTTGTATTATTTTATAAAGTACGATCGATACAAAATGCAAAGGAGTTTCCCAACAAATAGTTAAAACAATCAAACAATTCTCACTCAGAAGCAAGCTGGCGGGATCCCAGGAGATGAACATATAGACAAGCCCTCAGAGTGCTTTCTACAAGGTTCTGAACTCCCTCAGCTCCCATTAACACCAGTGGGTGTTGCGAATGCTCAGCAACTTGCTGGATGGGAGCCATATTTGGCAGTCATGAGATGTGATAGGCTATTGTCTCTCACCCAGAGGGCCCATTTGAAATAATATGAGGATTATTCACAGCAGTTAATTTCAAGCAGTTTTCCTTCATATTCCATGGTAATCAAGAAAGACAGGCCACACACAGAAACTATAACATAATGTAAATAAAGATTACTGGATCATTTTCTGATCGTCTGTCCAAGTCCACTCCTTTATCTTCTTAAAGAGAAATTAACTCACATCTTGAATCCTTGGAAATCGCGACAATACTAAAGCATTATTTTATATGCCATTTATTCTTGATGTGACAATCTATATTAGCAATACATTATTTCACATTGCAAAGTTATTAATGTAACCAATGACAATGGAAATGTGCAGATTTAGGGATTCCTTATGTTGATTGTTGGTCTTCCAAAATCTCAGCTTTTCTTTTATAGTGACGAGGCTGCTAGCCTTTCTGCTTGTGAAGATAACCTTTGCAAAGTAAAACAATTGTCTGTCATCTTGCCTAGCCTGCAATCTTTGACACAATAGCACCAAGGGAAAAAAGTATGAACTTCCTCATTCATCTGATTGTGGTGTTAATGCTGAAGTTTCAGTTTTTAAGTTTTTAATCTCAAAATGTAAATGTCAATGATGTCAACCACTTCACAGTTAATGATGAAGCAGACACACCGACTGAATGCACTTTTCTAAGGGCACATGAAAAGTACCTGCCACAAACTGACACTCCATTTATTTGAAGGGATGTTCTACAGAAAAACTGTTGCCTGCACACAGGCACTTTCCAAGCAGCCACAGCTAGGACACTTAAACAACAAAGTGGGACAGCTGGGTTGACTTTTCATTTAAATTCAGAGACAATGTGAAAAAAAATCACCAAAAAATCCCCTCTAAAAGTGATCACATCTTGCCATTTTTAATCTTTTATCGAAGTTTAATGGATGCAGTATGCTACTAACATGAAAAAATGTGCAAACTAGATGAACTCTCTGACAACTTTCAGAGTAGCAGCCGTGTTAGTCTGTATCTGCAAAAAGAAAAGGAGTACTTGTGGCACCTTAGAGACTAACAAATATATTTGAGCATAAGCTTTCATGAGCTGAAGTGAGCTCTAGCTCACGAAAGCTTATGCTCAAATAAATTTGTTAGTCTCTAAGGTGCCACAAGTACTCCTTTTCTTTCTCTGACAACTGAAATTTGCTTGTTTTTATACAGAAAAAGGAGAGGTCTAGAAAGACTGTTCATCTCCGCTACAAAATTTTGAAAGATATCTCCATAAAATGATGTCCTTTTTCAATCATTTGAAGCTAGTTTAACCAAAAGAGATCACCTCTCACTAATGAAACAATCATGCAAAAGAGCAACTTTAAAGTTTACACCTTCTACCAAAGTTTCTTAAAACACTTCAAAGTGCAGTTAGATTTAACCAGTGAATTTTATACACACATTATCAAACTTGAAAATATGTATGCAGTGTTGTTGTAGCCGTCTTGGTCCCAGGATATTAGAGAGACAAGGTGGGTGAGATAATATCTTTTATTGGAACAAATTCTGTCGCTGAAACAAACTTTTAAGCTACACAGAGCTCCGAAGAAGCTCAAAAACGTGTCTCTCACCAACAGAAGTTGGTGCATTAAAAAAATATAACCTCACCAACCTTTAAAATATGTCTCTTTCCCCCCTATTTTTATGAAGCTGAAATTGTTGACAGAATGGAAAGAGGAGGGTTATTCAAGGAGAGACAAGAACAGGAGTAGGGCAGAGTTGTGTAGTGTCACAATGGCTTTCACAAGACTCTTGAACTTGATGTGGTGGAGAAGAGATTCACAGAAAAGATGCGGTCAGAATGAGGAAGAGAAGATAAGATCTTTTCTGGTGGTTTTGTATGGACTGTTCGGAGGAGGGCACAGCAATGCATGTGTTGGGCATATCAGTAAGGAGGAAGCTGCACTGACAAAGATGGGAGAGATAATGAGAATCTGGATGAGAGATTTAGGTCTTCAGAGAGAGAGAGTTGAACGTTAGAAATGTTGTTTAGAATTATTTGAATAACTTCTTTTTTGTGTTCCTATTGAATAAGAAAAATGAACCATTTAATTACTAATCATTGCCCATATGTAGATTTGGTGTAACTGGCCATCGTGGTTTGTTTTAGACTTTGAGAAATGAACATGCAGTACGAAATTCATGAAGATTCAGACTCCCAAGCCTGCACTCAGCATATATTATTTAGTCTGCTGAAACCGTTTTTATCCTGGCCCACAAGTATAGACTGTCAAGTCAGGCATCAGAGTAGCAGCCGTGTTAGTCTGTACCCGCAAACAGAAAAGGAGGACTTGTGGTACCTTAGAGACTAACAAATTTATTAGAGCACAAGCTTTCGTGAGCTACAGCTCACTTAATTGAACGCATTCAGTGGAAAAAGTCAGGTACTTGCTCACCTGAACTAAGTAGCATTCGTTCTTTGATATGTTTATTTTGTGCATAGATTTATTTTTAAAACACCCTCTTTATATTACTTATGTTACAGAGATGCATTAGTGCTCGCTACTGGAAGCGCTGAGCAAGTACATAAATAGAAAAAGGCTACCTGGGAGGCACAAGAAACTGGTGAATAGGCAATGTTATTCATATTGATAACAAAGACAATGCAATCCATATGAGAATTTTATTTATGTGTTAAAACATCTATATATTCCATGAAATCTCTACACATATTCCCCTAACACCCACTATCAGTCAAATCTTGACCCCACGGAAGTCAATCACAAAATTCCCATTGATTTCGATGGGACCACGATTTCACCCACTGAATTTAAATGTTGAGCTGTTTCAAAATAATGTTGTTATAAAAATTAAATAAGTTCCTTTTACGTTTTATATTCTATATGGTATTTCTTGGATTATTCCAACTGAAATAAACCACTGAGTTTGTTCTAAGAGAGGTAATCTTGATTCCCGCCCCCCCCCCCCCAACAAATTTTTACATATGGTTCATGTAGAGACAGCTTGTTGCTAGAAGAGCTGCTGTAGATAAGGAAAGCAATAATTAGTGCAAGAATCTTCACATGGGGGTGCATATTGAAAAGAGATTTCAAACCTTATTAATTTTTGAAATAGAGAATAATGGAGGAAAATATAAAACAATAAAAATACTATGGAAAGAAAACATTTAAGAATTAGATGATTAAGCTTTTACCTTTTCTTTGTAACTTCTACTCTTACTTGCAGTGTAATGATTTAAATTGCAGTCAACTACAATATTTAATTAGCTTTTGCACACACAAAAGATTCATTAGCAGATTCTTTTATATTTCCTTTGTCAACTCTCTTTATAAAGTTTTGGGAAATGTATGCTATAATTTTCCCTACTTCACAGAGTGTGTGTATATTTTTTAAGTAATAACTCACAAGCTGTATACATATAAATACAGATTAACTCAGGTGCAGTGAACGTCTGAGTTCTTTGAACTAGCCTAGAAATGAAAGATACTATAATTGCTACCCATATATTGCACCATAAAAATTATGCAGTACTTTTGTTTAAATAGCTGGTATATTTACACCTCTTGCATTCTTTTCTCCCTGGGGTGCAGAGGTCTCTGGATCAATGCTACTCAAAGTGGTGGTCCGCGGACCGGTGCTGCTCCACGAGCCATCGGCTGCCGGTCTGCGCGCACACTGGAAAAAAAAATTGCCAGTCCCCCACATCCGATAGCTTGAGAAGCACTGCTCTGGACTACCTTCCAAAATGGAAACAATAGTAGCCACAGTGCTTAATTTGTAATGAAAGAGGTGCCAGGGCTTAGCTCCAGCAAGCTCTGGCACAAATTAAGCACAGGCTGGTCAGCCAGAGAGTAGCAGCTGATGGCCAGGAGCCCAGAGAGCCAGGGCTAAGAACTGCCAAGCCTAGAGGCACCGAGGCTCATGCCAGCAAGGTCCGGCAGAAATTAAGCATTGACTACCCAGCAATATAAAAATAAAATAGTAAGAATGCCATTGTCTCTGGCCCCATTATAAGTCATAAGCAGTGTTTCCTCTAATTTTTTCCATGTGTGTGGAATGAATTTTGTTATGTGCACCATATCAAGGTAATGTGTGGACGTGGGCCACCAGTAGAAACCAAAAACCTAGATATAATATATATTTTTAAAAAGTTACCATAGGGATAATTACGCTAGCCAGGACAGGTTAGGCATTTTAGATCTCACTACCCAGTGATTAAATTTAAGCATAAGAGAGAAATAAAAATTATGAAATGCACAGATCAGTCAAAAAAACCAAAATAATACCCTTTGAAAGTAGTATCAAGAAATAACAACAACACCACAAGTATGTGTTGGGAGGTGAGTGTGAAAGACAGAGTGTGTGTGTATGTGTGAGCCAGAGACACACAGGCATGGTCTACACTGGGAGGGGAGGGGAATCGATCTAAGTTATGCAACTTCAGCTACGTGAGATAGCTGGTTGAAAGGTGCTATGCAAGTATCATCATGATACCATTGTTAGGAATAGGACTGCTTGCTGTACTTATTTTCAGTACACACACACGGGGGTCAAAACTTCATCTGAATATCACTGGGTTCACATTCTGTTTAGGGGATGGAAATCATAGAATATCAGGGTGGGAAGGGACCTCAGGAGGTCATCTAGTCCACCCCCTGCTCAAAGCAGGACTGATCCCCTTTTTTTTATCCCAGATCCCTAAATGGCCCCCTCAAGGAATGAACTCACAACCCTGGGTTTAGCAGGCCAATGCTCAAACCACTGAGCTATCCCTCCCCCCAAAAAATGAAGGAACAGAGAAAAATCCAGTATGTGTATGTGTCTGGGGGGGGGGGAGGGGGGAGCAGGTGAGGAGAAGAGTAGAAAATGGAACAAAGCTTGAAGAGGGCAAATAAATATAAAGAGTCCGTAAAACAAGTAGCTGAGAAGGCAAGAGAAAAATTCAATTAAAAATGTTGTTCATTTACTTTATTAGGGCACTGGATTAATGTCAGCCTAGCTTTTGAGGGATTTTTTTCTTCCCAATACTGTACCTAACACAGAACACAGACTGAGCAAAGATATCTGAAGCGTTTTTGTAAAACCAAACCTCTCTTGGCAAAAATCCACAGCTACAAATTAAAGGAAGAAATGCTTCATAAACCAACCAGATTTGTGAACACTGTGAGCCCCCAAAATAATTTGAAAGGTAAATTAAAAATCTGTCAAACTCCACAAAGTTCTTTTCCTCAAAATGTGATGTTGATCTTTAATAGAGAGTACTATGCATGCATATAGAAATATAAAACCACCCCATTATACTCACAGCTTTGCAGTAAGAAGCAGGATTAGTCATAGTTAATTACAAGATTAAAGTGGTGCCACCTACACCATTTGGATCCAGTTCCTCAGCTAGTGTAAATATGTAAAGTCAAGGTTTACAAAAGCAGGTAGTTATTTCAGGTGATTCCATTTTGGGGTGCCCAACTCAAGACATCTCCAGGGGTCTGATTTTTAGGAAGTGCTGAGCACTCCTTGCATGGAGCAGAAGATGAGAACCCGAAAATTGAAGTGCCCCAAATCACTAGTTGCTTTTTAAAAAATCTTGGCTTATCCCTCTATGGTTTCTTAAAGTATCACCACCACTGAGTTTAACAAGTAAGAAGCAGCAAGTTAAACTTTGCTAGAAAAGGGAGTCCGATGTGTGTTGGTGACACGTCATGCCATTTTTCCATTGCTCAGGTGTATTCTCATCTCCTTTTTCAGAAACACCATACCATTCATATTACAAACGTGTCTAACCTTTTCACTGAACTTAACTCTATGTTAGACATGGCACTAAACTGTTTCCAAGTCACTGGTATGTTTACGCTGCAATTAAACACCCGCAGCTGGTCTGTGTCAGCTGACTCAGGCTAAGGGGTTTTTTACATTGTGATGTAGGTGTTCAGGCTTGGGCTGGAGCCTGGGCTCTTGGCCCCGCGAGGTGGGAGAGTCCCAGAGCCCAAGCTCCAGCCTGAGCCCGTACGTCTACATCCCAATTAAACAGACCCACAGCCCGAGCCTCGCGAGCCCAAGTTAGCGGACAAGGGCCAGCCATGGGTGTTTAATTGCAGTGTAGACATACTTAGTGATGAATTGGGATAAAATGATCTTGAATACTTATGAATCAAGGTCATAACAGATAAAACACAAGATAAGGTATTAGTTGGTGTCTGGTATAGACCACCAAATCACACCGGGGAACAAGATAACCAGCTCCACATACCTGTCTAGATTACGTAAGGGGAAAAAAGCTGTGTGATCATGGGGGACTTCAATTTGAGTGACATATGCTGGAGGTCTCATGCTGTCAGTACTAAAACATCATTGAAATGTCTAAATATTATAGATGACAATTTCCTACCTCAAGTGTTGCATCCAACAAAGGAGAATTTTATATTAGACCTCATTAGACCTTATCTTGATAGATAGAGGAACTGACCACAACTAATGGTAATTTAGGTACAACTGATCATAACCTGATCACATATACAATGTGCAAACAGAATGAAGTCCAGACCAGTGATATATAAGTGGTGCTTTAAAAGGGCCAATTTCACAAAGCTGAAGACACATTATGAGCCAAATCAATTGAGATGAAGAATTTAAATCAGAAAAAATGTGAATGATCATTGGGAATAATTTAAGAACACCTTACTAGATGCCCCGAAATACACAATCCCACAATTGAGGAAGAAAGTTGCATTGGCTAAAAATCAAGCTGATTTAGAGAGGAAGTGAAGATAGCTATAAAAATAATATATAACAAATGAAAGAAAGGGGAAGTTGATCGTAATATGTATAAATCAGAACTCTAGAAAACTGATAAGGGAAGCCAAGGAACACAAGGTGAAATCTATGGCCAGCAGTGTTAAGGACAACAAAGAGTTTTTAAAGTATATTAGGAACAAAAAGAATCCTGACAATGATATTGGTCCATTAGTAGATGGAAATGATAGCATTATCAATAATAATGCAGAAGAAGCAGTAGAGTTCAATAAATATTTCTGTTCTGCATCTGAGAAAGAAATATGATGTAATCATATCATACAATAATACTCTTCCCATTGCACTAATATCTCAGGAGGATGTAAAACAGCAGCTACTAAAGTTAGACAATTTTAAACCAGACAGTCTGGATAACTTGCATCCAAGAGTTGTAAAAGAACTGGTTGAGGAACTCGATGGACATTAATGTTGATTTTCAACATGGAGCACTGGGGAAGTTCCAGAAGACTGGAAGAAAGTTAATGTCATTTCAATATTTAAAAAGCATTAACAGTATGACCTGGGTAATTACAGGCCTGTCAGTCTGACATTGATCCTGGGAAGGGTCAGGCAGATATGGGACTTGATTAATAGAGAATTAAAGGAAGGTAATGTAATTAGCACAAAACAACATGGGTATATGGAAAATAGATCCTGTCAATCTAACTTGATGAGGTTACAAAACTGGTTAATAAAGGTAATAGTATTGAGATAAGTTACTTAGACTTCTGTAAGGCATTTGACTTGGCACAGCATGGCATTTATATTAAAAACTAGAAAGATATAAAATGAACATGGCTCACATTAAATGGATTAAAATCTGGATAACTAATAGGTCTCAGAATGTAACTGTAAACAAATAATTGAACGGGTGTGTTTCTCATGGGGTCCCAAAGGGATTTGTTCTTGACCCTATGCTATTTAATATTTTTTATCAATGACCTGAAAGAAAACATAAAATCATCACTGGTAAAGTTTGCAGATGACATAAAACTTGGGGGAGTTGTAAATAACTAAGAGGACAGGTCACTGATTCAGATCGATCTGGATCATTTGGTAAACTGGGCGCAAGTAAATGGTACTTATTTTTATATGGCTAAATGTAAATGTGTTCATCTAGGAACAAAGAATGTAGGCCACACTAGCATGATGGGGGACTCTATCCTGGGAAGCAGTGACTCTGAGAAGATCTGGGTGTCGTGGTGGATAATCAGCTGAACATGAGCTCCCAGTGTGATGCCATGGCCAAAAGGGCTAATGCAATCTTTGGATGCATAAGCACAGGAACTTTGAGTAGGAATACAGAGGTTATTTCACCTCTGTATTTAGTACTGGTGTGATTACTGTTGGAATACTGTGTCCAGTTCTGGTGTCTACATTTCAAGAAGCATATTGATAAATTGGAGAGGGTTGACAGAAGAGCCACAAGAATTATTAAAGGATTACAAAACATGCCTGTGATAGGGCACTCCCCTCCTGGATGCGTCCTAGCAGCTGAGTGTGCAATTTTTTTTCCATATTCCTGGTGCCCACTGTAGATTGGTGACTCACTAAGCAGGTCTTCAGTGGTTCAGCCCTTCAGCCAAGTCTCACAGTCAAAATAGATGAACCCCTTCTGGGGTAGCAAAAGTCCAACCCCCCCCACCCCCATATCTGCTCTCACCAGGGTCTTCAGCCCCACCCTTTAAATCCTGTCCTTCACTCAAGCTTCTAAGCAAGCCTTATCCTCTTCTTGCGATTTAGACCACTTTGCTAGTGGCCAGTGAGGGAACCTGGGCCTGCCCACCACTCCAGTTCCAACCCTGGACCCGATAAACCCAATTTACCATGCTGATGTAATTATGATATGTTTTGTACAAAGTATGCCCTGTGAGGTATCATTCTAAAAGTCCTGATGTGCTAAACGTTAATATCTTGTTGGATTGTGTGTGCTACCATTGTATGTCAAGGTATGAAATCTTACTATGTGTGTGTTACTAAAATATGATGCGAGACTGGAAACACCCAAACCAGCCTTTCAGGTACAACAATGGCGTAGCCAGACAGTGTTAATTGCTGTCAACACCACCCATCAAGGGAAGAATCCACTAACATAGGAACTTTGTATAAGGAAGCCTCCTCTGAGGGAGTACGGACATAATGGAGACTGTTTGACCAATGGGGGCGGACCCCCCACATCACGTGCATAGACTTTCGAGCAAGCTGGAAGAAACTATAAAAGATGGGGAAGGACATCATGACATGTCTTCACTCCCCCACAACTCAACACCTGAAAGAACCTCTGGAAGACAAAGGACTTTGAATGGTGGAGGAGAACCCAGAGGAAGCCTGTGCCTCAAGAATCTGTAAGCCTGGTTGTATCATCAATCAGGCTGTTGATTCAAATCCTAGGTAACCTGCTTTGGTCTGTTTGTTATAACTTACGATCACTTCAAATCTATCTTTCTGTAGTTAATAAACCTGTATTAGGTTTTATCTTAACCAGTGTGTTTTTGAGTGAAGTGTTAGGGAATCTTAGCTCTGCTAACAAAGGCTAGTGTGTATCTTCCCCACACTGAGGGCGGAGCGGAGTAATTAATGAGCCCATCTAGTGGCAGTGAGACCACTTAGAGGTTAATGAATCTGCTCTACAGCCTTAGCTAACAGCTATATGGCTTTTAGCTCATGCAGTAGAGGGTCATGCATTTAGCTCCAGAAATCCCAGGTTTGATCCTACCTGCTGACGACCAGGGTCTGTCGGTGTTACAAATGCATCCTTAGGGGATGTCTCCACTCAAACCATGTGCTCCTCTGCACCCCAGCCTTTAGTTTAAAAAACATTATATGCCAGCAATCTGGTTTTTTGGTTTAGGTGGATCCAGTCCTTCCTATATAGGCTCCTATTTTCCAAAAAGGTTCCTCAGTTTCTAATAAACCTAAATCCCTCCTTCTTACACCATTGTCTCTTCCGCGCATAGCGACCTTGCAGTTCTGCCTGTCTTCCTGGCCCTGTGCTTGGCAGAGGAAGCATTTCATAGAATGCTACCATGGAGGTCCTGGACTTTAATCTCTTATCTAGAAGCCCAAATTTGGCCTTCAGAACCTCTCTCCTACCTTTCCCTATGTCACTGGTACCTACATTGCTACCACAACCACTAGCTCCTCCCCAGCACTGCACATAAGTCTGTCTAGATGTCTCAAGAGGTCTGCCACTTTCACATCCTGCTGGCAATACACCATGCAGTTCTCCCGGTCATCACAAACTCAACTATTTCTAAGAATCAAATCCCCCATTAATATTATCAGGCTCTTCCTAGTAACTGGGGTTCCCTCACCTAGAGGGATAGCCTCAGTGCAAGAGGGTACCATGACATCATCTGAAAGGAGGGTCCGAACTATGGGATTGTTTATCGCCACTCCAGCCTGATGGCCTCCTACCCTAAGATACTTTAATCTTCCTTAACAGTAAACAGCCTATAAGATTGTGGGTGGGAAAGCTTTACTGTGTCTCTGAAAGTCTCCTCTATGTACTGTTTTGTCTCCCTTTGCTTCTCCACTTCAGGCATTCTGGCCTCAAAACTCTTTACGGTGTTTCTGAGGGCCAAGAGCTGCTTGCATTACATGCACACATATGCCTCCTGCCCATGAGACAGGTAATCATGTATTCTGCATTCAGAGCAATAACCTGGATAGCCTCCAATTGTCTGCAGGACTTTTGGCTGCATCATTTTCACTCTTGCAAGGGGTATTTTTGGGCATGGTTTTGGCCTAAGTTTAGAGTATGTTTGTTAAGTGATGCCTCTCACACTCCTTTTCTAAACTCTCTCAAAAAATTCCCATTTGCTGCTCTTGCCACTTAGGAGCTACCGTTTTAAACCCCTGTTCTCCCTGAGTTAGTGCCCCCCCCACCTTCAAGGAATGCTTAAAGGGTGAGGGATCAAAAGATTGGAGACTAGAGCCTTGTTAGTAAGCTTTCAGCCTAGCGTAAAAGACCCACTTGGCTCAGCACACAGCCCCCATAACAGACCACGCTGTATTCTTTAATCAGCCAGAAAACAAGCAAGCACACAACAAACAAAACAAACTAGCAGACAAGCTCACCTCAAGAAACATGTAGTCTTTCATCCTTCATTTGGAGAACTTCCTCGCAAAACTCCTGTTTGCTACTCCTGTTAGCTAGCTGCATTTTCATTAAGGAGACTGAATATTGAAGAGCTGAAGGTGTCACCTAAGCCAACCCCAAAGCCATGGAGCCAGGTAAAAGGTGACAGCAACCAACTGTGAATCTAAACAAGCCTGAAGCAGGTGTGTCTTCCTATAATTTAATGGAAGTAGGAAGGAGAAGAGTATAAACATTCTGAAGTGAGCCCCCCTCCCCACACACATCCTTTGCTACCCTGGAAATGCTTCACAACTCATCCTGTCCATCACTAGAAGCAAACTATTACAAACAGCTAAGAAGGACAGAGAAGACTCAAGAAGAAACCAGTCCAAGGAAATCCTCCCAAAAATGTCAACATGGACTGGTGAAAGAAAGTTAACTAAGACATTGCCAAGGGATTAGATTTAAAAACTCTTGCAATGATTTTATTGGAATGTTGAAATGCTATTGTAATTTAAAATATTAACAGTATCTCTTGTTAATCACCAAATTGTGAGTCCACGTATTCCTGAGAAGATACCACTGGTAAACAAGTAAAGGGTGGGATTTAATTTCCTCTGAGATTCCTAATACTCGTAATACGCCTGTTTTAAGACAGCTCCTTAAATGACTTCTTCCAAGTAACTGATTTAAATATTTTCTTCAATTTCATGGGATTAAGATTGCCTATTTTGCCCAATTATTAATAAACCAGCATAATCCACCTTTTCTTCAACAAAATTATTTTGACCATTTATAAACCTTGGCCTCGATTTACTGAGAGAAAAGTGCCCCTCCAAAAACGGGTCCACTCTCAAAGTGTAATCTCTGCTAAAGTTCTCCACAGAGAGGCATACAGAAGAGTCAGTAATGGAAGTAACCAATTTATCATTTATGTGCTGTTTTTTTTAAAATTCACAAATTCCAAGTCCAGAAGGAACCATTGTGATCATCTAATCTGACCTCCTATATAACACAGGCCATAGAATTTCCAATAATAATTCCTAATGTTTTCTTCTGCTTTCTTTAATAAGAAAATAGCCATGGGTAATAATCGTAATTATTTTGCTTGGCCTCAATCCTGGTATCCCCTAAGGTATGTAAGAGAAACTCTGTGACTAAAATTGTGGGAGTCACACACCTGAGTCGCAGGAAGAGAAACTATTAGAACAAGAGGGTCTAACATTTCTTGTTTATCTGCAGTAAATATTTTTAGTAATTTTTAAAATAAAATTACTTGGCCTCCAACAACTTAAAATTATTCCTTCCTACCCCACAAACTTCAATTGAGGTCGCTTTGTAAATCCGACCTCCCCTCCATCAGGCTGGACTGTGCCAGCGGAGCCATTCAGGCCCCCAATCCACAGGTGAGAATGGCAGGTGTATCTACTTAGCTGTATATCCCACAACCCTGCTGGTATTCTTCTCGCAATTTCCTCCCTCCCCCAGCAAAAATCCCTGTGGCCTGGGGCACACACAGCTGTATTCCACAGCACACAAAGGTCATGGACTCTCTGCAGGGACTCTCCAGAATTCTGGTCCCCTTCTGAATATTGCATTGTTTTAATGGTTATCTATGCATCAGATTTATCGTGGTTTTTGTGTAATAGGGCTAGGACCAGTATTCAGATTTCACAGCTTTAAAATGTGGAGTACTTGCAATTAAAGTAGCATCATTTTTGAGCAATAGCACAAGGTGATGTGTGACGTTTCATCTTCTCTTTGGGAATGAATGCAAAAGTACAGTCATTTTTATAGAAAGAGTGAAATATTTCAACTCTGTAACAACTTCTTTCTTTTAAATATAGATTTTACATCTCGGAATATTTATTTTCTTCCTGACTCTTTCTCCTCATGTTAGTCTCTCAAGCCTGTGTTTTTCCACTTTCACTTGTACAGTTTTGATGTTCCTGAAAGTGAAAGATTAGTAGAAGATCTCAGTGGGCTTCAGTCTGACAATCTTAGGGACCGTTGTCTTCATGTAGCCAACCAAGAACGAACTGCTCTGTGGGGTTATTACAATAGATGGAGCCAATGATACGTTTCTATCAAAACAGAGAAAGGACAATTGGGTACAGAGGCCTTTGGCTGTGTAGCTTCTCACCACTGAAGATCAAGGTGAGTCCACGTTTCATCTCCAATAAAACTGGCTAACAAAACAAGAAATGAAGAGGAAAAAGGTTCTCTTCCCCTACCTACCCACTCCCAGCACAGGACATAAGAAGATCTCCTGTGTGAGGGAAGAGCAGATAAATAATTCATTTTGCATCGAGGTGAGGATTTTAAAATTGCACTATTGTATTTAACACTGCAGAGTGTGGACTACAAATGCCTTAGATCTGATAAGATTAGATAGATTAACAAGAGTACTGTAGCACGGGTTAATACTTGAATTCATAGGTGCTGGAACTAGGGATGCGGGAGGTGCTGCTGCACCCCTGGCTTGAAGTGGATTCGATTATATTCAGGGTTTACAGTTTGGTTCAATGGTTCTCACTATACAAATTGTTCCAGCACCACTGCTTGAATTAATCTTCAGACAGCTTTATCAGTAGTCCTCACTTGCAATAATCAAATGCCCCCTAACAGATAGTCTGGCTGTATTGCAATGGGGGAAAATGTTCACAGGAATTAGCTTTTAAGCATGAAGCACATGCTACTTGTGACCTATTGTTATTGAATCTTCTTTTCACACAATAAAAATGTGAAGAAAGTGTACAGTCTTTTAATAAAGTCCATGGAGCAGAAAGATCCAACCCTTTACAAAATATTTGTCCTTGAAGAGATCATTAATGACCTGGATTTTTAAATGCTTTCTAAAATGAAAGGACGTTGTATTATGCACACCATTCTGTGAAGCAGGGCAAGTTAGTACAGATTTTGCTTAAATGTCACACTTGTTTTTTGATGCACTGCACAATGAAAGACCACTGCTACATTTCTTTCCTCTAGATTGTTTTCACTGAAAGATATCTAAGACGGCTTGATAATTTTATTCACACTCATACCCCACTGAAGTTCATTTCTTTCTATCTATATTTCTGTTGGCGATTTTGAATGAGTCTAAAGAAACTTTTATTTGTCTAATTTATATGCCCTTCCTGTGCCTGCATCCTGCCAGTTTAGATATGTCACCTGTAATAACTATGAAAAATTGCTGTGTGCCTCATGCTCTATTTTATTCCATCTGCTATAGAAGCTCACTCCAACTACCAACGGGAGTTCAGTTGCAAGCAGTAACAAATCTAATTTAACCCCACTGAGTCACAATTCTCTGGTCCTAATAGCCATTTTGTACAGCCTGAAAAACTCATCAAATGGGGAGATGCAAGTCTAGTCCTTCTCGTTTACGGGAATGACCTAGAAGAATGCACTTCTTAAAAATACCTAGATAATGCAAAGACATCTTCAAGTACAATCGTAAGTATTGTAAAGTACTGACACTAACAGTCTCTTCATACTGGCCTCAAGTAGCTTCCTCTGTTTTTTAACAATACAGAGCAACCTAGGGAAAGAAATAATTTGCTATATTTGTAGAACTAAATCATGAGGATTTGAGAGGCTTAAAACAAGGAGAAATCAGATAGCTTTTGTTGTAAAGCTGAACAGCAGTTCAGTTATCTGCAACGACAAACTTACATATTTATTTGCTCATTCTTCATTTTGGTGAGGTGTGATTCTAGCTAGACATTTACATGGCATAAGAAAATCCAACTTTTCACCATTTGAATTGTAAATCAATTAAAGTGGTAATAAGGCTACAAAAGTCACACTCCTTCCAATTAAAAAAAAAAGTCTCTCGCTATCATGATCATTAGGGCCATTCTTGGTAGATGTTATCGGATTTCAGCTTAAAAGGCCAACAGGTACTTCATCCATTATTTCAAGATAGAGTTCTGAAGTCCCATGTCCTAAAGCCTTAAAATTCACAAGAAATCTTCTCAGGGATCTGGGAGCTGTGGGAGAAGGGAGGAGACCTCCAGCAGAAGCCCACTACTTCCCAGAAGTAAAAGGAGAGGGGAGCATCCTCTTGCCTGCCCAAGGGAAGAAAGAGGAGACCCCTTTAGTATGACCCCAAAGAGTGAAGGGGAGATGCTGGAGAAGAGAACAGGCTTGCTTGCCATCCTTTCCCAGAATACACTGGAAGGAAATCACTCACGCATTTCTTGAGTGCAGGCATCTTTGGGGTGGAAGGGAGCAGCATTTTAAAAGCACACTGCACTATGTCACAGTTCTGGACAGAGTATGGTACCAAAGGAGACACAATTTGAGGTAAGCAGAAAATAATTGCTCAGCTGGAGTGCTGTTAAGAATTTTGATTGAAGAGTGGTTAAAATATCAGTGACATTTTCTAAGTAAACTAGCAAGTAAACTACATGCCATTCTTTATACTTAATATGGTTAGGATTTTCAAAGATGCCTAAAGGGTCTTCGGAATTCAACAGAAGTCAAGCACCTGACTCTTAGACCTCTTTGAAAATTCCAGACTAAATTCTACTTTTCAGAGCTTCTACTCCTATGGGGATGAGTAAACCAATTCAGACCTAATATAAGCCAAACAAAACCTTTAATGAAAACTCTGTCCAAATGCAACTTAAGAAGTTTGAAAAGGTTTTAAACACTTTTGAGCCTATAAGTTTTCACTTTTAATTTTCTCTGCAATTCCAGTTCTGGATAAGGTCAAAAGCAGCAATACCATGAGAAAGGAGGCCCACACTTCGCTTCAGGATTTCCAGTCAGGCCAGAAGGAAAGCCTGTAGGTATGCAATTAAACTCTCTATTTTGGGGTGCATATTGAAACAGAACTGAACAGATCCTCCAAACCTTTAAAGGTTTGTACATCACTAATATGCTTGCACTACTGTTACGTAGCTGTGAAGTAGAAGAATGACTTACTAGTAGCAGTGGTAGCTTATGAATTGGTACCAATCAGCACTATTTTGCCTTATATATGAATATTTGCATTCCAGTACACAGAAATCTCTTCCAGCTCAATCAGGATGCAGGCAAATTGGTGACACAGTGAATGGTTTGGACACTGACTCCCCTCCCTGTACAGAATGTACTTTGCAAGTGAGAGTTATGGAGAGTAGTCTCCAAATTCATCCTCTGTGAGTCTATGCCATTACTGAGAATGCATTTGGAAATATACCCAGTTTTATCTGAGCCAGATTGCTATTCCACACAGAGGACCTCAAATAGGATGAATACACATATCTGGGGGGTCATGTTCTGTCCTCAGTAAGCCCTGCTACGTGTCAAAATATACAATTAACAACAGAAAGAAAAGGAGTACTTGTGGCACCTTAAAGACTAACAAATTTATTTGAGCATAAGCTTTTGTGAGCTACAACTCACTTCATCGGATGCATCAAGTGCCACAAGTACTCCTTTTCTTTTTGCGAATACAGACTAACACGGCTGCTACTCTGAACCCTTAATTTACAACAGGAGACTCTTACATTCTGGGAAGCTCTTGATGAGTTTATCAGCCGACGAGTAGCCAGAATGTCCTTCTGACGTCTAAATATGTTGATATAGCTTGAATTGAAACAGGAACTACAGCACTATTGCCAACCCTAGGCATTCAAGGGTTATGACTCAGACTCCAGAATTATGAGATTGGCTTAAACATCATGAGCTTTTAAAATAAAATAAAATAAAATAAAATAAAATTTGAGGAATTTTTTATTTGCCTTCTAATTTTGAGTCTGTGTACTCGAATCACATTTTCAGTGTTTTCTCTCCAACCATGAGGGCTAGAAACTTTTTATTTTTTTAAATTCAACCAAAAAACTTTCCTGTAACCACTTGACTTCATAAGCTACGAATTAAGTGGTTTATTTTTTAGTAACAGTCACAGCTTTGTTTTGTTTTGTTTTCATTTTAGTCTTAATTTTCACTGGGGTTTTAGAAAGTATGCATGCCTTGAGAAAGGAAAAAACACATCTGAAGTCTGCCTAATTTTCTAAAAGGACTCTGACCAAAGACAATTGGCAAAACTCAACCCTTTTGTACCTCTATTGAATTTTAATGCTTAACATCCATGGATTTACAGCAGAGATGAGATTGACCTACAATATTTTGCCTGTTGTCAAGCCATTGTTTCTATTTGTACATGGCTCAGACAAGATTATATTTATTTATATGTGTACACACAATCTTGAAATAGAATATAACTATTAAGACAAATGAGATTGTAACTTTAGCTTAATGGTATGTACTCTCATGGGAATAATTTACATACACAAATATTAGAAAATGTGTTGAAAAAATATTTAAGATTCCTCACAAAGAGATTTGTCTTTTCAAAAGATTCACTGATAAACCCAATCAGTGAGATTCTGTGCTCTGCTTCTTTGAGGCTCCTGCAAAGCTCATTTTAGCACCAAAGCCTAGCAATGCTTTGAAAAACAGTGGACTGGCTGGAGATCCCCTTTCCAATAATTATATTTCATTATATGTCGGGGTTCACAGATAATCCAGTTGCCCTTGCTCCTGAAGTTCTGTGTACCTCCTTAAAAACATCCAACACACACAATGGTCACCAGGGTCCTTTCAGTATGCCAGTATCCCAAATGTGCTTTCAGCTCAGAGCTATGTCAAAGAGCTACAGAATGCTTTATACCAAACTAAGTAACACCTAATTATGATACAAATTTTATGCTGAAAATACTTACACAAAAACAATCTGCCTTCTCCCTTCCTCCCTCATTCTCAACTCCAACTCCCCTCTGTTCCTATTTCTTCCTCCACTCTCTCTCCAACTAAACCCCTTATTTTTACTCAGTCTCCTGTCACTCACAACTCCCCACCTTAGTTTTCAGGCAAACCAAATGTATCTTAGTCACAAAAAAGAATTTTAGCTACAATCCTAAACTTTTTATCAATTCAGAGGAACAAATCCATAACTTAAATATTTTCACAAAAATACACACACAAAGGGCTACAAATACGACTGAACTGAGCATGAGTCCACAGAGTGAGCATAAATATTTTCCCTCATTAACGTTCTGAAGTTATATGCATTATAAAGTCAATTTATGCCAGGAAGTTCAGCTACAGTACCATTGTCTGTCTTTGCTTATAGCTTCCTGGAGCACAGATATGCATTTACTTGTAGAGTCTTCTGTTTTATTTATTTCTCACCAAGAAAATTAAAAAAAAAAAAAAGAAAAGAAAGAACGAAAGGAAAGAGAAGAGATGACGAACATTAAGCAGTGACATAGTGCTCATCTATAAAAAGTTCTGTCGCACATCTTTGTCTCCAGGCTATCACAATCTGGTAAGAAGACCAAGGAAGACTCTAGTCAATTTTCCAGCCTATCAGTTCAGGTAAATAATTGCTAAAAACAATAGTATCCTGTTGTTTTTTCTACTCATGCCCTTATAAAAATAAAAGCCCGATTTCATTAAGGTGCTAATGGTGCATGTCAAGAGTTGCCAACATCACCTCTTGCAGATGAAGTGCTACAAAAGAAACGATAGTTTTAAGCAACCATTTGTATTCTAAAAGTGCAGTGGGCATAAAGGTACACCAGCTACAAAGGAACCACTCCCTTTTCTCATTACTTATCTGGGGCTAGATCATGACATTCTGACCTATGCTGGGACTGTGTATGTGCCTGAACTTGGCAGCACAGCTATGCTGCTGGACATATTGAGGGAGGAGAGCCTAGGCTCCATCCATTCCCTGCTGCCTCCTGCTCACCTGCAAGCAGAGGGGATGTAGCAGCTCTGTAAAGCCTTTGCCAACACAAAGGTATAAAGGGGGTGCCTTAAACTCCCTTACAGCCTGTACTAGTCAGGCCACGATTCAGCCAATGCAGTATAATTTTGCGGAAAAGATGTATATTCTGCTCTTACAGTAGGTTCATTATCTAAAAATAAATACCACAAAAAAGAGTTCATCACAGAAATGTGCATGATGCAATCACACTTCCCCAAGTCATCCATTTACAGTAAACTTCAATGAAGAATAAAAGGATTATCCATTGGATGTTCTTTTTGTTTTATTTGAAGACACATCCATATTATTTAAAAAGTTAAGTGAATGTAGTATTCCTAAAAATTGCTTGTTGACAGCCTTGGCACTTGGAGTCTCATTCATCCACAGAACAGGCACAGCACAGGCTGAAATACAAGTGCCCACCATCCCCCTCGGGTACTGGTCTTCAACAATGACTTATAAAAAACTACAGGACTTTTGTCTCCAGTTTTATTCCATACTTGTCCTCTCTGCTTTGCTTTTGATGTGGATGTTGTTTGCTTTATAAGTCACCATCTTGGCAAACCTAACACAGAAAGGTGAATTTTTCATTCTGTCTTGAATGCACTAAGAGCCAGGTCTGTTTTCAAGATCTTTAGGAAGGAAACTCCATAACGGGACCATCTAACAGGAAAGTTTTGTCCCTACTCCCACTAATTTCACTCTAGTTGTTGACAATTTCAGTATCCTCAAGTAATGAAGCTGTCTTTAATGTCAAAGTGACAGGTGATCTTTGAGGTTTCTTTGGCCAGGGCAAAATGCTCCTAGCCTGCACAGTATAATTTTAACAGTATACTAAACAAATAAAGTGCTCCTTGCTTAGATGCTGTTTAGATCACCAAAGCTGCAGTTTTGCTGATATAACTTATTCCAGCCCTGGAGCAAAACAAGTTATACCAACAGTAGCACAATTTTGATGTTACAGCAGTCTACACTAGGGGCCTTTGCCCACACAGTTATGTTGGTCAGGGATCACAACTTGTCATGCACCTGACTGACACAGCTATGCTGACAAAAGTCAGTAATGTAAACCCTGCCTTGAACTGCATCACTCAAGGGTTTTGAAGATTAGGAGCAAAATTGTGAATTGGATCCAATATTCAGTGGGGAGCAAATGGAGTGTCTGGTGGCAAGGATTGATATATTCTTAGTGCTTTGGGTTGATGAGCAGGTGTGCTGCTGCTTGCTGAACCAGCAGGAGTTGTTTCACGGACCTGGTTTTAATTCCCTGGTATGTACTACAATAGCCATACCTGGAAGTGCAAAATAAGTGGATCATGATGTCCTGGTTCTCATCTTTGAGGAGAGGTTGCAGACTTCTGAGCAGCCAGAGCTGGGAAATTATTTTTAGCAGCTATGGCCATCAGTGAATCCAGTTCCTCAAAATATTTGTTTTTCTCCACCATCATTTTCGCTTCAGAAAGTTTCTTTTGATCCAGGCACTGAGATAACTGGCAGATGGTGCTGTATGCACCAAATGCAAAGGTGCTGTAGAGCTGAATATAATCTGCACAGTGCTGGCAAATGAGTTCACGTTGTTTCACGATCTCTTCCAGGGGTTTTACATGGAGGCTGACTAACAGAGCACAGCCATACAGAAAAGCACCTGGTCCCAAGCATATTGACCTGATCAAAAGCTTCATTATAGGAAGCCACACTTGTAACAGTGCCCCCAAAACAGATATTCTCTGGGGAATGAATTCAGAACCTCCAAATTTAAATACATGAACTTCTACTGCTTAAGCCATGTACATTAGCTAAAATGCAGTAGCAGACTCATACATTTCTACACATAATCTAGCTGCTAGAGGGGGAGAAAGAGCCACACAACCTTAGTATGAGTTACAACAGCTTGGGAGCCAATGGCAGCATTGTAACCAGGCCACTTGCTCGGGATGGCTGGAAAGGACTGCGGAGGAAAAGCCACTTCAATTGGCTGCCACAGATCTGTGGGGATTGGCCTTTTGCATACTATGATCCACAGATTTCATCCACTGCCGAGCTCCCTGGTGAAATGCAACTTCACACCAACCATAGCGCAGAGCTATGCCACATTTTAGATTCACACCACAACCTACATGGAGTAGATGAACACCCAAGGGTCCGTCTAGATGATCAACAATTATTTACTTTGTCTGTGTAGAGTGAGCTGCAGCATTTGTCCATCAAAATGCCCATGAATTGGTTTTTACAAAAACTCTAGTTTGTATTATTATAGATTACAGAAACTGTTATTTGTGACGCACTCTCTGCTCCATAATAAGGGTAAGTTGTACAATTCTCCCAATAAGTAAACTATTAAATGCACTGAACAGGAGTACAGGCATCATTTTGTGACCCTGGAATAACTAAAGATGTTGTTAATGGATGATTAGACAGTTCTCTCAGACACAGAGTAACACAACTGATTAACTATGGTTAAAGGGATACCACTGCAGTATTGGCTAAATCAAACATTTTAGCTGTCTGGAAGCATACATTCTAGGACAATTTTTGAAACCTGTTTAAGTTCACCTAATTCTTATGACTCCCAAGCAAAACTATGTTAAGGATTTGGGCTTCCAATTTCCCTATGTTGTAATGATACTACAGTATTAAAGAATTGTAGAGAAGGCCATATGTTTGAAATGGCCGTGGATTCACTAGTGCCTCATTTTTACAAACAATGTATTTGTTTTCCAGTTGACATTCTATGTCCTTGGCTTCACCAGAAATATTCCATACTCCTTTATTCACCTTCGTCTGTTTTTCTAACTTAGAATTTATAACATATCATGGCATCCAATATCATTTACCATGTCATGGAGCACATAAAAGAATATGAAGTGGGCAGATGAAGCCAAAGCAGTTTTGCATGCTTTGATTTAGAATTAGTACTGACTGTTCCATATGGCTTTCCCAAAGAGTCTTTTACCATTTACTATCTAGTGTTAGCTTTCCAACCATATGGACGGCTCCCGTTGTGCAGGATTTTAGGGCATAAGCAAAGGAATATTTATGTTAAATTTGATTGGAATACCCGTGGAATACATAAATGATGCCTAAATGAGTTAATTCAGAAAGGGTGTATTCTAAGAAATTTAATGCATTAATAATGATTTATGAGTTACAAAATGCTGTGATTCATTGTTCAGATGGGTTTGAAGATTATATATTTTAAAATGACTTATTAATTGATTGAGGATTTTATGAGTCAGTTCGCCCTGAGTCTCTTTACAATTCCTCCTACTATTTATACAGTAAAACCTCAACAGTCTGTGGGGCTAATTTTTTTCTGCTGCTGATTTAAAAAAAAAAACTTTTATAATTAAAGTCAAATATTTAAGCAAGTAACATGACGTATGGAACACAGCATTTCCAAAGCAACAGAAGAAGCATGTTCAACTCTCATAGTATTTAATTGCTGCTCTCATGGACCTTTCCTCATTCTGTGTCTACTTAAGTCCTTCCTGAGTTCAGCACGATGAAATAGAATACAACTTTGTGAGAAGAAAGAAAAAGGTAAGGAATACAATCCTCTTCTAAGGTTGCAAAGCAGCTTTGCAAGCCACTACTTCAGTCCTGGTGACCACTGTGTGTGTTGGATGTTTTTAAGGAGGTACACAGAACTTCAGGAGCAAGGGCGACTGGATTATCTGTGAACCCTGACATATAATGAAATATAATTATTGGAAAGGGGATCTCCAGCCAGTCCACTGTTTTTCAAAGCATTGCTAGGCTTTGGTGCTAAAATGAGCTTTGCAAAGGTACAGGGGCCTCAAAGAAGCAGAGCACAGAATCTCACTGATTGGGTTTATCAGTGAATCTTTTGAAAAGACAAATCCCTTTGTGAGGAATCTTAAATATTTTTTCAACACATTTTCTAACATTTGTGTATGTAAATTATTCCCATAAGAGTACATACCATTAAGCTAAAGTTACAATCTCATTTGTCTTAACAGTTATATTCTATTTCAAGATTGTGTGTACACATATAAATAAGTATAATCTTGTCTGAGCCATGTACAAATAGAAACAATGGCTTGACAACAGGCAAAATATTGTAGGTCAATCTCATCTCTGCTGTAAATCCATGGATGTTAAGCATTAAAATTCAATAGAGATACAAAAGGGTTGAGTTTTGCCAATTGTCTTTGGTCAGGGTCCTTTTAAAAGCTAATTAGGCAGACTTCAGATGTGTTTTTTCCTTTCTCAAGGCATGCATACTTTCTAAAACCCCAGTGAAAATTAAGACCAAAATGAAAACAAAACAAAGCTCTGACTGTTACTAAAAAATAAACCACTTAATTTTTTCTCTCTGGTCACAAGAAGTGACCCAGTATTTGAAAAATACAATGCATACTTCCAAAATCCATTTAAGTAGATGATTACATTCTTATGCACTTAGAAAGGGCACTTTCATCAAAACAGCAGCCTTCTAGGCCTAGCAGTCTTAAATTTTTAATTTTTATTCCTATGTGAGGAGTAACCATTAACAATGTATCCGTTTACTCCAAATTACCTTGCTTTAAAGTTCTACTTGCGATGAATAAATAATGACCATCAGAAAGGAACATTTATTGGACTTGATCTTCTTTTTTGCAACCAGGCTTCAGTGTTTGGTTTAATAAATCTTTTTGAATGCTAGGTGGATTGCTATATTTGAATAGAATAACTTAAAATGTTTGATTAGCTGTTTCCAAGGTCAGACAAAATGATGTGCAAATAATTTTCATTGTAATATGGAAGTGAATGATTTCACTTCCTGTCTAGCAGGGACACTAAAGATACCACATCCTCCAGGACTGAATCCTACCTACTCTTTTGGTTCAGTCTTCATTGGTGTCTTGTCACCAGCCAAGATGTCGAGTATAAACAGGGCTACTGAGTTTTGAGCATATTAAAACAGGCTGTGCTCACAATGTAGAAAATTGCTTTTGGGTTGTGCCTCCTGCAGTTATTTCTCTATTTTTCCTAGTGTAACTATGGTAAAGCTCCAAAGGACAAAAAATCAATGCTCATATAGTGGACCAATTCAAGTTGCTCTTCAAACAACCTTTTTAGTGTGCTGTTCACAAGCTTTGAAATAATACGTGGTGAGGCAACAATTCTAGGATCATGAAAGTTATGTTCTTCTTAAATCAGATCTGTCTCAGAAGATGCCTATTGGTTCACAAAACAATTCAGTATATCAACAGATCATGAAAAGGGTCGCCACTGGCAAGTAGCTGCAAGTAGGTATGATCACTTCAGAGATGCAATAGCCAAGATTTTTAAACGTGATTTTTTTGAGTGCCTAATTTGAGATACCTTGCACTTTGCTTTTCAGAGAGTACATGCTCTGGACTGACTGAAAATCAGCCCCCTTTGAAGCATCTCAGGTTGGACATCTAAAATTACCAGTTTCTTTTGTGTGCAGTGTTGTTGTAGCTGTGTTGGTCCTAGGATATTAGAGAGACAAGATAGGTGAGGTGATATCTTTTATTGGAAAAACTTCTGTTGGTGAGAGAGACAAGCTCACCCACCTTGTCGCTCTAGTTTCTTTTGAAATTTTTGGCCAATATGTTCAAGCTTCAAGCAGCCAGAAGACAAGGAAGAGGAGTATTTCATCTACCTGTGCCCAGTCACAAAATTAAGAGTTCATATTCAGGGGGGAGAAGTTTAAAATCAGATGAAGTCCTGAATCCTCTGTTCACCAAAAATAGTATGATTTGCATATTGATAATATAAGCAACATTCTCTGGGATAGATAGTTTTCTGCATAATCATTTATAGGAATTGTGCCTTATAGAAATAGCCTATTCAGTCTCATTTCTGAAGGCTTAAAATTCCTCCTGCCCCACAAGAAAACAATGTCTTTTTAACAGGCATTCAGTATTATTCAGTTGAATCCATCCAGCCAGGTTACACTAATATAATGGAAAAAAAAGGCATCCCGCTTTCCAAAAAAGAAAAAAGTAAAGTCTGCTATGACATTTTGCTGTGTTGACAGGTTTGCAGAAAATTGTAAACATAAACCCATCCTTACTCTACACACAGTATGAGAAATCTGTTCTTTCAATTAGCAAAACGTATCTAGAAGCCACAATTCTCAGTTCAAATGAGTTAATCCTATCCTGGAAATAAACTTTCCCTAGAAATACTGTCGCATGAAGATATGAACGTACTGCACAAGAGTTTAAATAAACGTTAAACATAAAATCTACAGAAAATGAAAGAAATGGCACCAAGATATGGTTTGTATGTGCTTCTTTTGAACCATTCGATTACACCTGACATTGCCATAACTGAAAAAGGTTAGAGGAGAAATATGTCTCTACATTATACAGTTTATTCTGTGCATTTGACAGCTAAAGCTGAGAGAATAATAATTTTTTGGTTTAGCGGCTGAAAAAAAAAATCTGAAAAATGTGTTTCAAGGTGACCAGAAACAGCAATTTTTCATTTTTTCTTGCTGAAACAGGTTTTCTTCATTTAATTTGCAGCTTTTCAAAATCCTTTTTGTGTCTTATATAAACCTAGCTGAATTTCTTACTGAAATGAATTTCTTACTGAAATGTTCTTTTTTGAAAATGTCAAAAATTCTCTTTGAACAGCGCCTGGCACAATTGGGTCCTTATCATGACTGGTGCATTCTTAGGTGCTATGAAGATTGTAATAATTTGTCTGAAAATTTTCACTTAGCTCTACTCACAGCACACTGTGTCTAGTCAATTTCACAGTGTCTGTTATGGAGGCAGTTTCCTCATTTGTTTGCATAGGTCTTTCATACACCAAGGGGAGGAGAAAAATATTGAAAAAACAGAAAAATGTTACTGTAAAAATCACATAAATTGGTAGAGAGCCTGGACTGTATCTGAAACTATTTAAATACATTTTTTAGATAATAAGATGCTAAGCTGATGGTGTCCCTTTACATTCTGATCACCAACATAAAGTAGTACAGTTAAGTACCATCGGGTTGAGTAAGAGGTACGAGACTTAGTAAATGTGAGGTAGCTTTACATCATGCCCCAAAACATCTTATTCTTACCATCTAAAGTTTATTTTCTACCTCATGAAATAATCCACCATATTTTTTTCTTTCCAATTTGATGCTAGAAGAATTTTTTAAAAATAGATTATCATCTGAGTCAAAAGTTAATATTTGATTTGTCTTGTCAAGATAAGGACAGAATGCACAGGCTTTAATTGCACTGTGCTTCAAACCTTTCTAAAGCTTTTAATAGGATCACTTGAATATGATAAGAAAAACTGTCTTTTCATAAGAAAGAATGTAAGATCTAAAAAATACATCTGCAACTAGCAGCAGGAAGGAAGTATGGTGAATAAAATCTTACTGAAAAGACAAGCCTAGAGCAAAGCAGCAGTGGGGATTTGGCCAGTTGTCCTTCACACTAGGGCATTATCCCACACAAGGCTAGACAAGGAGATCATTTCACCCCAAAGTTGTTACACAGTCATTACTGGGATAGTCCCTGCAGGTAGCAATCAATGAAACACAAATGTTTCAGTACTGATTGGCACGTGTTTTTTTCCTCAGCATCAAGTGAGTTGGGATACAGAAAATAAAACAGCATGGAGAAAAAAGAATAAGATTCACCTTTATTATTCAGTCTGTACTAGCCAGAATTCAACTAAAAAATAAATACATGTTCAGTTCTTTAGACCTACACAAGCTATATTCACTCACAGTCTGTATCCAATATTAATTCCAATTATTAACTATGTTTATTGGTCTTGGAAATCATTTTGTGCAAAAAGAGAAGCACATCTGTTAGTGAGTTAGGTTTATACATGTTGGGCATCAATCGTAATTAGGACCTGAAATACTATTTTCCTCACTTCCAAAGTGAATATTAATAAAGGAGTGCTGTACACAAGCATTGTGTTTTTTGTAGCTGAATCACAGGTTTTTATAGACGTCTTTATTAATAAAGCCCCGGCTTATTTTAAAATAATGCTATTTGAGAATTACTTTGACATTTCCCCCTCTTCTTTCAGAGTTGAACATATTACTTAATGCACTTGATTTGTATTTGCACTGATACCAGAAACAAATAATAATGCTTATGTTCTCCCATAATTCTAAGACCAATTCATTGCTTTATATAAACAAATATTCACAGCTTTGAAAAGCATCATCCAAAAGAATCGCCTAGAAAACTGCAGTAGTATCCTTTAATAGCAGCTAAATTACTGTTTTTAGGCCTGCTCTTTATTTCTCATTAAAGAAATCTCTTTTTTGACTGCTGTATAGCATCACTGTTGTATGCATTCATGCTTGTGCATTTAAGCTATTTTAGGAATGATGCTATGGTTCAAAATGTTTTATCAGTCAGAGCACAATATTAACCTGAAAAAATGGTACTTTACAAATTTATGCAAAGCAGGCTGAGGCATTATAACAAGGCCCCCTATACACATGGTATGCTATATATATACACCTCTATATAGGGTTTCCAAGTATAATGCGTCAGCCTACTTTGCATGAATTTGTAAAATACCATTTTTTCTTCACGTTAATCTTGTTCTATCTATAACTGATTTAACTTAGAGTCTGCTGTACACAACAAGCTATGGCCTTGGGAAAGAACCATGTCAAATGCCATTTGATGCTGCTCAGCCAGGCACATATAAAGGCACATTGCACCAATAATAGTTGACAACACTGGCTGTGCTTTTTCTGCTTCGGTGGCCAGCTTGTCCAAATTCCAGGCAAAGCAACACACAAATAGTTTATAAAGAGCTATCGTGTCAGCAGCAGCGTTTCAAAGCAGCAATTGTAGTAGTTTCCTAATGAACACACAGTATTTCATATTCCAAGTTCTGAGCTGATGAAGTACCAAGAAAAGGCGGGACAGAAATCCAATAGCTTGAAGTCACCAAAAAGAGCTCTTGACAACAAAATTACCTACAGTTAGCTTGACATTCAACTGTGATCGACAATAAGCAACTATTTCTTTTCCACAGTGCCCCAAGGTCACTTTTGATTGTCTCCTCAGCAGCCATTAGTAGAGTTTCCACATCTGTATGAAGAAAAGGAGTACTTGTGGCACCTTAAAGACTAACCAATTTATTTGAGCATAAGCTTTCGTGAGCTACAGCTCTCTTCATCGGATGCATACTGCTGTAGCTCATGAAAGCTTATGCTCAAATAAATTGGTTAGTCTCTAAGGTGCCACAAGTACTCCTTTTCTTTTTGCGAATACAGACTAACACGGCTGCTACTCTGAAACCTGTCACATCTGTACGGAAGCTTGACTAAAAATGTCTGATACTTGAAATTCCAGGATAGATTTTCTTTGGCTGTAGCTGCTGCACCAGGAACTTTTCCACAGCTCTTGGGGAAACTCCCTATCTATGCATCCAACATCAAAGAGGTAGTTTAAAACACAAATAACTGTTTATTCCCTTGGGAAATGAATGGGTTTTGCAAGGGTGACCTATGCTGAGGTTAAAGAGAGAAAATTCTTCCCTCTAAATAGGAAGCACTTGAGCCTCCACACAGCAGATGCTACTCCAGCCCTTGGGCTAGAGCAGCAGTAATGGCCAGGTGTTAGGTCAGCAGTTCATGCACCAATGACCCCTACTCCACCTTGTCGTATTTCTTCCCTCTGGATGTTCATGGACAGTTGAGGCCATAGAGCAATGGTGGGCAACCTGCAGCCCACAGGTAATCTGATTGCAGGCCGGGAGACAGTTTTTCTTACATTGACCGTCTGCAGGCACAGCCACCCCACCCCCGCAGCTCCCAGTGGCCGCAGTTCGCCATTCCTGGTCAATGGGAGCTGAAGGAAGCGGCAGCCAGCATGTCCCTGCGGCCCGCCGCTTCCCACAGCTCCCATTGGCTGGGAACGGTGAACTGCGGCCACTGGGAGCTGTGGTGGGCCATGCCTGCAGATGGTCAATGTCAGCAAGATGTCTCGCGGCCCGCAATCAGATTACCCGCATGGGCCGCAGGTTGCCCACCACTGCCACAGAGCACCCAAGACACAGAAGCGTTTTCCTTGTGACTTCTCCTGAACTTGCCTCCTTCTTCCTGTTCAGCAGCAGTCTGTGCGGGGGACTCCTGAGAGTAAGAGGATCACACTCTGGTCCAGTGGTAGGGGCTGTTCACTAGTAAGGGCTAGTATCTAATTATTTAGTGTTGGTGATATTCACACAGTAACTGGGGGTCTGACTATTCTGAAAACATTCACACCCCCAATGTGAATGACATCCAAACCCACTCATCCTTCTGTCCCATTCTCCATGGTTCTCTCCCTCCAGTAAGACTCTCCATTATTGGTACCTAGTGTTATACTGGGGGGAGAGAGGCCAGGTGACAGGTGGGAAGTTTCTTGCAGTTAACTCCCTTCCAGTGCTGTCCTTAGGATTTATGGGGCCCTATGCAGTATTATTAAACTGGTGCCCCTGTGCCCGACTGGCTTGTAGCAACACAAACATAAGCTTACAATGGGGATATTGAGGGATGGGGAGGGGAAGGCGGGGCTTCACTGAAGGCGGTCCCCAGACTGTGCTGCTAACCCCAGTGTGTTGAGTGGGCACAGCCACCCCCCCACCCATGGACCCCCAGAAGAACCCCACCCCCCGCCCATTGCTGACACACACTGAGCTTCATATGCAGCAGACGCTCACAGCCTGGGGGAGTGAGGGACGAGGCAGCAAAGGATAATGAGCCACCCGGCCCGCTACACGGCGATGAAGAATCACAGTTCTCCGCAGAGACCCCCGTACCCTCTCCCTCACGCAGAATGTGCTGCGCCAGCGCATTTGACTCTGTGAATACGGCCCCTGCTTGAGGAGACTGCAGCGCGTGCTGGGTGTGCGGGAGCTGACCCGCTCATACTTGCTGTCCCGGTGGTGCCCCAAAATTTCGGGTGCCCTACACAGCCGCGTATGCTGCATGTGCCTAAGGACAGCCCTGCTCCCTTCCAATGCTTTCAGTGACCAGCCATTGCCTTGAACCCCTATCTCCTCGTTTCTGTTTTCCCCCTGATGAGCCAGCAAGGTAGGTCTGCTTCGAAACACAAACTTTTTTTTTTTTAATTACTGGAAAACAGTGGGCCAGGAAACCATTCTGCTGCTTCTATGCTGCCCTTTAAATCTGGGGCTCCGAGATGCCGCAGAGTGCACTGAGTAAGGAAAACCTCTGCTATTGTGACAGATATTAGTGAAGTGTGCTGAGTCAAAGTACTACCCAGCTGGATATCATTAGCATTCATGCTGTTTGTCAAATTTCATATTCGATTTGCCCGTTCCCGACTGCTCATCTTCTCTCATTCACACACAGCAAGCACCAACTTTTCCATCCTCTTTTGGAAACTGTCCATTTATCCATGTCATTACTCAAACCAAAGAACAAGACACCCAGTGGAACTAATATGAAGTTTTGCTTTGTCTCCCTTGCTGTTATACTGTGCTTAGCCTCTTCAAACCTGTGGCCTAATAGCTAATAATTAGAACTATTTGCATTTAACTAGTGAGCTGTTTCCTTTCAAATTGCTCCCAGCAATTTAATATTAATTACTATATTTACTTATTAACAAAATGGCATCACATGTTTATTATTATAAAATCATTAGAATGCAACAGTCAATCAGAGTACATCATTTTCATGCAAGTGAGGGTTTCATCTCAATAAGGGTGCATCCTGCACATGAAGCAGGGTTACGGAAGTTTATGCCTTACTTTTCTGGGCTCTTACCAGCTGTAACTATCAGTGGCTGTCTGCATGTACCAGTCTTGGCTTTCTTCTGACTTAACTGGCCTGCTGCAGAGATATGAGGCTCACAAAAGCTGGTGGAAGAGCCTTTTGACAAATTCATCTAGCCATTTAAAGCATAAGTCACAACTAGGTACTGAATTTTTTAGCCCAAGGCAAGAGTATTTCTATTCTACAACCTCCCCCAGTCCAAAGGAGGTGCAGGAGAAGGATGGGGTTAGGAAGGACCATAGTTCTAGGTGTCTAGAAATCAAAATTCTTTAAGATTTAGACAAAAAGATACCTGACCTCCTGTCTAAGTGATTTTGCTATCTGACTACTTTCTTCCTTCTATCACTTTTTAAAATTATCTTGCCTTTAACTTAAAATCCTATCCTGATGGACAGCACAGCCTCATTCTGTCTCTTAGCTGAAGACAGTCTATACTTGCAGACAGACATGGTGTGGACACTGTCAAACAGCTCTCCCTCCCCACAATGTCATTGCCACATATAGAAATTGGTATGTAAGGCTCAAGTTAGAAGCCTAAACTAAAATGAAGACACCAGTCAGCTAAACTATTTAGCTTTTTAGATATTTTCTGTGATGTTCATTTGATTTGACAATTAACAGGCCAATATTCAAAGATATCCTAAGGTTTCAATACCAAATTGCTGTACTTAACTGACTTGTGGGTTTCAATTTCTAAAATGATTCTTTTAGGAAGACAGGCAGCTCAAAACACTTTTTTAAAAAACAGGAATTATAGTACAATAGAAAGTTGGAATGGCTAAGACAAAGATCAAATGGTCCTTTGGCAATTCTGTTTCAAGTAGGATATTTAGCCTGCTTCTAACTTTTATCCTTCTGCAGTCCTGTAACGTGGATCAGCAATCTAGTCATTGCCCCACATTTTCCACAAGTTTTTTGCACAGTTTTATGGACTTTACTAATTTGCTAAATTCAAAAAAGGATTTTTGCTGAATTAATACTAGCCTCATGTCTAACTTAGATTTACCTATCTACTGGCTCTCCCGCGGTACTATCCAAGCCTTTACTAGTTTTACTTCCAGGGTATTTTTTTCCAGTGAAAATTATGGTTTCATTTTTAGAGTTGCAAATGAAAACTGTTTGGTACATCCTTTGAGACCAGAAGTACTACTTCTTGAGACCTGGCACTTTGAGACCAGAAGTACTACTCATTATACAATTTATGTAATAAGATGTTCCCTGTGTAAGGGAACTCATGGAAGTGAACATGACCTTCCCGTATTAACATGAAAGATGTTCTGTTATCACTTACATGATGTTAATAGTGCTGTGACATCTGCATAGACATGTATGTTATAAAAGAATAAAGGCTGAAATCACCCTCAATGTAGGGGGCCTGGACAAGGCCTGGGAACACTTACATATATTCACTTCCGCAGAAGGGTGAATTTCATGCTAAGAGATCTAGAAAATAAAGTGAAAACATGATTTTTGTTCTCTATTTAAGACAGACAAAATGGTAGCCCCTTGTAACAGTCTGAACTTTAGCCAAATCAGGAACCTACCTATTCAGTAGCATTATCTTTATTTTCTATGTTGTTCACTTAAAAATAAAAAAAGTACCATGCTGCTTGGCAAGAGTGTCATTCTCTGTTCAAGAGAGCCAGGACTAGATTAGCAGGGCTTTTCAGGTCAGGACTGAGTTATACTGGCAGAGTTCCATGGGAAAATCTTACACAGCATCTGCCTGCATTATGCCTGGCTAAAACCAATGACACTCAGCCATCAGGTTCAGCTGATAAAATTGTTAAAAAAAAAAGAAAAAGAAAAAAAAAGGGAATTTAAAGATTTTTTTTTAAATGCACCCAGTGTAAAAATAGTGGCATTTGACTAGAATAATATCTACTGGTATGTTAATTACATGTTTTGCATTCATTTGCAAGTCTATATTTGACCTTGATATTTTACAAAGTTTTGACATTCTAAACTGCAAAATCACTTACTGAAAACATGTAGCAACCAGATTCCTGAAGAAAGGAAGATACTCCCATAGTTAAGGGTTTTAATGAAAATAAGCTTACAGCCTTGAATGGAAATAATTTGTCAAGAAAGAAAAGTCTAAAGCACTTCGTTCGTCCTTTCATGGGACTCATTTAAATCACAACAATGTACTATTAGATCCTATAATTGAATTTTTCTTGCTTTGTTCCCCAGCCTAATGAGTTAGATTTATGCATCCATTCACTTAATAAAAAGTCATTTGGAACTCTAGCTTAAAGGTTTTTTCCCTCCACACCAAAGTTATTGATGTTGACATTACATATAAATTATATGAAGATACGAGAGAGGGGTAAAAAAAGAAATTCTTTAAAAGGTTATAGACAGGACAAGTAGCACCACCTATACTTAATTTGCTCGACACTTCACATTATGAGACCCCATTTGCCATTGCTTATAACTTTGATAAACTCAAAAATTTCATTTTGAGATTTCCCACACCGGGATTATGCCTCATACTGCATGTTTCAAGAATATTTCAGTAAAAACAGTTCAGCCATTTCTCAGAAAGAGGTTAGAGGAAAATATGTTGTTTTAATCTATGTTAAAAAATTTCTTACAGACTTCTCACTGAGCGTTTCTAACACCTCCATGGTCTAGAGCACAGAGACTTGAAATTTGCCAAGAGATGTGGTGTGGTGTCAGAAATGTGTTGATTCCTGTGAAAAATCATCGACATATAGCTAAGTGATGAGCCTTTGAAAAAGTCTCAGTTCATAAATGCTCAGTAGAGATTGGCTAGTGTTTGGCAGCTAAATTTTCCAAAGATGCCATCTTCACTAAGGATGTTCCTTCCCAAGACTGTAGGGCTCCTGGACCCAGGAACTGAGAACAGGGAGCTTGTCTCCCCTAAGGTCTCAATAACCTTCCCATTGGCTCCCAGGCAGTATGGAGGAGGAAGCTGACTGACTGAAATTCAGTGGGGTGAGGAGCTAATCCTGGCAGACATGAAATAGATTGGGATAAGGTGCCAGCATGGGGTTTAGGGGAAGACTAAGGGTGTGTGTGTGCTGGGGTGGGGGGAAAGGGGAAGGGTACATGTACATACATACATACATACATACTAGGACAGTATGGGCAAGAAGACTGGGAAGAAAATTGGGTGAGAAAACTGGGATGGAGGTGGGGAAAGGAAGGTGTGGAGAAGATCACTCAGTGGAAACAGGAGTGTGAGGAGACTGGATCTCGCAGGGCAAGGAAACTGAGTTGTGAGGGAGACGTGGACTTTGACATAGAACTCAGAGTGGAAGTCCAGGACTGACTGGGCAAAGAGACTGGTACTCAGCGGGGGAGACAGGGATGAGGAGCTGGGAGAAAACAGAACTATCACAGGGAAGGCTGGAGGAGATACAGGAAGAAGGGATCAGGTTTGGGGAGGAGTAACAGGGGCAGGAGCGCTCTGCCCACGAGAACAGTGGTTTTCAAATTTCTTTTCTGGCGACCCAGTTGAAGAAAATTGTGGATGCCCGGGATCCACAGAGCTGGGGATGAGGGATTTGGGGTGTGGGGGTGAGGGCTGCAGGGTGGTTCCAGGAATGAGGGGTTCAGAGTTTGGGAGGGGGCTCTGGGCTGGGTGTTGTAGTGCAGGAAGGGGTTAGGGCCAGGGATGAGGGGTTTGGGGTGCAGGAGTGGGCTCCAGGTTTGAAGGGGACTCAGGACTGGGGTTACCTCGGGCGGCTTCCCATCAATGGCGCAGCGGGGGTGCTAAGGCAGGCTTCCTACTTGTCCTGGCACTGTGGACTGCACTGCGCCCCAGAAGCAGCCAG
Organism: Natator depressus; assembly: GCF_965152275.1. Lineage (NCBI taxonomy): Eukaryota > Metazoa > Chordata > Testudines > Cheloniidae > Natator > Natator depressus. The sequence goes on from NC_134234.1 coordinate 276,919,816, forward strand.
CACTTCGCCCCGGAAACAAACAGCAGCAGGTCTGGCTCATAGGCAGAGGCACGCAAGCGGCTCCATATGGCTCACGCCTGCAGGCACCACCTGCCCCCCAGCTCCCATTGGCCAGGAACCAGCCAATGGGAGTGTGGAGCCAGTGCTCATGGTGGGGACAGCACGTGAAGCCCCATGACCCCTGCGCGTAGAAACTGGACTTGCTGCTGGCCGCTTCTGGGGTGCAGCGTGGTGTCAGAACAAGTAGGGACTAGCCTGTCTTAGCTAGGCAGCAGCGCCGACGGGACTTTTAATGGCCCAGTTGGTGGTGCTGACTGAGCCGCCATGACCCAGTGCCTTACATTCCGCGACCCAGTACTGGGTAGCAACCCACAGTTTGAAAACCACTGCACTAGGAGACACTCCTCTACTATCTGGAATTGAACCCAAAGTTCCTCATCATTCCTCTGTTGTCAGCAAATATCGGAGAGACCCATTGGTAAGTTGAGTCTCTCATCCCCTTTTAGTTATTGTTTCTGAAGCACTCCGATACCATATAGATGAGCACCATAGAAGAGCCCATGAGGAAATAAATAATTCTGTCTTCAGAGCAGGACTGGAAGAGTGCACAGTAAATAAGACAGGGGGCACACATCAAACAATGAGGAGAAAAAAAACCATTGAATCTTTCCTCATTGAGTTAGCACCATCTATTCTGTGCATTGAATAAGGCAGGGGAAAATATAGGAAGTGATCATGTAATTAAAGACTGTATGAAAATACATATATACAATGAGGCTGAATTCAGGTTACACTGGCAATCTTAATTTTGACATTTCTTAACTTCTGAGTGCCTGAATTTAAAAGAACATTATTAAGGTTGCAAAGTCTTTTTATTTATACAACTGTCTCTCTCTCTCTCACACACACACACACACACACACAATATATATGTTGTATATGAAATGAAGACAGATGGGAGACTAAGAGAATTAGCCAACTGATTTTGCCAGCAGAGGACGGCAGAGTTGTGTGTTGTTTTTTGTTTGCTTTCCTTGCAGGTACCCTACCATAAAGAACCTGCCATGGGAGGAAAATGACATGTTGTCAACACCACTGCTTGCTCTTCCTCTGCCTGCACCTGTTGGGGCCCCTGTCAGACAAGTATTCTGATCCTTGAGACTTCCTCCCGGCCCTGATCTTGACTTGCTGGGAATGCAGCCTGTTTCCTTCCTTCCACTGAAAACCACCCAGTGTGAGAAGAGTCTATTGGTGGAGTCCCTCAGGAAGCATGTAAGAGAGCCGCAGGAGGAGGCAGTTCATCTGCATAGCATCCGGGAACATGAAAACTTCATTGACAGTATGCACATGGAGACATCTGGGATGAAGGATGCTGATGACTACAGCGAATTACAGCAATACCAGAGGAAGAAGGGAAAACTGGCTACAGTACAAGAAGGAGAACTAGCTGCTATCCACCTCAGGCAGTAGACAGTGCTCCACCCACCCAGGTGCCCCGTCCATCGATGTGAAGAACTGGTATGCTGTAATGGAAACAGAAGGTGAGGAGCAGACCCCAATGGCTGATGAGGAGCGATTCATCCCCAAGGGTGGGAAGCTTACAGCTACCACACACAGGTAGGAGAGATGTAGAGAGTTGGTGGCTGGCAACTCCCTTCCGAGGGGAATGGAGACATCTATCTGCCTACCTGATATGATGACAAGATGGGTAAGGTAATATTGGACCAACTTCTGCTGATGAGAGACAAAGCTTTTGAGCCACACGGAGCCCTACCTTGAATGATCCCTTAGAAACGTGCTAACTACTTATGCTAAACAATCTATACCACCTTGCATTCAGCTGTGACGCTTGGGGTACCTTTTGCATACTTGAAGAGGAGCTCTGTATGGCTCAAAAACCTCTCTCTCTCTCACCAGCAGACGTCAGTCCAATAAAAGATATTACCTCACCCACCTTGTTTCTCTAATACCCTTAGACTGACATGGCTACAACTACATTGCATACCTGATATGATGGTCTGGGAAGCATGCTGTCTGCCTGTAGCCCACATCCGAGACACTAGAGAATGGCTGCCATTCCTCTGGTCACTATCCCACATTGCTCATCCACGTGGGCACTAAGGGCACTATCAGGTCTGACACTGAGCAGATCAGCAGTTACTACAGGGCTCTGGGAGCAAGGCTGAAAAGGTCAGGAGCACAGGTTGTGTTTTCATCCATCCTCACGACTAAAGGTGTTGTCCCATGCAGGGACACACCCATCTTGAAGACGAATGCATGGCTGCACAGATGGTGTTGCCAGGAGGGCTTCACCTTCCACAACCTTTGGATGCTGTTTTGGGAAGAAGGCAAGAGATGGGGTCCACCTGACCAAGAAGGGACCCATCATCTTTGCACACCAACTAGCCAGCCTAGTGAGGAGGGATTTAAACTACCTTCAAAGGGGGCAGGTGACAAAAGCATACAAGTATAAAAAAAGGCAATCTTAACAAAGGAGTAAATGTTGCAGGGGGACATGGAAAATGACACTAACTTATCACAAATTGGCATCACAGAGGCTTGGTGGGCTAAGTGTCATGACTGGAATATTAGTATAGAGGGTTACAGCTTGTCCAGGAAGGACAGCTTGGGTAAAAAAGGACGAGTGTTGCATTATACTTCAAGAATATATACACTTTTTCTGAGGTCCAGAAGGAGGTGGGAGACAGACCAATTGAGAATATCTGTGTAAAGATAAAAGGGGTAAAAATAGGGTTGACCATGGTAGGGGTCTACTATAGTCCACCAAATCAGAAAGAGAATGTGGATGAGGTATTTCTAGAACAAATAAATATCTAGAACACAAGAACTGGTAGTAATGGGGGATAAACTACCCACACATCTGTTGGAAAAGTAATAAAGTAAAACATAACATTTCCAATGATGTCTTGTAACGTACTGGGGACAACTTTCAGAAAGTGGAGGAAGCAACTAAAGGACAGCCATTTTACACTTGATTCTGACCAACAGGAATGCATTGCTAGCAAATATGAAAGTGGAAGGCAATTTGGATGATATTGATCATGAAATGATAGATTTCATGATTCTAAGGACAGGAAAGAGTGAGAGCACCAGAATAAGGATAATGGACTTCAGGAACCAGACTTTAACAAACTCAGATAACTGGTAAATAGGGTCCCTTGGGAAGAACATCTAAGGGAAAAAGGAATTCAGGAGAGCTGGCAATTTTTCAAGGAAACAATATTAAAGGCACAACTGCAAACTAACCCAATGCAAAGAAAAGATAGGAAGACCAGTAAGAGGCTAATAATGTTATAAGGAATAGTCAGATGGATTTGTCAAGAACAAATCATGCCAAACCAACTTAATCCTCTTCTTTGACAATGTTGCTGGCATACTGCATGGGGGAAAAGAAGTAGATGTGAAATATCTTGATTTTAGTAATGCTTTTGACAAAGTCCCACTTGACATTCTCAATAAGCAAACTAAGGAAATATGGTTTAGATCAGCATTTCTCAAATGTGGCCACCATGGGCTCTTCTTCCAGCCACACCCTTCTGGGCAGTGATTGGGGGGGCAAAGCAGTGGCCCCTCTCCTGGGGCTACCAGCAGGAATTGGGCCCTGGCCCTTTCTGGAGCCACGAACACCAGAAGAGCAGGCAGCCGCTATGAGTTCCCCATCTTTCCAGGGGCAGTGGGTCTCCGGCTTCTGGCTTCCGCCCGGGGTGGCAGACGGCAGGCTCTGGCTGTGAGGCTCCATCCCCCGGCTGCAGAGCTTCAAGCTCCGGCTGCGGGCTCACCAAGCCCCCATTGTTCCTGGACCCCACCATTTCCCTCTGCCCTCCATCGCCCTGACCTGCACTGCCTCCCTACCCATCTCTCTATCCAGGACTTAATTTGCCACCTGGCTGGGGCTGAGTAAGTCTTCTGTGAAAAGTGATATTTGTATGTTTGTTAATGTCAATTTTCACTGCCTCCCAGCTAGACAGTCTGCAGTTAAAAGTGATATTAACAAACATGCAAATATCAGTTTACACAGCATTAGACTTACTACTAGCAAATCTAAAGAAAAGGAATAAAAAAAGTAAAAGAAACAACAAAAAAGACAAGACCATGCAAAGCACCTTATTTTATTTCTATTCTGTTTATGTCCAGTAAAGAATAGAGATAATTGTACATTATTTTTACTATTGAGTCAGCAAAAATAAATACCTTAAATAAATTACAATGATTTGGACATGTATATGTGCATATTTGTTTTTCCTAAAGTTAAGTATTTTAGGAAAATTGTCAGAGCGACCACCAGCAAGAATTGGTGGCCGCACTCTAAGGCCACCAAAAATGTCTTGCAAGAACCCCTGCTCTAAATGACATTACTATAAGATGTATGCACAACTGGTTGAAAGACCATACAAAAAAGAGTAGTTATCAATAGTTCACTGTCAAACTGAGAGGGTGTATATAGTGGGATCCTGTAGGGTCAGTCCTGGGTCTGGTACTGTTCAATATTTTCATTAATGACTTGGATAATGGAGTGGAGGGTATGGTTATAACATTTGCAGATGACACCAAGCTGAGAGGGGTGGAAAGCACTTTGGAGGATAGGATTGGACTTCAAAATGATCTTGACAAATTGAAGAATTGTTCAGAAATCAACAAGATGAAATTCAATAAAGATAAGTGCAAAGTACTACACTTAGGAAAGAAAAGTCAAATGCACACCACAAAATGCGGAACAACTGGATAGGTGGTAATACCACTGAAAAGGAGCTGGACTTATAGTGAATCACAAACTGAATGAGAGTCAACAGTGTGATGCAGTTGTGAAAAAAAAGGCGAATATTCTGGAGTGCATTAACAAAAGCCTCATACGTAAGACACTGGAGATAACTGTCCCCCTCTACTCAGAACTGGGAAGCCTCACCTGGAAAACTGTGTCCAGTTTTGTAAGAGTAGTTAAGCACTGTAATTGGCTTCCACAGGAGGTTGTGGAATCCTTATCATTGGAGGTTTTTAAAAACAGGTTGAAAACACACCTCCTCAGGGATGGCCTAGGTATACTTGTCCATTGTGCAGGGGGATGGACTTAATGGCTCCTTGAGATCCCTTCCAGCCCTACATTTCTCTGATTCTATGATTACATATATAATATATGTGACCTAATATTTCACTCTGATGTGACTTCATTTATTTTTTCACAGAACTAATTGTTTCTTGACCAATCCTTTCTATTCCAGGCTTTGGATTTATGGCCATTAAAAGCATTATATATTGAAGAACTGCCATTTTCCGTTCTTCAGTAGTCTAGACATTACATGTTTGCCACTAATTACTTTGACATTTTTAGTGTCAAACCTTTGGAAAACATCAAGGTAGAACTCTCACGGACATGACACCGCACATACACAAGCACAGAGACACACACAACAAGATGGGGCCCTCCTTCCATTAATTTTTATCCACCTCCCTTCAGCCACAATTTTACATGAATAAACCTCAGCTGGAATAACAAGACATATGGTTAATTTGCACTAGAACAAACTCCAGCTCTACTCTTTTTTGAAGAATGAGTATTTTTTTGATAGGACTGAGGGTATCAGTATTTTCAAAGCTGTGCTTTTTTATCTACTTCCGTATGAGTTTTCCTTAGCTATTTATCATGGAAACTTGTTAGATACACAGGGAATGAATTAAAAAACTTAAGATAATTTCAACAGTACACAGCACTGCATTTGGTGAAACAGTCTGTTAAGATACGCAAGCTAAACTACATTCCGGGCTTTCAGCTTCTAAAACCATTGCAAACAGCAATATCAATCTTTAAAAATATCCCTACAGGAAAAGTATGACGCAAAAATGTGTTTCTGACCTATTCTGCTGATCCTTTTCAATGCTTTTCTTATTCACTGACTTTCTAGTCTAATTGTTGTTATTCATTTGTAAAGAATATTACTAAGTCATACTTCAATAAGGTATGAAAACACAGAATTCACTTGCATTATTTGTGGACAATATTGAAAAGCATATTCAGAAGGCTGCCTCATTTGTTTGCCACAACTGGAACATTCATCCATGAGACTATTTTAGTTAGTCAGATGTATGAATAATGGAGTAGGTGTTTTCAAGCCAAACTTTAAAACACACATGCTACTTACTACCTGCTAGGGCATGCTTTATGTGCGATTTGCCCAGAAATAACCTGAATCCTGAAATTTGGTACTCAAACCAGCCCAAAATGACAATGTTGTATGTCTCTCTCTCAAGGACAAGCTGTTGACCTGATCTGACCTGACTGTAGAAATCCTGGATCTGCTGACTGATATGTCACATTTGGGGCTGAAAAAGAGAACTGCTCTCCTGTCTCAGTTTTCTTGTAAATACCAGTGAACTGCAGTTGTGCCCCATATAAAAACTTAGAGTAGAGGAAATACTTAGTTAGCCATGTCCATTCTTTCTAAGATACAATATGGGGAATATAACTTACTAAGCAGGGCCAGAAGAAGAATTTTTAGCAAAGCAGTTGGCTAGCTGAACAAGTCCTACAATTCTGTCATTCAGTGGCATATACAAGGAATCTGAGGTGGAAGGTCCATTCTCATTTCAGCCTCAGGTTTGACATATGTCACTCAATCTATGTACTCAGGATTTTAAAGTACAAGTCAACTGCTTATTTGTGGGGCCACATGTAATTACATTTTATTTGTCCAAACTGGTTTTTCACTGTTCTAGCCTTCCAGACAACAGGGATTTTGCCAGCCAGCTACATGCTCATCATCTGCAGGTGTAGGGATGCAGGACCTGTGCTTCAGCTCTCATCCAATAAGGTCTTGGGTAGAGGAAGAAATGGTGGGGAGAAGTTGGGATAGAGATAGGAAAGAGAAAATACTGGGGGTAAAGACAAATACTGAGAGACAAAGGCAAATATCAAAAAAAGAAGAGTGTCTGAAAATTAACGGAAACATTTGAAAAATTACTCAGATGGAAAATATGGACACTGGAAAGGACTGAGAAGGTGCACCAAGATATAGGAAAACAGATTGGAGAACAAGGAAGAGAAAAAGGGATTTTAATTTTATAGAAAGTTTTCTTTATACAACATTTTGAATTTATGACTTGTAATTTGGCTGGTTCTAGTAACAACAACATGAGAAGGCCAGTGGTCTTAGACAGGAAGTGGATGAAACTCTCTCCAGCCTTGACCTCATATGGTCACTGTGGTCATTCTTATTTTCCTATTGAAAAGTTGATGTGACCGTCAGATTTGCAATCCCCTTTCAACTTCATTAACAGAACTGGACTGGAACCACTGCTGACGTGCAAATATATCTTGCATACTCCGATCCTGAGCTGTGACAGAGGAGCACTCTGTGCAGCTCAGGAAAAAGGGGTTGGTGGAAAGGTGGCCTTAAGGAGAGCTAGTTGAAAATTTTTCATCAAAACAGTTTTCAGATGGAAAATGCTGTTTCATCTAAACTGAAAGTATTTTCTCAAAAATCATAGCGATTCAATAATATTTCCTTCAAAAATCAATAATTGGATAGCAAAAATGTGTTTGGAAATTTTGTTTTGAAATTTAGACATTTCATTTCAAAATGAAAAATTTGTTTTGAAAAGTTTTTCATTTGTATATGTTATTATTTTTACATTTTATGACATACTATGACTGTAATATGGCATATTATAGCAATTAAAATAAAATAATGGAATATTTCTTTATTATTGTTATACATATTAAGGGCAGCTGCTACTTTGTATTGCTTGAAACTTCCTTTTTTTTTTTAGGACAAAGTCTCATGCTTTGTGTTGTAATGAAACAGTGTGACACTTTGTACAAGAAAATCAGATAAGCACTAAGTGTACTATTAGAGCAGCAGCTGGTTTCAATATTCTTGTATTATCCTGAAATAATTTTTCTAGATATTGAAAACTGTTGTTGCTTTAATAGTACACTGAGTACTTACCTGAAAATAAATTAATAGAGTATTTTGACTATTATGTCATGTCAGCAATTTACAGTAGTAGGCAAACAGTAGTATGTCATATTATGTGCTTCACCAATGAGATGTCATGAAATACTATAATAAATATAAACAAAGAAACAATAAAATACATTTTGAATTGAAATTTCAAAATTTTTGGAAATAAATTTTTCCAAGTTGATTTTTTTCAGAAATTCTATTTTGCAGGAAATTCCAAAAATATTTGGCTTTGTTCTGATTCAGAATGAAAACAAAATTTTGAAATGTCAAAATTCCCTACAAAATGGAAATTCAGAGTTTGACCAGCTCTAGTTTTAGGCCACCTTTTGTGCTCACCGATCTAGGGATGATTTGCAGCAGTGTAATGTCGAGTAACCTTCCACTAGACTAGAGGACTGGCACAAACCTCTCCTAACACAGCCCAGGACCTGGGCCAATATAGCTTGAAACTACGTTTTCCACATGTTTAATACGTTCTTAGCACTTAAACCAAAAATTAGATTCAATAATTAGCAAAAGCCAAAAACAACAACACTCTCTCAGGAGCAATCTGATCCTAATTACGTATTAATTAATGCTAAAGTTAGGTGATCATGCTCTATTTTACCACAACAGTTTCCATGACATGAGTGAGTTCAGTAAAACGATGCATCTAGTCAAAAATGCTTTAAAAAAGTTAAAAGTAAACGAAGTAAAATTCTTAGATGTGGCATAGATGCTATATAAAAATACAATAATAGCTCCTTAGAAGGCATTCGTACCTCTGAACAAGGAGAGCGACAGTAAGGAAAGAAGTAAACCAATATGACTAAATAAAAAGGTTTCAGAGGTTATTTGAGCCTCAAAAACGCTTTCAAAATTAGAAAAATCTAACCCTATGGTAGCCAATAAACAAAACCATGATTAAAATAGGCAATAGGTAAGAGGCAAATTAGAAGGGCTAAGATGGATTTCTAAGAGCAAATCTGATAATTTAATTGTTATGTAGATAAATGATAATAAATTGCTGCACATTTATCCACCCAGCAATAACAATTTCAAAGTCTTTAATGGTCTTTATAGACGCATATTTATTTGGAACTAAGTATATGAGTTGGCAATAACCAAAAACAGTTTACAGCGTAACTTTCCATGATAAACACAAAAACTTGGGGTTTTTCCCCCCAGCTTTGACATCCAATATTAATTCAGGTAGCATAGAATGAATTTAATACTTATTAGGGAATGGAAAGCAACAGTGCAGGCAAAAATTATGTGTCTTTGTTCACATCTGCTAGTTACTTGTACTGAAATGTGGATAATTATGCACATTTCAGAAAACAACTCTATTATACCGTGACCTTGGATATAGGACGGTTACATACTTCTTCAACTACATTAAAGGCCATTATCAACTTCCCTTTTATGACCTGGAGTATCACTAGACCATGAACAGTCCCTGAGGCAAATAGTCTTTTTCAGATGTAGCCATAAAAAACAGTAACATCATGTTTGCTGGTATTGTTTTGGGAAGGACATTGTTTACATGCTGCACCAGTCAGTATGTCAACCTACAGTTTTCCATATATTTCAGGAGCCAAAATGATCGCTGAGAGCTATTTTTTAAGAGTCTCCAAAACCAGATATCTTGTTTATTAGTCAATGGTCCTATGTTGCAGATTTGCATTCAGTCAACATTTTTGTTTAATTTGCAACATGGCTTGCAGAGTCTTTGATTATTTCATAAAGAAAACTATGGAATTTAACCAGTTTATTCTTTTCCCAGAAAGATGTGCTACATGTGTACATCCCTCACCTAAAGATATGGAGAGAGAGAGAGAGAGAGAGAGAGATCGAATATCCAAATGTTCACATACCAGCTGTAAATTATAGCATGGGGCATCTGAACAAGCTCATTATGGGAATTCCCTTTGGTAGACTATTGTACATCAGATGTATGTTTAATTCACAATTTACCTGGCTGTCTTGACAGCTCCATTGGCACAAGCAGGTGATATTTTTGTAGTTAAATTTCAAAGACATCACAGAGTGGGTTGGATGTGACAGGCTCAGTCTCTGGGGAAATGCCCCTATTGTGCTATCCTCAAGCAAGTCTCAGCTGCTAGCTTAAGAAGCAGCAATGACGTGACCTAAGGGTGGACTGAACGACTTCCCTGATAACGAGTGTTACCTACTGTACGGACTATTGAAAATGTTGCATTTCCATTAACAGGCATAAAGAGAAGTTTTTAAAGGGTGGGGTTTTACAGTAAAGCGTGCGCGCGCGCACACACACACACACGCACACGCACACTTGGACTAAAGTATTTTGTCTGAGTTCCTGCTATGGAGGAGACAGCCTCTTGGCAAATGTCTATCTTATGATGATGGCTGAGTAATGAGTCATGAAGGGAAAGCCAACATTTTAATACGTACGGCCTTCTGTTACACACAAAGGGCCAGCTTTTCACATGAAAAGTTCTAAGAGCTTTTTGCTCCTGGGAATCAACTACATTTTTGCTAAGAATCAGGATTGTGTGTACAAATCAAAATTAATGAAAAAAGACAACTTTCCTGCATGAAAAATACCAGTGCCCGGCGTTAACTAGACAATCACTAGGCCTGGTAATATGAACACCGTAATAATTATTAATCAGCCACCCTAGCATCTAAAGTACAATGAATAAACTACATACTGTTTCAGGCAGGAAAAATCACAAATACATGGTAAGATGCATAGTGCAGAGAATCACACATTATGCATAATTAATGAGCAAGAAATAACAGATTACTTTAAACATGGAAGAAATTAATTTGGTGACTTCGCTGTAAAATTCACCCAACTAGTTCTTTGTTAGCAAGACTTGCTTTGCTGGAAAATCACCTCCACATAGCAACAACTTGTAGCAAGGGCATTTTTTTTCCCCCACTGATGGAAAGATGCTGTGGTCCTCTGACTAATTCAGAGTAAATGGGCTTTGCACAAGGCATCCAAGAAAGGATAGAGGAGAAGGAATCTTTATCCCTGATCAGTTTCTATACAGCCCATCAACTGCAGTAGCAACTGGGGTTCATAGAATATCAGGGTTGGAAGGGACCTCAGGAGGTCATCTAGTCCAACCCCCTGCTCAAAGCAGGACCAATCCCCAATTAAATCTGCTAGGGTAAATGAGATTTGACTTGTAGATCCACATAGTGGCAGAACAACTGGCTATTCTCTTGGGCAACCCCAATGCCTCCACCTCTACATTGTCAGTAAGGCACTCATCAGGTCGCATTGGACCTTCTGCACTAACAGAGATGCACCTGAGCACCAATGCAGGCATTAGATTCAGCAAATACCTGCGACACCATGTCTCAATTCATTTTGCCTTGGATTATTTTTTAAGAAATCTTGAGGCTACAAGTTATCTTCTTACATAAGTAGTTAAAAAAAAAGTCCTAGATAGTGTAATTTAAAAAGGTCTGCACAGTATTTTAGCTATGGTTGTATCACAGGGTAATAGCATAATTAGTAGAGTTAGCAAATTAAACTGTATGCAAAAGCAAAATAAGAAACCTCATTCACAGGTTTCTCCTGAGGAAAATCTTGTGTTGTAGCTCACTGTTCCAGAAAAGCAGGGTAATGTTCCTATAAATTTCACCCAACAGAAAAAGAATCACTGTATTAGCAGCACCAGAAAATGACAAGGCATCCAAACTATGGAAGAGCTACTGTCAAAAGCCTTAAAAAATGCTCAAAGACTGTGCTTACTGGGGGCAAGATATTTGTATAAAATAAATAAATAAGTCCAATTCACATATGCACAAATAAATACATCCACACTCTTGTGTAAAGAAGCCACTTCAGTAAGCATACATTAAATTAACCAAAAATTAAGTCCTGCATATGTTCTGTAATCCATTTTCTAATGTCCTAACTGAATTAGGAATACATGTATTAATTCTATCCTTTGTATACAGAAATAATAATGCACAGAAGTGTTTTGCAAGCAAAGCTACACGTGCACAGAAGCCATATTTGGAATATTTAGCCTTATAGACATTATAATTATATATATTTAGCATTATAGTCAGAAGTTTCCTCCTAAATGTTTTCACATACATTCATAATATACACACAGCTCTCAGATCAGGCTCAATGTCAAATATCTTCCCCACCCTTTTTAAACTATTAAATAAAACAAAAGTTTTCTGTAGTTACTTTGGGTGAAACAGCTTTAATAAGTATAGCAAATCTCAAAGTTACTATTAAAAGCAAACCACCCTTGAAATCAGCACACTGTACATTTTCCACCAAGCAGTCTAGCAAGGATTTTCTGGTAAGAACGATACCTTCCTTCTTTAAGCGCTCTGTTCTTTATTGCTGTGGTTCTTGTTTTATAGTTTAGCTAACATCTTCTCCACTGCATCTCTTCTATTAGGATGTTTCAGAGTTCTAATCATGGCCCACTTAGAATCATAGAATCATAGATTCTAAGTGGGCCATGATTAGAACTCTGAAACACCCTAATAGAAGAGATGTAGTGGAGAAGATGTTAGCTAAACTATAAAACAAGAACCACAGTAATAAAGAACACTACAGCATTGTCCTTGGATAACTCCATAGAGAAACTCATCCCATCCCATCTATGTATTTGACCATCGCTTTTGTGCTGACATTTCACACCTATCTCCTGCACTTTGGCCTCTTAAAGGGCTCTGACATCTCATTCTGGATGGCTCAAAATCATCTCAAGCTCAACATGGCTAAGACAAGCCCATGATCTTTCCTCCCACATCCAATGGGCTACCTCAATTATGTAGAAGTGTAGAAGATCTTTTTATACACACAAAGCATGAAAAAATACCTCCCCCCACCCCACTCTCCTGCTGGTAATAGTTGGGGGGGTGAGAAAACCTGGATTTGTGCTGGAAATGTGCCCAACTTGATTATCATACACATTGTAAGGAGAGTGATCACTTTAGATAAGCTATTACCAGCAGGAGAGTGGGGTGGGGGGAGGTATTTTTTCATGCTTTGTGTGTATAAAAAGATCTTCTACACTTTCCACAGTATGCATCCGATGAAGTGAGCTGTAGCTCACGAAAGCTTATGCTCAAATAAATTGGTTAGTCTCTAAGGTGCCACAAGTACTCCTTTTCTATTTAGAAACTATTCTGACATATCCTATTTCCTGTATTTCTTTTTCTGGCCTTTTATTACTTATGACACTTAAAATTACGACAGAAACCCTGCTTCTTTAGGGTTCATCTGCTCCTTTTGTTAATCCCTTGTAAAAGAACAGTTCTTATAAAACAGTTGATTAAATTTAAAAACTCTTACAAGTGAAAATTATCCAAGTCTTTCTTGCAAAGAATTCTTTAAAACCTCATTTGAGATGATTCTCACCAAGCAGTTAGCACAATCTGACCAAACCAACAGGTTTTGTCTGGGTCAGCTCAATAAAGTGGGAATCCACTATAAATCTCGGGGGGTGGGGCAGGGAACTTTACCCCACGATCAACCTGAAGAGAAGATCCTGCTTTCATGGTCCACTCCTGTTACAAGTGGAATAATTTGTGGAATGGGAAGCAGATGCAGCCCTTATATGATGCTTCCCCTTCATTCCCCAGGCCAACAAATTGATGGAGCAACTTCTGTGGCATTTGGATTGCCCGCCGGGGAAGGGGACAGGCTGCAGTGGGATAGGTGGGCTTTGTGCATTTTCACTTCTGGTCCTCAAGCTCCATAGTAACTTTAGCATAGTTGCTCTCAGTGCTACAGAAATCCCTTTAGTGTGATCTCCACCTCAGAAAAGAAGAAGAAAAAAAAAAAAAGAGAGAAAATTCAGGTAGGGAGATTTGCAGAAAATGTTACTGCAGATTGCAGTATCTGCTTGTAGACCTGAGATTTTTTTATGCAGCTCTGATTCACCAATGTCACATAGTTCTTACATGAATATTAACTGCTTTCTTTGTAGCTCCTGGAAGACTATAACTCAATCTGTCATTCCCATTCTCCTTCACACAAACATACTAACTCACCACACTGGTTTAACAAGTCAATAAAGACACATTATTAACAGCTATACATTTGTTGAATGCTGTATACTTTAGTTTGTTTTTTTTAAAATCTGTTGGTGTTGCATGAATAAGAAGGATGTTGTGTTCTATGTACCACTAATGTCTTCTTGCCTAACCATCCATATTTATTTCTTGTGTTGTGTCAGTCTTTAGTTGATTGATTGCTACAGATTAGCTTTGTTACCTCCAGGACACTAATGTTAATGAGAAGTTGCACCTTGGAGGGTTATCCCTGATTTAACATATTGCAACAAATGAAAGGACACTTAGAATTAAGGAGAGGGAGCTTTCTTTTGAACCCAAACAAGTACATCATAAAAAATTGTGGAGTTCCATAATCTCTCTATTACACCATTTGTATTTTTATGTACTGTAATTTAGTGATTCTTTCGTGGAGATAGCAGGGTGTTGTTTTTTTTTTTAAATAATGTTTGTGTTTTAGAATAGTTTGTGTTTTAAAATTCAGTTTTATTGTAATAATGAGCCACTTTCCAGTGCTTCTGCTTAATTTATTTCAATTGAGCATTGAAACTTCAGCTGAGAAAAGCTATTTGACAACCGAGGACATAATGTACCAGCAAACATAATAAAAGGCCCTCAACAATCTCCCCCTCCCCCATAAACATAGAGTTTCATGGAGCTCTCATCAAAATACCTAATCACAGAAGCAAACAGAAACTCTTCAAACAGATCAGAGACAATGCGTGTTATAGTCAGATAATTTAGGTACAGTTCCATTTGCTAATGTTAACAAACTACCAACAAGAAGCTGGGGAAGGACAGGAAGGAGAGTGTTCTTGTAGCATTTACTGCATAATTTAAACAATGCTCCATTTGGGCCAATAGAAGCCTACGCTGCACACGGTGCAGAGAATAGAGATGGGGAGAAAGTGGTGGGAGTGAAGCAGCAGGAGGCAGTTTGCTAGTCGAGTAAACTAAGTCCTCCAGTGTCTCTCTAAGCCAGTGGTTCTCAAACTTATTTGATCACGCCCCCCATTTTGTGTATCAGTAGTTGTTTATGTCTCCCCCCGACCACACAAGTACCTATACTGATAAAAAACAAAACAAAACACGCAGCTCTTACTAAATATCAAAAAACAGTAAGGCACTGATTCAAACAGAGCCAATGATCCATTGTCATAAGAGCAAAAGCAAAACTGCTATGGTGGTCGATGCTACAATTAAAAGTGCACATCATGTCATAGCAAACGGATTAATATACAGATGGCAACGACTCTGAATAACACTGTGCAAGCTTAACAAAAATCCGTCAAAATGAATGGCACCATCTTGAGCCGGGATGGGTAAACTTTTTGGCCTCGGGGCCGCATCTGGGTGTGAAAATTGTATGAATGCCCGGTGGTGGAGGGGGACTCTATGTAACGGGGTGTAACGCGGGGGGGGGGGGGGGGAGGGAGCGCTCTATAAGGGATGTTACGGGGGGGAAGGGACTCATGGGGTGTGGTGCAGGGGGGTGGGTGGTTCTACAGGATTGATACCGGGAACTCCTAGGAGCCCTGCTGGCAGTGACACCAAGGCAGCCACACCAGGCACCCCCACGGGTTGAGGCACTGTGTGTGTGTGTCGGGGGCTGCCGTGAAGTGGGGCCTGCGCAGTGTGGCTCTGCATGCCGGAAGATGGTGCTCATCAAGGGAATTGTGAGTCAGGAGCTGGGGAGCACTCGGCAGGCGGAGCGGGGCAAGCGCCCGACCCCACTCCCCAGCAGGAGCTCTAGGGCCTGATAAAAACATCTGACGGGCCGGAAGCGGCCTGTGGGCAATAGTTTGCCCACCCTGATCTACAGTCAAAAGCACAGTGCCATCTGAATCAGCTTTGCTAGTTATTCATTGTTGTGGGTAAAATGTGAGCAGTACTTTTTTTCCCCTAAAGCTTCTCTTGCCCTCCCTCCAGAATATATTCCATGTTCCCCAGTTTGAGACCCTCTGCTCTAAGTTAAGGTCAGGGAGTGAAGAAAACAGTTGAGAGAGAAACCTTGCTCCAAAGTCCCTACCCCACCACCGTGCCATTCGTTGTAGAACTGTCAGCAGCCAGATGAGGATATGTGGATGTGAAGACAACTGTCTTCATTCTTCTCAGTTACTTCACTTAGAACTAAAAGGGCAATTGTGCTGTTCACCACCAGCTGTAAGCCACCTCCACCCCATTCACAGTTCCACGGCCAGCCACAAAGCAGAGCAATCCTCATTTCTCCTTACTCATGACTTGTTGAAACCACTGTTATGTGGAGGAACAGCGGGTGGGGAAGAAACTAGTGAGTGGGTGTGACAGGGTGCTGAGAAGGAAGACTGCAGAACCACCCCCCTGCCACTCCAGCCCCATTTAGGTGAATAAAGTGGAGCTGGCTGGAAAGAACCCGCCCTAATTGGGGAATGAGAGCCAGCTGCCAGCCCAATTAGCCCAGGGCTATATAAGAGGCTGGGAAGTAGGAAGCCAGGGTGGTGGGACGGAGCAGAGTGAGCGAGTGTAGGCAAGGAGAAAGCCCTTCTCTTCTGGGTTCAGACACAAGGAACCCAGAGCTGTGTATACTGTATGGTGTGAAGGTGATGGGAGCACAAACTTGTAAATAAAAGCACCAGTGGTTTCAGAATCTGAGGGTCTCTGAGTGATATTATCTGAGCCTAGCTGAGGCAGGAGCCAGGAGGGGAAGGTGCACTCTGTTACAGTGGGACATTAGGAACACAGGTGATGGGTGATAATGGAGGGTGTGTTAGATCAAGGAGGACAATTTATGTCACAGGTGATCAGGGACCTTTTCTGGGGAGTGAGAAGAGAAACAGTGGGGAAGGGGTTGGCCTGGATTTGGGACAGGGGAAGAGAGACAAAAATCTGGAGAAATGGGTAAAAATGAGAGAGAGAGAGAGAGAGGAATCATAGAACTGGAAGGGACCTTGAGAGGCCATCTAGTCCAGTCCCCTGCACTTGTGACAGGACTAATTATCCAGACCATTCCTGATAGGTGTTTGTCTAATCTGCTCTTAAAAATCTCCAATGATGGAGATTTCACAACCTCCTTAGGCAATTTATTCCAGTGCTTAACCACCCTGACAGTTAGGAAGTTTTTCCTAATGTCCAACCTAAACTTCCCTTGCTGAAATTTAAGCCCATTGCTTCTTGTCCTATCCTCAGAGATTAAGAAAAACAATTTTTCTTCCTCCTCCTCCTAACAACCATTTACATACTTGAAAATTGTTATCATGTCCCCTCTGAGTCTTCTCTTTTCCAGATTTAACAAACCCAATTTTTTCAATCTTCCTTCATAGGTCATGTTTTCTAGACCTTTAATCATTTTTGTTGCTCTTCTTTGGACTCTCTCCAATTTGTCCACATCCTTTCTGAAATGCGGCACCCAGAACTGGACACAATACTCCAGTTGAGGCCTAATCAGAGTGTAGTAGAGTGGAAGAATTACTTCTTGAGTGTTGCTTACAACCTTCCTGCTAATACATCCCAGAATAACGTTTGCTTTTTTTGAAACAGCGTTACACTGTTGATTATATTTAGCTTGTGGTCCACTATAACCCCCAGATCCCTTTCCGCAGTACTCCTTCCTATGCAGTCATTTCTCATTTTGTATGTGTGCAACCGATTGTTCCTTCCTACATGAAGTACTTTGCATTTGTCCTTATTGAATTTCATCCTGTTTACTTCAGAACATTTATCTGGTTTGTCCAGATCATTTTGAATTTTAATCCTATCCTCCAAAGCATTTGCAACACCTCCCAGCTTGGTATCATCTGCAAACTTTATAAGTGTACTCCATGCCATTATCTAAATCATTGATGAAGATATTGAACAGAATTGGACCCAGAACTGATCCCTGCAGGACCCCACTCGTTATGCCCTTCCAGCATGATTGTGAACCACTGATAACTACTCTCTGGGAACGGTTTTCCAACAAGCTTTGCACCCACCTTATAGTAGCTCCATCTAGGTAGCATTTCCCTAGTTTGTTTATGAGAAGGTCATGCGAGACAGTATCAAAAGCTTTACTAAAGTCAAGATATACCATGTCTACCGCTTCCCCACTATCCACCTTGCTACCCTGTCAAAGAAAGCGATTAGGTTGGTTTGACATGATTTGTTTTTGACAAATCCATGATGATGGTTATTTATCACCTTATTATCTTCTAGAGGTTTGCAAATTGATTGCTTAATTACTGATCCATTATCTTTCCTTGTACAGAAGTTAAGCTGATTGGTCTGTAATTTCCTTGGTTGTCCTTATTTCCCTTTTTATAGATGGGCACTATATTTGTCCTTTTCCAGTCTTCTGGAATCTCTCCCATCTGCCATGACTTCTCAAAGATAAATCGCTAATGGCTCAGATATCTCCTCAGTCAGCTCCTTCAGCATCCTTCTAGGATGCATTTCATCAGGCCCTGGTAACTTGAAGACATCTAATTTGTCCAAGTACTTTTTAACTTGTTCTTTCCCTATTTTAGCCTCTTCTGTTCCTACCTCATTTTCACTGGCATTCACTACGTCAGACATCCCATTACCACCAACCTTCTTAGTGAAAACCGAAACAAAAGTTATTAAGCACCTCTGCCATTTCCACATTTTCTGTTATTATTTTTGTCCCCTCATTGAGTAACGGGCCTACCCTGTCCTTGGTCTTCCTCTTGCTTCTAATGTTTTTGTAGAATGTTTTATTGTTACCCTTTATGTCTCTGGCTAGTTTGATCTTGTTTTGTGCCTTGGCCTTTCTAATTTTGTCCCTACATACTTGTGTTATTTGTTTATTATATTCATCCTTTGTAATTTGACCCACTTCTTGTAGTACTCTTTTTTTTATTTTTAGATCATTGTAGAGCTCCTGGTTAAGCCAGGGTGGTCTCTTGCCATACTTCCTATCTTTCCTACACAGAGGGATAGTTTCTTCTTGTGCCCTGTAACGAAGCGATGCTCACCGCCACAGTGCCTCCTGCTGGTCATCTCAGGAATTAGCACTTTTCAGCCCAGAGTGCCCTCTTCAGGCCAGTGTCTCGCCTGCCTCTGGACCCCGTGTCCCTCCTGGACCCCAATGCCCTTTTACCTTGGGGTGCTGCCCCCTGGCAGTGCCCTGACACTCTGGGTCTCTCTATCCCCACCTTGCCACAATGGCTACTACCAGTCATCATCTTGCCCCTGCTCACTGGGGCAGACTGCAGGCTGTAATGGCCACTCATCACTGGCAAGGGGTTAGGACCAGATGCCTCTGCCTATGCCTGGGCTGCCCCTCTGCAGCCTCTGTACCTCCACAGGCCTTGCTCAAGGCCTGCAGCCTGGGGAGTTGCCAGGCTGGAGCTCCCCAGCTCCTTTTGCCTTTCCCCAGCACTGCTCTGCCTCAGGTACCCTGTTCACAGACAGCTAGCCCTTCTCCCTCCAGAGCTGGAGAGAGACTCATCCCAGCTCCTGGCCCACAGCCCTCTTATAAGGGCCAACTGGGCCCTGATTGACCAGGCCACAGCTGTGGCTGCTTCCCCAATCAGCCTTTCCCAGACACAGCCCTCTCCATGGTTGCTTTTAACTCCTTCAGGTTTGAAGCGGGGTGATCACCCCACTACATGCCCTTAACAATGTCTCTTTGAAAAACTGCCAACTGTATTCTATTGTTTTTCCCTTTAGACTTACTTCCCCTGGGATCTTACCTAACAGCTCCCTGAATTTGCTACAGTCTGCCTTCTGGAAATCCACTGTCTTTATTTTGCTGTTTTCCCTCCTACTATTCCTTAGAATCATGAACCCTACCATTTCATGATCACTTTAACCCAAGCTGCCTTACACATTCAAATTCTCAACCAGTTCCTCCCTACCAACCTCCTTCTGTAGCTCTCCCACCTGCTTCCTGAGAGATTCCACCAGCAGGCATCCTTCACACTGGATGGTGCCCCCAGCCTGGCTTTCTGAGAGTAGGAATTGCAGGCCACAATCGCTGCAAATCTACACCAGGAGAGGCATCCCTGGTTAGGCTGTCTGTCTGGATTCAGGTGCAGGAGACAGGAGCAGTGTTGGCACTCGTGCCTTCCTAACAATAGCAACTATATTAGAACTCAACTCCCTCTCAAACTCCCCTGTTCACTAGCTTCCCTGGGCCACTTAGCCTCTGGCTTTTAAGGCCTTCTCTCCTAGGTCAGCCCTACCCCCTCGTTAATCACACAGGGGGAGGATGATCACAAGGCTGACTGAGGCTGATCAAAGATGATCAAGGATGATCCAGGGAACAAAGGCTCAAACAGTCCCCAGACACACAATCCCAACTGACGCAGTAACTGAAATAACTGCAAATAACTGAAATAACCTGAAAGAAAAACACAAACAGCCAAACAAACTCACTCACCCCAATGTTCATACTCACACCTTGTTCGTTCAGCAGGGGGGAATCTCCTTCTCCCCCTCTTTTCCCCTTTTCTCCCCTGTTTGCGGGGGAAGATGAGTAAAACTCAAAGGAGAGATGAGGGCAAGAAAAACTGGGGGAGGGGAAGGTCTAACTGGTAGGCAGAAAGAAAAAAAAAGAGGGCAGCAGATCAAGATGGTAATATATCAGATCATTCCCCTTCTCTTCCCTTTTCCCAACCCCCCCGACTCAAATGTTGACATTACCACAAAAACAAGGGTACTGATGACTAAAAGCCCACGATGGAACTGAATTCTGAGCATTCGTTGGTTTTACACCAACTATTTTCAAACCACAAGAAGTCAAGGAAAACTAACAGGAATTTAAAGGTTTCTCTGGTTAAGAACAGCTTAAATAAAAATGGTCTCAACATAATTAGATGCACAGAAAATTCATTAACCTAATATTCCATCATAACAGCTTCTTCTATGTAGTTATGGTCTATCAAGCAAATAGATCTTTATGGAGCTTTCAAAGTCTGAATTAATAAAAATAAACAACATTTAGCATTTATATAGCTTTTATATATTCAAAGTGCTGTGTAAACATTAACTAACTGACACATTGTAAGGAGAGTGATCACTTTAGATAAGCTATTACCAGCAGGAGAGTAGGGTGGGGGGAGAGAAAACCTTTTGTAGTGATAAACACCCATTTTTTCATGGTTTGTGTGTATAAAAACATCTCCTGTATTTTCCAAAGTATGCATCCGATGAAGTGAGCTGTAGCTCACGAAAGCTTATGCTCAAATAAATTGGTTAGTCTCTAAGGTGCCACAAGTACTCCTTTTCTATTAACTAATGAAAGGCTCAGTCCCATTTCCATTTAATGGAATGACAAAAGTCCTATTGACTTCAGGGCAGGATTATCCTCACAAAACCCCTGGGAAGCATGCAGTTACAATCATCCCTATTTCAAAGGTCAGGAGACTGGCTCAGAGACCATTTAAGTGAGTTGCCCATGGGCACATAGAAAGTTATTGGAAGATCTGGCATTAACAGTCAGGATTTCCTGACTCTGCATCCTACGTTTGTTCCTCTAGACCACTCCACAATATTACTGATGACAGAATGAAAAAAGTCTCTTGTGTGCACACCTCCGCTGCCCCTTAAAATTTATATAAAAGAAATCCATAGGGTCCAAAATATGGGGTGCGGAGGAAGAGAACATGGGAACAATAGTGATCATATTAAAAATCATTCTTAAGAAAAAAATATCTTTCCGTGTTTCTTCAAAGAGGAAAGAGCTGGAGACAAACAAGTGGAGAAGGGAACATCCCAAAGTATGATTCCCTTTACTCAATTGAAAATGAATAAGTAAAAAAGCCATGGTAAGATCCATGGGAAGCAGGTGGTGTCTGAGTGCGCCACTCATCTGGCAGGTCTCAAATGGTAGTTATGGGCTATAAAAACAAGGAAAGTGCCAACTTACTGCATCTCTGTCACTTGGCACAGTGGGGTGAAGTACAGGGAAATTCTCCCTTTGTAACCCCGCAAACGGTTGAGTGCAAGAAAAATGTAAGGTAAAAAGAATGATGGGTAATTATAGGCCTGTCAGTCTGACACGTATGGCAGGCAAGATAATGGAGTGGCTGATAAGGGACTTGATTAATAAAGAATTAAAGGAGGATAAAATAGTTAATGCCAATCAACATGGGTTTATGGAAAATAGATCCTGTCAAATTAACGTTATCTTTTTTTGATGAGATTATTACCTTTATCAGCCAAATTTGTAGTGTTGATGCAATGTACTTAGAGTTCTGTCAGGCACTGACTTGGTACTGCACAACGTCTTGATTAAAGAACTACAATGATATAAAATAAACATGGCACACATCATATTATTAAAAGCTGACTACCGAATGGGTCTCGAAATATTATTGTAAACAGGAAATCATCATTGAACGGGTCTGTTTCTAGTGGGGGGTCCCACACGGATCTGTTCTTAGCCTTACATTTTTCATCACTGACCTGGAAGATATTTCCCTTAAAATATTAAAGTGACAAAGATACTGCAACTGAAATGTAACTACTGCAGATTTACTCTGTACTTACAGTTTAGAACAAAACAGATACTCCTTGTATAAATATAAGGGCATTAATACACTTTTTGAAAGGTCTAAATACATAATTATATAGTATAGGAAGTAATTCACATGTTAAAAGCTCCCTAAATACATATTTGCCCAACAGACCATAACTCCTCAAAAGGAATCATTGTTGTCTATGGGATAAATTCATAATTGCATAGCTAATAGTTTTAAACTGCACTTTAATAGACCTTTTGGGGTTCCTAAATTACTGCTAAAAACCTGTAAACACCCTATTTGTGTTATGGGTCTGATTCAAATGAAAGAGTCACATTCAGTGTCATGTGCTACCGAGAGCACAATTCCATTAAAAAAAAATTAATAGTTAAGGCTCTACATCCCAAGTGACATGTTATCCTTTTTCTTACCATCTTGCTCTAAAGTATACGTTCTCAGCAGGAGTCCATCATGAACGTGCAGGCATGTGAATAAGTGCCCAGGGGTCAAGACTACCTGACCCTTCCTGGATTGCTAAATGGCAGGGGATGATCTCTGCTACATGGGAGAAGGATTCTGGGCAGGTCATGGTACGGAAAAGATTAATAGTATTAACAGAGACCTGTGACCAGTGACGGATCTTACCTAGTGTTGTCAAATCTCACTGTGAATGGTATCACACGTCTCATAATATTTGTTTTTACTCCTAAAGCCCCAGGTTCTGGATTCATGCAATTCAGACAAAAAAAGTAGTAAGTTTCTAGCCTTCATGGTTGTGAAGGAAGCTTGAAAATGTGACCAAAGTGCAGCGTCAGGACTCAGACACCAAAAGGCAAGTAAAAAAACAACCCCACGTCTATTGTAGTTTGAAAAAAATCTCATGATTTTCAGCAGCCTGACTTATGACGTTTGGGTCCTTGGGGTTGGCAGTACTGCTTATACGCCATTTGTATAGCAATGCCTAGGCATAAACAATGGTATTGAAGATGTAGCTTTAGACTTGGCTTACAGCCACCTGTTGTCTTGCCTTTAAATATATATATATTAGACCATGTTATGTACCTATAATTAAGAAAGCTTTTAACCTTCAGCTCAAATCAGTGCTGTATTGCACTTGGAGTTGTGGGAGCCGCTTGTTAACACTCCAACAAAATTGAAATGAGAGGTGATTTTCTTGCCTGTGAAAGAGTTTACTCTCATTCCAGATGCTACTAACTCATCTCTGTCCCCTTATTCAGAGGAAACAGAAAAAATACGTCTGCAATGAATGCAAAATTATTTTTATTCAAAATGCCCCCAGCAGCAACAAGTAATAGATATTTTTAAAATAATTCCTAGGGGAAGAAATTCTAAGACCCTTACAAGGTCTTGATCCCCTCACCCCAGTTCAGATATCAAAATGAACACAATGCTATATCACCAGTAGTGCAAAATATTTTTAAGAAATCAAGTATAAATTTCTCTAGGAATGTGCATTTAATATATTTCACCAAGCAGTTGTATCTTTCATTGGTTATGGTTCTGAAAAAGTATTTGTATACTAAGAAAATGAATGACTAGATTTCCCAACCTTCTCTCCCTTCTCTCTACAGGAAGCTCAGTGTTAAAATATTGGCAGCATATCACTGACTCAAAACAGATGAAGGTCAATTTTGATGTTAATATGTTCCAGACATACCTTCTTCCACTCTGGATGAACCCATTTAAATCAGTTTGATCTTCAGCCAATTGAACAAAATGTCTCTAACCTTAGGCACAAAAAAAATGTGTACAGGCTGAGAACTGGATTCAAAATCTCTCTGAGTGTGATATTTATGGTGGTTACAAATCCCTAAAATGAAAGTCTACATTGGAAATCTTTGAAAGAAAAAGCAGGAAGACAAGAAAAAGTAGCATTGAAGAATAAGTCTTTACACAGAGCTTACCCAAAACTACCAAATTATTTTTAGAAGATAATGAAGACTCAATATCATGAGATAGCATTATCTGCACACTGGAGAAATCATCTCGGCCAGGCAAGATTAAATTACACATGCAGTTATTTGTAACGTACCATTGAGACGTCAAACCTCATGTGCCATAACTATCAAACATCTGCATCAATAGAAAAGAGAATTCTGATTGTCTTATGAGACAAAGTCAGGAAGGTATGTCAAGAGGTATGACAGGATTGTGACATTTGCTATCTCTAGCATTTTAGTGAAATATGGGCTGGAGATTACTGACTGGTAATTAAATAAATATATATCTGAAACCAAAGTGATTTTTCCCTGAATGAGGGAGGATGTGAAGGGACAGTCTTTGATCCAAAGAAAGAAAAACAGCTGCTGATCACACTGTCTTTGACATGTGTACGCCAGGTTGTTGATTGCATCTTGGAGAAGTGCATGTCTTATTTACTTGTTGTTTTAAAGGCAGGAATATGGCACAGTTGGAACTATGCTGAGATAGTAAAAAAAAAACCTAATAATCTGTGACTTGAACAGCTTTTCTGAACAGAGATTTTTTTTCCACAAAATGTTAAGTGCAATCCACAACCAAAGAAAATCCTTCAGGTATACTACAGCTTCCACCTTACAGAAAAAGTGGAACTGCTAAACACTGAGGATGGGGTGGAGATTAAATATAATCTAGGCCTGTTTCAACATCTAAACAAATACTTTTCCTCAGTTTTTAATCAAGGTAACGAGGACCTTAGCGGTAGTGGCAGAGGAGCTAATGGAAATGAGGACATGGAAATAGAAATTACCACATCTGAGGTAGAAGTCAAACTCAAACAGCTTAATGGGACCAAATCTGGGGCCCAGATAATCTCTATCCAAGAATATTACAGGAACTGGCACATGAAATTGCAAGTCCAAGAGCAAGGACTTATAATGAATCTGTAAACTCGGGAGTTGTACCCTATGACTGGAAAATTGCCTATTTTTAAGAAAGGGGGAAAAAAGTGATCCAGGACACTACAGCCTTGTTAGCAGGGCTTTGGAGTGGAGCCTGGAGCTGGAGTGCTGAGCAGCTCCGGAGCAGTGGAGCTGCAGGATTTTGCCTGGAGCTGGAGTGGAGCCGGAGCACAGCTCCAAAGTCCTGCTTGTTAGTTTGACCTCAAGGTCTTGGAACACATTTTAAAAGAGAAAGCAGTTAAGGACATATAGGTAAATGGGGTGAAATACAACATGATTTTACAAAAGGTAGATTGTGCCAGACCAATCTGATCTCTTTCTTTGAGAAGATGACTGATTTTTTTATACAAAGGAAATGTAGTAGATCTAACCTACCTGGATTTCAGTAAGGCATCTGATACACTTCTATGTGGGAAATTATTAGGGAATTGGAGAAGATGGGGATCAATACAAGAATTGAAAGGTAGGTAAGGAACGGTTAAAGGGGAGTCTACAACAGGCCATAGTGAAAGGTGAACTGTCAGGCTGGTGGGAGGTTACTAGTGGAGTTCTTCAGGGATCGGTCTTGGGTCCAATCTTATTTAACATTTTCATTAATGGCCTTGGCACAAAAAGTGAGCGCATACTAATAAAATTTGCAGATGACACAAAGTTGGGAGGTATCACCAATAAGGAGGAGGATCAGAATATCAGGATGATCTTGAAAACTGGAGTAAAAAAAATGGGATGAAATTTAATAGTGTAAAGTGCAGGGTCATGCACAAAAATATTTGCTATAAAATGAGGATTCATCAGTTGCAAGCAACAGAGGAGGAGAAAGATCTGGGTGTATTGGTTGAACACAGGATGACCATGAGCTGCCAGCGTGATGTGGCCATGAAAAAGGCTAATGCAATCTTAGGATGCATCAGGTATTTCCAGCAGAGACAGGGAAGTGTTAATACCGTTATACAAGGCACTGGTGGGACCTCATTTGGAATACTGTGTACAATTCAGTCTCCCATGTTTAAGAAAGATGACTTCAAGCCAAAACTGGTGCAGAGAAGGGTTATTAGAATGATCAGAGAAATGGAGAACCTATCTCGCAAGAGGAGTCTTGGCTTGTTTAGCCTAATCAAAGACAAGCTGAGAGGAGATATGTTTGCTCTCTGTATGTTCATCAGGAGGATTAAACACCAGGAAGAGAGAGGAATTATTTAAGTGCCAATGTTGGCCTAAGAACAAATGGATATAAACTGGCCATCAACAAGTTTAGGTTTGAAATTAGAAAATTTCTAACCATCAGAGTGTGAAGTTCTGGGATAGCCTCCCAAGGGGATTAGTGGAGGCAAAAAATCTAACTGGTTTCAAGATAGAGCTTGATTAATTTATGGAGGGGATGGTATGATGAGATTATCTACAATGTCCTGTGGCCCATATGCAACTGCTAGCAGCAAATATTACTCCTGAGGGAATTCTGCGCAAAAAAAAAAAATTCTGTGAACAACATGTTAGAATTCTGCAAAATTCTGCAAATTTTATTTGTCAATAAATAAATGTGGAGTCTCCAGCATGGCAGTGGGGAGCACAGGTGACTGGCTGCACAGAACTGGGAGATCACCTTGCAGCCCACCCCTCCCATTCCCCTGGGCCACAGACTCAGCAGTGAGGCTTCACCAGCCCTGATACAGTGCAAGGGCTGGGCCTGCCCTAGAAACACTTTGGCACCCTGCTCCTCTGCAACAGACACACCAGGTATGGGCGGGCAGGCAGGCTGAGCTCAGCAGGATCCAAGCGTACAGGGGCTTAGAGTAGGGGGATTGAGGTGTGGGGCAAGAGGGTTCTGTGTGGGAGCAATCTGGGTGTGGGCAGCTCAGTGAGGAATTTGGATGCACAGGGGTTCAATGGGTGGTTCTGACTGCGGGGGAGGGAGGGTGTCAAGGTGAGGGTGGTTGGGGCTCAGCAGGGTGGGTCTGGGTGTGGGCACTCACTGTTGGACAGAAAACAGGATGGCTCCCAGCACACAGAAGGGGAGCACAACCAAACACAAGAACCCAGGAGACGGTATCCAGCTGCATAGTCAGCAAGTGGCAACCTCCTTCAGCCGGGTAGCTCTGCACTAACAGAAATGGCGGGGGGGGGGGGGGGGAGTGGCACATGACCCCATGTGTCCCCTCACCCCCAATGCCTCACCTCTGTTTTCTGGACATGTGCAGTGGCATGAAAATATTTTACTCCTGGGGGAATTTTAAGGGCCAGAGATGGGGAGGGCTCTGAGTTACTACAGAGAATTCTTTTCCAGGTGTCTGGCTGGTGGATCTAACTGATTGCCATATTTGGGGTCAGGAAGAACTCTTCCCCCATGTCAGACTGGCAAAGACCCTGGGTTTTTTTCTATTTTGTTTTGTGTGTGTTTTTTGGGGGGTGGGGGGGAGCTTCCTTTGTAGTGTGGGGCATGGCTCATTTGCTGGTTTAAACTAGAGTACAGGGTGGATTCTTTGTAACTTGATATCTTTAAATCATGATTTGAGGGCTGCAGTAACTCAACCAGAGGTTTACAAATTTATTTGGGCATAAGATTTCGTGGGTTAAAACCCATTTCATCTGATGAAGTGGGTTTTAGCCCACGAAATCTTATGCCCAAATAAATTTGTTAGCCTCTAAGGTGCCACAAGGACTCCTCATTGTTTTTGCTGATACAGACTAACACGGCTACCACTCTGAAACCTGTCAACCACAGGTTATGGCTCTATTGCAGGAGTGGGTAGGTGAGGTTCTGGAGCCTGCACTGTGCCAAAGTTCAGACCAGGTGATCACAATTGTCCTTTCTGGCCTTAAAGTCTCCACAAAACAAGGAAAGCAAAGGAATTCAAAGGGCAAGCTTCT
Organism: Natator depressus; assembly: GCF_965152275.1. Lineage (NCBI taxonomy): Eukaryota > Metazoa > Chordata > Testudines > Cheloniidae > Natator > Natator depressus. Next base: position 276,948,028 of record NC_134234.1, read on the forward strand.
TGATTCATGGATCACAGACCCAATCACCTGCAGTAGCTTCCTTGGAAATGTTATGGTCAGTCATGTCACTCCTGCTGCCAAATGTACATATACACTAAAGCTTCATGCAAAAAATCCTGATTTTTTTAAATGGAAAAGTGTTCCCAGGAGTGTGTGTAACAACCTAATTTAAAGTTACAATAGTGTGTTGGTTATTTCATATTTCAAAATGTCAAAAGTTAGTAAACCAACACACTTAACACGTGCTTACTTTCCTATTTTCAAGTGAAAAAATTCTGTGAATGACAAAGAAGCATATTAAGCCAGTAAATTTGCAGTTATAGGGTATAAAGTCTTTAAATCACTGTTTGAAGACTTCAGTAATTCAGCCAGAGGTTAGGGGTCTATTACAATGTGCAGGGGGTCAGACCAGATGAGCATGATTGTTACTTCTGACCTTAAAGTCTAAGAGAGTCTAAAGAAGGTGAAATTCTACTGGTGTACCTCGGGTAATTCAACTGAAGCTGACGGATCCACATCAATGCTGAATTTGGCCCATAACTTTTAAGAAGCTGCTCCTTTTTTTTATTTGCAGGGCAGAGGGCAATACACACACAGTTTCAGAGCTGCATCCTTATATGTCAGAATTAATTTACACAGTGGAGTTGAAAACACTGGGAAAATTGGATGCATAATAGAAAATTTGACAACCAATAATTTCAGATTTACAGTCCATGGACAATAGACAAAATATCATCAGCCCATCATTTGTTTTAATGGGTAAATTCTCAGGGGAAAAAAAGTGACTTCTAGTGCACTTGGCAAGCACTGCATTTAAAAATGTGTCTAGAAAAGTATGTGTTTGCCAACTGAAGAAAAAGCTAAGAAGCAGAAGATAAATTAAATAGCAGAGAATAATCAATCAAAGTGCTAAAATGATAGACGACAACTAAACTGAAGCCCCAGGGAAGTATGTAGACAGCCATTTTGCAAAATTAGGTTGCATAACTAGTATATCTCAAAGCACTACAGAATCTAAATCTATGTCTGAGGCTTCTCAGCTGAAAATGTAACGTTGTAGCCCTAATATCAGATACAGACAAGTGATGGGGGAAGGAAAATAGTTTTTGTGCATAAGAATTCATGAGCGGGCAAGTCACAAAGAATGTACTGCTTACACCAGTTCTTAGATGACAATAAAAAGAGAGGCAAAAGCAAATAAATCATACTATTCTGTGCAAATGCTATATCCTGCAGTAACAAAAAGTCTGAAATTATGTAATTATGTAAAATCAATTTATGTGAGAACACCATGGAGTAAGTCAGGTAGTGTGAGCATTAGAATGAATTATTTTATCCATAGCTGTGGTGTATGCACACAAGTCTTGATGGGCAATCAGAAAACTAGGAGCATGGGGAATGAGTATGACTGCATGCTGCTTCTAGACTTTAAAGCATGTATATTATTTTAATGAAACATAACATTATCCTGATTGCCATGAAAGATTCAGAAAGCACTGACCTATTTCTTTTCAAATCTTTCTAAATTCATCTTATACAAAATTGACGGTTCCAAAATCAAAATACCTGCTTCTCACAGGATCTTTGTTCATTTCGATATTACAATACATGAATGTTCTATACTATGGTAGCTTCAGAACAGAAGTTAGAGTAAACAACACACTATAATTCTGGGTATTGTGAGCTAATAAGTAAAACATGAATTCAATTCCTCTAGAAGTAATGGAGTGAAACTGCCCATGCAGTTATCTTCTATAGAATAAATCCACTCTCATCTCATTGTAGCAGACTATAGTTCTACCAGGCTCCTCATGCACTGATGGTTGATTTGAGCCGTCTCCTAATTTATATTATATTACATGAATTTGTCTTTACTATGCATAAATAATGGAAAAAAACTTGTCATTAACCAGACAGCCATTAAAAATCATCAAAGCTGTCAATTACATGAAAAACCAAAATATGTGCAGTGACAGATGAAATTTGATTGCAGTTAAAGGCGGAAGGATGATGAGCACTGCTTGTGGTACACATATTGCAAGAGTCTTTTCTTCCTCCACAGCCGCACGATTCTGAACTTTTAAAATATCAAATCCAATTGACAAGAGCTGCTGCATTTTAAATGAAGATGGTAAAAGTTAAAAAAAATAAATAAAAAAAATCACAGAATAGTTTGCATCTCCCTCCCCCTCCCCCACTTACTTTGGTGTCTAAGGTTTTTAAGCAAAAGCTAAGATGGCTGCCCCTTCCATGATCTTTTTCTGTCTCTGCATGAACTCTCATTAAAATAAACAGAAATGAGCAGAGCTCTAAGAAGAGCATTAGAGACTGAGCCAGCTCCCATTGAAAGTCAATAGGAAGATGGGAGGTAAGTCAGCCCCTTCGTTATCACTCGTTCTATACCAACCAAACAAAGATGTAATAATGATATAGAATGGCTATTTTTAAACATAATGGGACAATTAACTTAAATGCGACTTAAGCACATGCTTAATTTAAGTACTTGCTTAAGTGCTGTCTTGAATAGGAATGTTTTTATTAATCAGAGCTTTATAGATTTGGAAGACACTATTGACGTTATTGCAAATTTACTCAACGAACCTACATTGTAACCTCGCTTGAGTCACTCCTAAAGTGTAAGCAGCAGTGTATTTTTAACAACAACAAAAGAAACCCATCAGAGACATGTAGACTAGACAATGCCTGCCTAAACAAAGTAAGTGCATAACTGTATATGCATAACCTGTGATTTTCCTTGCTCGTCCACCTTGATGGTGTGTATTATATCTTCAATGGTTTGTCATCAGGTCCCTAATATTGCAATTGTACGTACACAAATAGAACGGGCACTGGTGTGCAGCTGCATTGGAGTCAATAGAGCTCCATGCAAACACAGGGATATACTCATGTAGATCCATTTGTACGTTTTGAGCCTGATCCAAAGCCCACTGAAGACAATGGGAGTTAGGAAAGTATCCCTATTCAGGACAGTACTTCAGCAAGTCCTTAACTTTGGGATAAAAACGAGGAGTCCAGTGGCACCTTAAAGTCTAACTGCCACCAGACTCCTCCTTGATTTTGTGGATACAGACTAACATGGCTACCCCTCTGAACTTTGGGATGTAATTATTTGCCTAAAATTAAGCACATCCTTAAGTGTTTTCCTGAACTGGGGCCTTAGGCTGTATAGCTTTGAAGAAGTCTGTCTTCTGTGCATTTTCTGGGCATCTGTAAGTGCACTGTAAAATAACACATCAACATAATTCAAAATGTCAAATTTTATAGCGAAACAAATTGAGCATTTAATGCAATATTCATTATATTCCTCCTATTTTTGAGATAAGGTCTGTATTTTTACACTAACTCTAGAGATTTCAGGATTTTCATTATGAGAAACAGTTGAGAAATAAAAATACTTTAAAATGGTAATATATCATTTATTAAACCCAGGTCAAATGAATGACAATATTCTAGTGTATAAGGAATGTACAATTCGTATGAAAAACATTAAGCTGAATGGTACAAAGCCAATGTGAGTTGAATTTACTATATATGGTTGGATGTATAGCCTGATTAAGTTAGTAATGACAGGTTTCAGAGTAACAGCCGTGTTAGTCTGTATTCGCAAAAAGAAAAGGAGTACTTGTGGCACCTTAGAGACTAACCAATTTATTTGAGCATAAGCTTTCGTGAGCTACAGCTCACTTCATTGGATGCAACCGATGCGTCCGATGAAGTGAGCTGTAGCTCACGAAAGCTTATGCTCAAATAAATTGGTTAGTCTCTAAGGTGCCACAAGTACTCCTTTTCTTTTTAAGTTAGTAATGTGACTTATTGAAGATGATGGGTGTCAGATAAAAATAAATTTCTATGTTTATTTTAATTTCTAGTATATACTCCAAAGAGGGTATTAAATAAATTTATATATTTCAAATGTTAAATGATCACTGTATTTTCCATTTTTGTAATTATATATTCATGGATAGGGCATTTGTATTCTATAACCATAATACCATGACTGATAAATTAAGTAATGGATACTCTGAAAAGGTTCCATCATCCTATTCTGCCAGCGGGAGGAAAGGAATCTGTATGTGATGGAGCACCAGTGAAAGTTGATTAATTTATTCTCCATGTACACAAATAAATCCAAACTCTTTTGAAACAGCTGTTTTATTTAAAAAGTTCTGGCCAGTTAGCAGAGGAAGACAAGTGAGGACGACCTGTGAGAGTATGTGAATGTGTAGGGAGGATAGAGAAATTCACCTTCTATAGAGAGAAATATAGCGGTTCATGAAATTTCTTGTAATGCATAAACCATTAATGCAATACAAAATACTGGGGAGTTGCTAAAATACATGTACACCTCCATCAATGATCTGCTGCTAGAACCTAAACCTGGGAGGCAAAATTATAATTGATTGATTTGCACCTTTTTCCAATGTCAAAAAGCTATCCTTTTGCAGGTCTAACTTCAAATACAAATTGCAGCAACTCATCCATATTTCATGTTTCGCAATCCCCCTCAACTGCCTTAGATATATGTGTGAGAACCTATTCACTGCATTATCATCAGGTTGCCTTGACACACATGTCCTCTATCCCATACTACACTTGGAAATTAAACATTTTGCCTAGTTTAGGACACTAGTTCAGCTTATAATTTCAAGTTTATCCATAGTAGCTGATTTGTATACTGTAATATTTTAACCTGAAACATACTAAAAGCCAACTCTGTGAAGAGGAGAAAAGGGTGATTTTTGGGTGGGAGTGTGTGGTGAGAAACTAAGTGAAGTTAGGGATTGTTGTGTGGCTATATGGTGGGGAGGAGGAGTGGATGGGGTTACGATCAGTAGGAAATGGGGAAAAACAATTGCAGGAAAGGTTAAAGTTTGGGGTGAATGGACAAAAGTTGCAAGGAATGAACCATACGTAAAAAATTTAAACATATTTAGTATAGTTAAAAATGGAAAATAAGAGCTCAGGGTTGGTTGCAATCACAATACTGGTTGATGGATAAAACGTTAACAAATGTTGCATTCTTTTTAGATAAGCTCCCTAGGGCATAGGACATGCATTCACTCTATGCTGGTAAAGTGCCTACTTCTGGGTGCTGTATGAACAACAGCAAAGATAGAGCTTAAGATTTTCAAAGAAGTGTACCACTTGACTCAGCATTAACAGAATGTCACACAATTCCTTTCATGATGCCAGTGATTAACCTAATCTTAAAACCATTCACTGAACCTGGGTACATACAGAGATCAAGGGCTGTATTCTGGCTTTTAAATATTACATATATAAATCCTCCCACAGCCTCCCATGGATCTTCTATGCAGCCAAAGTATATTGGCCACACAGTGTGGTTGAAGAGTCTTCAAAATATGTGACTCTCGTCTAGTCTATATAGAACTATACAACAAACTAGCTATTTGAATAGAGATTTCAAATATGGCCATGAAAAGTCCCTCATTTCCTCTGTACAGTATATAAAGCACAGTAAAGAATAGTATGTCTTATGTACAATACATATTGCCCACAATATTCTGCCACAAAGAGGCAGCCTCTATTAGTGCATAATGCACAGCAGCTGTTTGGATTGAACTGTAAATAGAAATGATTTAAACACATTTATTTATGCTGATTATCAGAGTTGTCACTTCTGATACCCAAAGACACAGGACTATTATACCTTTTGCTACTTTCTGCAAAGACTACTATTGATGATTGGAAATAAAAACACTGTCTGCATTTTTTCAGGCCACAATTTGAACCTCATAACCAACCTGAAAAAATCTTTTAAAAGAAGATACCAATAATATTATTCACAACACAGACATCATAGTTCATTGTCTGATCCCTGCACACAATTTTAATTTCCTGATGCATTATGAAGCAGTAGAAATCAAAGACTAATCTTTTCAGAACAGCTGTATGTTTTAAGCTTGTAGGTGACTATGTCAGCACTTTGTGATTCTGAACTAATGATTAAATAGATAACATGAGCACACAGAATTCTCTCCTCACCCTGTCCACCCTGAATGAATTGTATATCTCAAACCCAAGAGCCAGCTATTTTATTTTATCACTAAACTACATAGAATCCCAGATTTGACCAATTTTCAGTTTATTCTTCATTACTTTGCTAACTTCCAGTATTACAACAATGCACTTTTGTTACAAAACAAAACAAAAAAAAGTAAAAGCAATACCAATATTTTCACTTTGTACTGACCCAAAGATACATTGCATCGATTATCATGATCTTATCTAAGAGGATTATAGGGTAAATTAATAAAAATCCACTCCAGTGAAATGAAATTGAGTTTTCAGAGAAGGCAGAAACTGCTTACTACACTAAATTTCTTACACAGGTAGAAGAAAGGCAAATGTGGAAAGTTACCTACAGTAGGGTTAAAAAACCAATGTTCATCTTTATAGTGTGTAATCAAACTACTTACTGTTCAGAATACAGATTCTGTGATCAACTCTTTTCTTTGTTCAGGAGTCCAGGTTTCTGTAAGAAAAACATTAATCTGATTTCTCATATGCATAAAACAAATCAGGTCGTTTACTTCATGCCACAGGTTTGCCTTTTTTTAAGTTAACTTGTGTATGCTCTAAGGGTATGTCTACACCACAAATGCAGGTGTCATTGCAACCCAGGTAGGCATACTCACACTAGTTTAAATTTAGCTAGAGCGGGTACTAATTTCGCTAACTTTAACAATAGCAGTGAAGACGACCCAGTGTAGGTCATCACCCCAAGAACATACACAGAATCCCGAATAGGCTTGTAGTGAGGTGACTAGCCCACATCACCACATCTTTACTATTCCTGGTACCCAGACCAGCTCAATCAAAGCTACCATGGGTATTACTACCCATGCTACAATCACAGCTTCATTTACAGTGTAGACATATCTTAAGATTTACAGCCCAGGTTTACCATGGGAGGGGGCACAGTGGGAGGAAAATCTTCAAGGTTCTGTTTCCAAAGATTCCTTTGAACCCAGTGGTTTCAACTCTTGTATCCTGCAGTAGAAGCAGAGAGTTTTCTCTCTCTCCCTCCCCGCCAGAACCCATGGATTGTCCAATACCTTCTGAAATCTGGGCCTCTGAGGACCCCTGAGGCTCTCCTCAACTCTTATGCTGACACGCCCTCATCTAGGGGCAATGCCTCCTGGAATCCTCCACTTAAATTTCACATTCTGGTTGTATTAACTCTTACACAGGGTCCCCATGAAAGTGAAGAGGAAGGGAAGAAATAATGTATGTCCCCAGTTACTGCCACAACCTTCTCCCTCCCCTGCCAGAGGAAGAGTGGGGAAAATGCTGCAGGGGTGCCTCATGCTTCAATCCATCTTGTCATGCAGTCAGTTATATGATAAGCAGTGATCACAGCATACCAGCTAGCTCACCATTTTCAAGTGTTTTATAGGCATCACAGCAGAGATGAGTTTTAGGGCTGGATTTGGAGGAGCGTAACATAGTGACTTCACAGTTTGTTACAAGGAGCAATTCCCATGCATAAAGGCAGCATGGTGAAAACGGGAAGGTGTCTGAGGGAAAATTGGACTGCTGGACAAAGACAGGCATTATTGGCAGAACTCGATGGTTGCTAGGATATAAGAGATTAAATGGAGGGCAGGGTCAATCTTTGAAGGAACTTAAAAGTGAAGATGAGCAATTTGTTTGATGCAGTGGAGACCAGAAAGCCAGGTGGAGGGTTACAAAGAGAGGTAAATGCAGTTGTACTTTTACCTTAACCTTTCTACAGAAGAATGGCACTGGCAGTACCTAGGGCTGGGCTCTTCGAAAAACCTTTAAACCATATCATATCAATCCTTATCATATTTTAAAAAAAGATAATTTGTGATTCTCTCCACCATCCCATTCCAAATTAGTTAGCCCTGCAACTATGTTTTATGACACAATTAGCAAAGGACTCAGCATGTAAATAATTCTAAATCTGCTTCCCCCCTTTTTTTAAAGCATTAATTTTAGCTCCTGGGCTGTTCTTCCAGTCACTGTGGCGCCCCAAAAACCATCCTTTCACATGTCACAGCTAGAGACACCTGTTGGACAATGGAGCTGGATGGGTTACATATTCTATTAGTCTGAAAAAACATTATTTTGCAGCCTTTGGGATATAACATTACTTTTTAAAACTTTTTCAAAACTATATGTTCTAGCTCCTCCATCTAGCAGGGTTGCTGGTATGACAAAATGATGAAGAGTTGTGGAGCAATGAAGTAATAGAAGATTGACAGACAGGATTACAGGAGACCATTATTTCAAAAAGAAGAGGTTAGGTTTAGAATAATCTAGCAATACATAGCTGTGGGATGAACTAATTTCCTCCCCAGATTTTTCAGTTCAGCTGTGTGTAATCTCATGCATGTCTACAGAACAATGACTTTGGTCATTCTTAGATATAGTATACATTCTGTTGATTCTGCCATTGTTGGGCCTAATCCAAATTCCTGGATGCCAGCTTCTTATTTCTACAGTGGGCTGAACCAAACCTCTAGATCAAACTGTGGTTCAAACCCTCTGAAAATTTGGGAATTTGAAATTCAGACCCAAATCTGAACCTTCCCAAATTGTAGCATATTCACATTTGGCTCATTACAAAGATATGCTTCAGCTAGAAATTTGGATCCAAACCTGCTCCTGGGGTTCAGATCCATCTGTATATTTAGTATTAAAACAGATACAACTACCGAGACTCAGACAAATTAACACACACAGTCACACCTGCGCTGTTGTATACCATCTTAGTCTTACTCTGTTTATATAAACTGTCTGTGTCAAGCTGTGTCATATTATCACTATGTGTCTCAGATGAAAACTATTTCTTTTCACCATAAAGACAAAGAATGACAGAGAAAGTTATAAAAATATAGCTCCCTACTTGAGTATTAATCAAAAAGGCCTGAATAAAAATATAGTCCCTGCTCCAGAGAAGACAAAAAAAGTGAAACAAAATTATGCAACATCATGATCATGTCAGGTGGTTTATTAAGTGAAAAATAAAGAGAGCCTGTCTACCTTTCTTGGTGTTAACAGAGGGAGTTTCCCTCAAGGTAATAATAGTACATAGAGTAGGTTACAGCTGGTGACATATTAGCAGCCTTGAATAAATAATTAAAAAAAAATCATAGCACCAATGACCAGACAGCTTTGCCTAGACTAAATACTGAAATTCTTCTCAAAGCTACTATTAGAGTTCAGAAGTACAATAGATACACAAGAGAAATAAAAAATACGTACTGAAAAGGGAAGATCAAAAATGTCTCTACAATGGGAATTCATCTGTTCTTCTATTGCTTACTATTAAACAGAATATTTTTGATGAGATGTGCTGGAAGATTAATTTACTCAGCTTTAGTTATGGACTCCTGTGGGTCTTCAGTGCGAAAGATCCCCTGTAGTGACAGCTACATTTCCATAGCTACAGATGTAGCATCTGTCACATTACTAGTCTCTTGCACGATTTGGTTTCATTTCAATGGTATTTGAAAGGAAACAGTTTTCTAATGAAAGCCATTAGAAATACCAACAGAATAAAATACATTTAGATATGCTTGGCTGCATTTTACAATATCTGTTTGAAGAATAATCTATATTTTACATATGGTGTCTACAAAAGATACTTCAGGGCACTAAATAGTCACGTAAATAACCTGCAATGTCTATTTCATTTACTCATGATTACTCACCCAACAAAACAAAGCCATTTTGGGTCTCATTCTAACTCCTCAACCCCCAGTTACACAGAATAGTACCCTACTATGAGAACAGTTCCATTAAGTAAGGGGATCAAAAGAAAAATTTTTAGGGACCCCTAAAATAAACCCAGTCCAATATGCCAAGTATGTTGATATAGGGTGAAATCTTAATACATTGGCAAGGGGAGTTCAATGGAGCCAGAACGTCACCTATAATTTTTAAAATAAATATGGTTTGGTTTGGTTTTAAATCATTTAAATAGAATAGAAGTAGATTGGAACTTGTTACTGGAGACATGGAACACCTCTACTTTATAAAAATATTAGCAAACTAGACCCCCCTCTATTTTATGCTTCATTCTTCTCTAAGAGACCTGTTTTCAAAAGAGTAGCTGTGTAGTAATTAAAGAGTTTTCAAGACTTGGACCATTTGTGACAGTTTTACTTTATTACTGTTTTGCATGTACAACACCCCCAAGGTGAACGGGGATGTCTATTTTATATGGAGATAATTCCTATCACCTTAAATTTGTGGATCAATATGTCCAGGTTCTGCTTAGTTTATTGTGTATTTACATAGCTATTCTTTGGAACACTAGGAATATTTTCCAAACTGGACTTTTATTTTGGGGTAATAAAGTAATGACAGCATATGACAGATTTAACTACAATTTTAGATTTGAACCACATGAAACTTTTCTTATAAAAAACAGAAGCCACATGAAATTGTGCATTACCCATTGGAACAACTTACCAAATATCGTGGTGGATTCTCCCATACTGAGAATTTTTAAATCAAGATTGGATGTTTTTCTAAAAGATCTACTCTAGGAATTATTTTAGAGAAGTTCTACGGGCCATGTTATACAGGAGGTCAGACTAGATGGTCACAGTGCTCCCTTCTGGCCTTGGAATCCATGAATCTATAAAAACTTGCTACGTTTCTGGTTTTGCAGTAAATTTGAAACTCAGCTCAGGTTCACTGAAATGCCTTTGAATTTTTCACTGACCTTTGGCAGATTTATGGTTTTATGTAGATACCAGATGATGTCAAATTAGTTTCATTTTGAATGTTGGGATTGTAAAACCATGCAAATTGAAACCAAAGTGTGAAATAAAACTGATGGGCTTTATGAAGCTGGATTTAAAACCTCAACTGCAAATAGTAAATTGAGTTTAATGTTTGCAAAGCAGATGGGAATTTAAAATCTTGTTCTCAGCCTTAGAACCCTGGCTACCATCACTGAGAGATAAAACCAGATTATTTGAAGACTGGAGTTATACTGTATGCTGATTTACATGGATGCTCTTAAAACATAAAAATGGTACCTAAGAAAGACAAGCTAATATTCTGATATGTAATATTATGTAGAAAGCCGGTTTATATCTTAAATCAAAATACATAACCTACTTAAATTCCAGATCTACAACAAATTAGATTTATTTTGAATACAGGGAGTTGTGTAAATTTGTTAAGTGCCTCACATATTCATATGAAAGTTGCAATGTAGTGCAATTTCAAACTCTTTCCCAATATTCATATTCAAATATTTAATCATCTTAATTTGCTCAATATGTCTGTAACATTAACTGTAAGTAACACAGATTTTGTTGAAGCCTCAAATAATTCACAGCACAGACCTAAGGATTAGTTTAACATGGGATTTAAAGCACACACTGTGAATCCATATACAACCACCGCTTAAAACACTATCCATTCAGGCCCAGATGGATTGCTATAGCAACAAAATCCCAAATACCAGGTTTGTAAGTAACAAAAATGTAAATTATTGATGAACTCAGAGTTGTCTCTCTCTTGGACACCCTCCTATTCAGACACCAAACCTTATGGTTAGAGTGCAGAGAAAAGGTTGATATGCAATTTCTTCAGCACAGTGAGCACTAATCCCAAGGGATTTCATTAAATCTTTGGGCTTAAATTTTTATTCTTGGAACAGCAGTCAGCAGAGATTACATTAAAACAGGCACTATTCAGGTCATTACTGTCTGAACTGAAGCCTTTAATGTAATAGAATGGAAACCTGCTTTTAAATACACCCAGGAAAAAACAAAAAGACTAAATATCATTTATTCAAGTTCATAAATTTTAAATGACAACATTCACCACCATATAGACAAATGGTAGACAGTATTCAGCAAAAAATAGTATCCATGCTGCTTTACAAATATGTCAGTACTGAATGGTTGTGAGTGATGACTCAAACAGTTTGGTGAGAGAATAATGAAGGGAAGAGACGTTCAATAGTCATCGCTATGTTGTATACCAAAAATGTGTAGCAGAAAGTGCTCTGCTGAGCAGACACACCACAAACACACGTGTATTGTACAAAACGTTTGATTTAAATCTGAGAACTATTAGTATTGTTCAAAAGTAAAGTTTCATAGTCAATGCAAATACTGCACTGGGCCACATTTTCAAACGGCCCTCTAAAATTGTATATAGGTCTGGATAAACTCCATGAGCAATCCTAGGTACACTTACCAACTATCCCAATTTGGCCATGACTTCCTGGGGTTTTTGAACCCAGTCTCAGGAGCTCAGAGTCCCAGCCAAAAGAGACAGGCAGCTGGCCGAGCAATTAAAAAACAAAACCAAACGAAAGCAAACAGTGTTCTTGCCACTGGATGTCACTGTACAGAGCAGAGGGGGCCAGGCCCTTCCTTAGCCTCTCTGTAACCTCTAATGCACCAGCAGGAGAAGTTAATATAGAGAGTAGGAAAGGAAATCGTGGCACATGGCTGCCTACGTGCAGGTTCTACACAGAAGGAGGAGTGTCCGTTCCCTGTTTCCGTCCCTCTGCCCAGTGCAGGAGGATCAAGAACCCCTCCAATGCAGCAGTGAAAGAGAGGGCAAGGGAAAGGAAATGGAAAGGGAATCTAATTGGAAGAGGAAAGGAAGACAGAGGGGTGGCGGTGGAGGGAATGGGTGCACAGAGGATAAATGGAACAACAGAAAGGGGAAGACAGAGAAGGAGTCAGGATTGGAGGATACACACAGAGACAAAAGGCCAAACAGAGAGAGAAATGGGATTTTAATAGCAGGAAAAATGGGAGAACGCAAGGAGAGGAGAAGCTTCATGCTCCTCCCAAGAGGGAAGGGAACCCCATCTCCTCTCAAGGAAAGTATCCCAGAGAGAGGAAAAGCCCTACCATCCCTTTCCAAACTGTCTCTACTACTTCTCCCCAAGAGGGAGATGCTGGAGGAATGCCGTCCTCCCCCAAATACACCAGCGAGTGCCTCCTCACACAAGACGACATCCAGAGACAAAAAGGTTGTTGAGAGGAAGGGTCTGTTGTGGGATCTCCACAGTTTTGGATAAATATCCAAATGTTCAAGCCCCCAGATTTTTTCAGGCCCCAAACTAGGGTTACTACCTGTCAGTTGCTAGAAAAATAATTTAATCTACTGCATGTTTGTTTTTTTCACATGGGTCTAAAGGTTTGTATTATTATTAATTATTCTTATCATCATCACAATAAACTAGAATAGCCAATGTTAAAAGTTTGTGTCCAGCTAAAGATGCTGCAGTGTTCTCACTTCTGCAGTTTAAGCAATAACAGATCAAAACTGCTGAAAATACAGCAGCTGTCTGCCCACCAACACACAAGTGCACCGAGAGTGTGTGTGAGAGAGGGTTTGAGTCACACGAAAGTGAGGAGACGTGCAATGTTATCTCTCTAGATACTATTGGCTGTTGGAGGGGGTTACGGAGTTGACTTGTGGTTGTGGAGGGCTTGCCTTGGGGTGGGGGTTGCATTTCAAAGGTAGGATAGTCATATTTAAATTGGCCTGTAGTTCACCAAAATCCACTTGCAGCCTCCAAAACATCTCCCAGAACCCTGCCCATTAGGAGCATTTTCCGTGGAAACATTTTTATAATGTTAGCAACAATGCAATAGGCCTGAATCTTTTGGCCTCTTTTCACTCACGTTCTAATCTAGATAGGCCAACATCTCAATGACCAGATTTTCAAAGGTGGTGAGCACCATTGCTACCATATAACTTCATTTGCACCTTAGGGGGAAAAAAGTCAGTCCACAACTGTTTAGAGGTCAAAGGTTGCAGCTTATAATCTTCTTCTGACACAGCTGACTCCCCCTGCCAGCTTTTCCTTTTCCATCCAATTTCACCTCTTTACTCCCCCATCCTCTCTCCTTTGACATGCTGTTTCTCTGCTCTGCATAGCTGGCAGGCAGCTATAGCTCCTTCAGTAATCTGGGTGGCACAGCAGTAGCTGCTGCCACTCCCAATTTCCTGCCTGCCTCTCTGGCTCCATCCTCACCAGTCCAACTTCTTTACTACATGTACTGCCAGAACACACTCTGCTGCACACCTGTGTGACCTCATGCCTTAAGGTGTTGCCCCAGTTACCACCGTGTTATACGTTTTAAAATGAAATTCCAGACTGAAGGGCTTAGCTTCATTTTCCTTCATTGTCTTAAAAGTGTGGGTGCCCCCTATAATTGTGGCCTGAGCCCAGGCCTTAGAGCAATTTGGTTAATAGAGCCCCAGCCTTGGAAGCACAACTTCCGGGATCTAAATATCTTGGTCAATATCGCTCTGCAGTAGGTGGACATATTGAAATGGGGCAGCACAGCAGGGACAGAAGTCTGGAAGGATTCAAGGCCCCCATAGCACTTGTGATGGATTTATATACAGTAGCTTTCTACAACTTCTGCTTCATCCTCAGTTTGATCCCAAGTGAAAAGAGCACATCATTTGACAACATACTACTCTGATAACTGAACCATGATAACGCTTGACTCTGTATCAGAGCTCCGTGATCAATAAACAATCACAGGAATCAGTGGGCATTACAGTGCTCTCTTTTCATGAGAAAAAAAAACTGTTAATTACTTCACTGTGACACCTTTATTTACCCACAAAATAATTCTCACTTTAAGCACTTAAAGTGAAACAATACACACTGTTTAGCCAATGACAGCACAGTCACAGATCAGTATTTGAATCAGCTACTTAGAATCATATTCATATGAGCAGACATGTTTATATCTAGGGGTCCTGAAAAGATATGAGTTCTGAACCTTTACTATGGTTTTCCCCTTGTATTCAATGCTGCATCCAGCTTCATGGAGATACCCCAGGCAGCAGAACTGATGTGGTTCTATTGTACAAAGGAGGGGTAGGGGGGATATGCAAGAAGCATGCACCTCATGTGGCATGGGACCCATCTCCAAGGAGCTCTGTGTGTCAGTGAATAGGTGGTAGATGGAGCAGCACAATGGGTTATGGAGGGATTCTTCAGTATCTGGACTATAACTTCCATGTAGCAACTCTCCAGGTGCTCCTAGGTGTGGGAAGAGAATTCTTTTCCCCTCACAGGTCCCCGACTCCCACTTCCATGTATCCAGTGCAAAGCCTGCTACTCTAGCTTGGCCCTGGGTCCAAAGGCACTTAGAAGATAAAGACATAAGCATCCCTCAGGCTCTACATGAAGCACAAAACATATAGGTCCAGATATGCACGCACAGATAAAACCATTAGAACGTGCATATTAATGCCATTAAGTCCTTAGTAGCTTATGCACCAGAAGTTAACTTCAGTTTGCTTCGTAAAGATTCCCATGACATCAGTAGAAACTACCATTGATGACAGTAGTTTATCAAATCTGAATCAAAATATTTTCTGACATTCCTAGACAAAAAATAAAAAATCTGCCACTATTGAATCATTTCCCCATGGAGAATCACAGAAACAAATCAACTTCTTTCCCCCACATTGCTTCTAAACAAACTAGGAGTAAAAGCTGACAGATTTTCTCTGATTATATTAGATCTAAAAGAAAATAGTTCTAAGCATGAAGTGGATTTCAGAAATCATATTTGGGTTGTTCACTACAACTCTAAATCAAAGCTTTTATTCAGTAGCAAATGAAGGTTATTAATCAGTCTTCCAACTCCTTCCCAGCCAGATAACATAGATCTTGACATTCACAGATGGTGTATGTTATGCAACTAACACTAGTTTATCGAGTGGCAATCACTTATACGAACTTCAGTATCTTCGATACTCACTTGGCTGTCTTTCAGTGTTAAGAGGTTCAATATCTAATTGCTTTTATCACAGGACAAAAGAGCCAACAAAATGCTATGCAATCCACTGTGTGACATGATTACATGTTACAAAATGCTGCTGATATTATTGTTTAAAAAGTCTGATGTATAAATGTCTTGATAGTGCTTTACAACGAAGCATTAAAGTAGGCCAGCAATTCTCTAAGGAGTATCATAGAATCATAGAAGATTAGGGTTGGAAAAGACCTCAGGAGGTCATCAAGTCCAAGTCCCTGCTCAAAGCAGGGCCAACACCAACTAAATCATCCCAGCCATGGCTTTGTCAAGCCGGGCTTTAAAAACCTCTAAGGATGGTCCACCACCTCCCTAGGTAACCAATTCCAGTGCTTCACCACCCTCCTATTAAAATAGTGTTTCCTAATATGTAACTTAGGCCTCCCCCACTGCAACTTGAGACCATTTCTCCTTGTTTGTCATCTGCCACCATTGAGAAGAGCCTAGCTCTATCCTCTTTGGAACCGCCCTTCAGCTAGTTGAAGGCTGCTATCAAATCCCCCCTTACTCTTCTCTTCTGCTGACTAAACAAGCCAAATTCCCTCAGCCTCTCCTCATAAGTCATGTGCCCCAACCCCCTGATCATTTTCGTTGCCCTCCGCTGGACTCTCTCCAATTTGTCCACATCCTTTCTGTAGTGGAGGGCCCAACATTGGATGCAGTACTCCAGATTTGGCCTCACCAGTGCTGAATAGAGGGGAATAATCACTTCCCTCAATCTGCTGGCAATGCTCCTACTAATGCAGCCCCATATGCCTTCAGCCTTCTTGGCAACAAGGGCACACTGCTGACTCTACCCAGCTTCTCATCCACTGTAATCCCCAAGTCCTTTTCTGCAGAACTGCTGCTTAGCCAGTCGGTCCCCAGCCTGTAGCAGTGCATGGGATTCTTCCGTCCTAAGTGCAGGACTCTGCACTTGTTCTGTTGGCCCAATCCTCCAGTTTGTCTAGGTCACTCTGGACCCTATCCCTCCCGGGTATCTACCTCTCCCCGCAGCTTAGTGTCATCTGCAAACTTGCTGAGGGTGCAATTAATCCCATCATAGTTATTAAAGATGTTGAACAAAACCGGCCCCAGGACCAACCCGTGAGGAGCTCTGCTTTATATCTGCTGTCAACTAGACATCAAGCTGTTGATCACTACCCACTGAGCTCAACAATCTAGCCAGCTTTCTATCCACCTTATCGTGCATTCATCCAATCCATACTTTTTTTAACTTGCTAAGTAGCACCTTAGCAGAACAAGCAATGTAATCCTATGGGTGAATTGTTTTCATAGTGATAATACACAAAGGGTGACTAAAGATAGCAGCAACTTCAATCTTTACTGGCAGTTTAGATACATCAGTTCAAAGAAAACTATTAAGAGTGAGCCAAACAGCTACACAGCCACAGTGCATGAGAACAAATGCACTAAAACTAGTGTGGATTGTTGAAGAGTGACTGGGGTTTAAGTGGCACCTTAGATGTTCTCTCATAGACAGTTCCTTCTAATTTTTACTATTGTTTTAATACGGATGATGGAACTCCTCTTAAAGTTATTATAAAATAGGTATTTGGCTTAATGGAAAGTACACTAAAAGTTATTATAAAACAAAAGCTTGAAAATAAAAGTAAACTAACCATAACCAGGGTCTGAATGAGCTCTCCCCTGACATCTGGTAATGAACTGGGGGGGAGAAAGACCTCAAGAGCAAACAGTATTTGCATGGAGACACCTACTCTGCTTAAGGGAGCAGCAAACAGACTTGTGTTGTTAAAGCGATTAATTCTGGCTGTTTTGGGTTAAAATTCAGGGGTAATGAAATGTTATCCTGAGTAAAGGGCAGCAGGATGGCACCTCACTGATCACTCTAAGTGAGGGGGTCATCCTAACTTTAACCTCACTTGCTAGGCAGAGGGTAGTGATGCCAAATCAAAGTGCAATTTGAGGATGGGGACAGGTGTTCCTACCTGGTGGTGTGGCCCTGTTGAAGACTCCCAGAAGCCATTTGAACCTCCCTCTCCAGTGTTTAAAGACTGAGCTGACTAGATGCATTTGAGCAACTTAGTTCTTTCTCCGTGATCACTAGTGCCAAGGTTGCTGATGTAAGGGGGCTGAACCTTAGACCTGCTAGAGAGACAGTGTTATGGTGAAAAGACAACAAAGAGGCAGCAGAAAGGTTCCTTGCTACCCAGTGAAATATTAGACAGCACACTTCTTAGGGATTTCAGCCAACTGGTAGGACCTCAGAATACAGCATTGCAGTGAGAGGTGGCAGCAACAGTGGCAGCTACGAGCAGCAGCAGTGATGACAGAAGCAGTGATAGCAACAAATAGCGACCAAAGACGGACACTGGTGAACATATGCCTGGACTCTGGAGACATAGCTGACCTCAGACAACAAATTATGAGTGGGTGCATAGGGAAAAGGAGTGTGGCATGTGCAAGAGACATTCATCGCTTGGACTTTCCCACAGCAAGGTAGGAAACAGAGAAAAAGGACACCACCCAAGATATTGTAAGGTGGGTGTTTTACTTATTGGTTGGGTACTTTCAAGTTAGTGTTGCAGTATTTTCCCAAATTAATGCTGTGCTTTCTTCTTCTTTTGTTATACACAGACTCAATGCTCATGCGTGGGGAAGTATTGCTTCTTAGAAGCATCCAGGGGTGGTGTTTAGTTTTCTCAGATTTTTGGGTGGGAGCTGGTGTATATGGTTAAGAGGAACCCTGAGATACTGAATCCGGCCCTTGTTGCTGCCTACACCCCCTGGCCAAAGGGTTACATAACAATTATGAACCTATTCATATAGTAGGGACCCTTCAGTTGTGTTATTTTTAAAACATACCTCAGGTGAAGCCAATCCTAAACAAAGTTTTCACTCCTCCCCATTCTCTTATCTACTAATCCAAGAAGTAAGGACTGCTCAAGGTATGGACTGGCAAGTAGCAGAACTAATACTATATAAATAAGCGTCACTTTCTGACTCCTTTCAGGCACGATCTGTCACATTCTTTGCCACATGATTTGCTCTACCACACTCCTGCCCCCTTTTAACCTTTGTACAAGGAGCTGGAAACTGTGCAACACAAAACTACCTTGGCCTCCTTGCATGACACCTGACCACTGTCAAAGAGGATTTTATTGGCCACTCTTAAACGAGGGTAAGCGAGTGAAGCTCCACTGGTTTCAGTAAAGCTATGCCCTTTGCACCAGAAAGCGGTTTGGCCTTTTGTCTCTTCCTGTGGTCTCTAGTCATAGTCACCCAGGGGCCATTGATTTAAGACACTGTGAAAGTCTGCTACCAAATTCATAAACACTAATAGTTTTAAATAGAAAGAAAAGAAGGACTTGTGGCACCTTAGAGACTAACCAATTTATTTGAGCATGAGCTTTCGTGAGCTACAGCTCACTTCATCGGATGCATACTGTGGAAATTGCAGAAGCCATTATATACACAGACACCATGAAACAATACCTCCTCCCACCCCACTCTCCTGCTGGTAATAGCTTATCTAAAGTGATAGTCAAGTTGGGCCATTTCCAGCACAAATCCAGGTTTTCTCACCCTCCGCCCCCCCACAGACAAATTCACTCTCTTGCTGGTAATAGCCCATTCAAAGTGACCACTCTCTTCACGGCTATTACCAGCAAGAGAGTGAGTTTGTCTGTGGGGGGGCGGAGGGCGAGAAAACCTGGATTTGTGCTGGAAATGGCCCAACTTGACGATCACTTTAGATAAGCTATTACCAGCAGGAGAGTGGGGTGGGAGGAGGTATTGTTTCATGGTGTCTGTGTATATAATGACTTCTGCAATTTCCACAGTATGCATCCAATGAAGTGAGCTGTAGCTCACGAAAGCTCATGCTCAAATAAATTGGTTAGTCTCTAAGGTGCCACAAGTCCTTCTTTTCTTTTTGCGAATACAGACTAACACGGCTGTTACTCTGAAACCAGTTTTAAATAGGAGCATATTGAAATTGTTGATAAAAACATTACTTGTAGGTTTTAAAGTGGCCAGTCATTTGTTTTCAAGCTAAAATAGACAGGGGTTTATTAATCAAATTTACCCAAAACTTGATTACTAACCCTTTAACCAAAAAAAAAAAAAAAAAAAAAAAAAGGAGCGTCTGTTTACTCATTACAATTTTTCCCCCCAAAAGAACATGAATTCACATTATGCCGTCTTCATTCTTCTTCATTGGAATAAGACAGCAGAATATTAATTCTCTGCATAATTAGTGGAAAAAACTATGCAGCTGTAAAAAAAAATTGCATTTTGATTGGCTGATGATTCTACAACACTCAGAAGCTGTAAAACAAGAAAAGAAGAAAAAAGAAACAAGAAAAAAAACTGACAAACAGTAAAGAAGACAGGACTTTAAAGAAGTGCCAGTGAGGCTTGACTAGTCTAGTTTTTTGTAAAAAACTGTTAAATTTGTTTTGCAAATCTACCACTGCCACTATCACCAATCTTCCCCACCTGCCTGGCATTATGCAAACTTTTATCACCCATCATCAAGGTAACAGTCAAGACTGTGCCCTGGGGAAATCAGCATATAGTACCACTAGGGAAGTAGATGCTAAGGAGCACAGATTTCTACTTGAGCACCAGTCACTGGATTTCTCTGCTCCTGCAAAGCTTTTGCCTAGACACACAAGAGAAGTGCATGGATGGCAGCTCCAGGAGGGCAAAAGGGAAGAGAGGGGGAAGAGCCAAAGTTCATAATTGTGTGAAAAATCCATGTAAGTTGAGAGCTATGCGTAATTAGTATAAATGCAAGCTAATGGTGAACTTTTTGTTCAGAGTACAAGTTGCTGAAGAAGATATAATCTGAATGAGTGAGAGGAGATCTTGCATGCCCATGGCCTCTGAAAGTTATTGGAGGATATGGTGTGTAGCCATAGAGGCTATAGCAGCCTCAGAAACTGCAGCTGCACAGTGGCAGCACAGCTGTTCCACAGTTTGGAGGGTATATGTCTCTTTCCTATGGAGCAAGCCTGTATAAAACCTGACTGGAATTCAGGTTGTGCCCTGGAAAGGCAGATTTGGGCCTAAACGAGTAAAGTTATCAGATCATATAGCTATGGTACTTAATTGCCCTATTGCTGGCGGAAAGTAATTCCTTTTGATAAGGCATTTAGATATTGCAATGCACTACTTTGTCCTTCATAACATTACATATACTTTACAAATAAACACAATTTTTGTAATGCAGATTTTGGGGTGCTAAAGATAAAAATTCCAAACACCATGGACTTCTTTTGTCACGAAACTAGACGCAAACACTAGAGAGACTGGAGAGTTCAGTCCTAACTTCTTTTATACAGTTATTACTCTCGACTCTGCTGATAGAGTGCTAGAGAAGCAATCCTTGCAGATTAAATGGAAGCAATTTGTGACAGGATACAACACATAAGACAAGCCCTGATTTTGCAAATTCACATGAAAGGACAATTCAGGAACCATCAAGAACATCTTCAGAAAGTCTGACAGTCCAATCAGAAAGCAACACATCTTGCATTGCAATGCATCTAGGTGCAGACGTCTTGAAACAGCAAAAAAGGCACTTGACGTTATTGCTTCTTACATAGTTGAATGAAGAAGAGACATTGATATTGCATTTTGGCTATAACATTATCAGTCTCAGCCAGATATTGCCAGAGGACATCTGATAGGGATAGCTGATTTATTCAGCTAAAATAAAAAGGTGCTGTATTCAATGTTGATATCTCTGTATCAAGGAAAATTCAAACCAGGTCTATTTGAAACTCTAAAAGATATATGGCAAATATTTTAATTGGACCAGTTTAACTAATGATGCTAAAGGTTTCAGAGTAGCAGCCGTGTTAGTCTGTATCCGCAAAAAGAAAAGGAGTACTTGTGGCACCTTAGAGACTAACAAATTTATTTGAGCATAAGCTTTCGTGAGCTACAGCTCGCTTCATCGGATGCATTCAGTGGAAAATAGAGTGGGGAGATTTATATACACAGAGAACATGAAACAATGGGTGTTACCATACAGACTGTAACGAGAGTGATCAGGTAAGGTGAGCTATTACCAGCAGGAGAGTGGGGGGGGGAGGGGAGGGACCTTTTGTAGTGATAATCAAGGTGGGCCATTTTCAGCAGTTGACAAGAAAGTCTGAGGAACAGTGGAGTGGGGGGAGAATAAACATGGGGAAATAGTTTTACTTTGTGTAATGACCCATCCACTCCCAGTCTTTATTCAAGCCGAAGTTAACTGTATCCAGTTTGCAAATTAATTCCAATTCAGCAGTCTCTCGCTGGAGTCTGTTTTTGAAGTTTTGTTGTTGAAGAATTGCCACTTTTAGGTCTGTAATCAAGTGACCAGAGAGATTGAAGTGTTCTCCGACTGGTTTTTGAATGTTATAATTGTTGTCGTCTGATTTGTGTCCATTTATTCTTTTACATAGAGACTGCTAAGTAATCCATGTAGAAATATTTGTAAATCTTTGTAGAACCACATTTGACCTAAACCTCCATTTAATTTAATCTTTCTAGTTGTTTGGGAAAACATGTTAATTTTATTATTAGGTTCTTTACAGCATAGCTACCTTATTCAGACCTGATTTTAACCACTTTATAACTACCGATTTGCACTCAAGTGGCACATTAGAACAGTTTGAAGGAGAAAAATCATTTGTACTGTCTGCACTGATGTATGGAGTAATTTTCTGAGACTCTTTCATTGTAATTTGCAAACACATTAGCAAAATCTATAAAACAAAAGCAATCTGTACCACCCATAGCACAAAATAGCAAGAAACAAAGTTAGAAAACATAACAGATGTCTGTATAGTCCAGACTAGAGGCCGGTATGCACTCTCGCTCAA
The DNA here is from genome assembly GCF_965152275.1 of Natator depressus. Taxonomy (NCBI): domain Eukaryota; kingdom Metazoa; phylum Chordata; order Testudines; family Cheloniidae; genus Natator; species Natator depressus. The sequence goes on from NC_134234.1 coordinate 276,970,712, forward strand.
TGCACAATCACCCTCCAAAATGGGTGTTCATTTCTCCCACTGACAAAGTGAGGTTTGGCCATTGTGTACACAGTACTGTAATATGTTCTTAGGGGGGGCTCTTTTTCACACCTCTTTCAGAAAAGAAATGCTACTATTTCTAGAACAGCTTGAGGGTACAAACTCAAGGGAGCAACCCCTGCAATAATTTCACATAAATAACTTCTACTAGCCTCCTTATCCAGTTCTTCAATGGCATCCCCACTATTAGAGTCAGTCCAGCAAGTGACGATTTTTTCCCTTCTCTCTCCATCTGAGCTTCCAAACTACTGCTGCTGCCCTCATACCAACTCCAGAAACATCCATTGCTGGATATCCCAGGACAGCACTTACCAAGTGCCACTGAACAGTTCTTTCAACTAGAGCTGGGGGGCTTTGGGGGGGCACTGAGGAAAATAAAGCTATGAATGATAGATGGACACAAGTGAACATGGTGTGGATGTGTGAGTGAGTGAAGAATATGTGGGTGCATGTGTGGGGGAGTTTGCATACAGGACTTCACTAAGCAGAGCTGTCATTTCAGCACCTTTAAGGGCACTTAAAATTGATTTTTGGGGGAGAAAAAATCCCACCATGCACCGTGGAATGTTTGTCTCTAAAATTACATTTCAGCAAAGGGGAAAAATCTGATAAAGATAATCCGGAGAGGGGAAGCTTTTAATATAAATTTTTGTAAAAAGGAAATTTGAAGTTCAAGTCAACAAATCAGTAGATGCACTTGCTGAAGTTGGCTGGCACATTTGGTGTTCACATGACTACCATAAATTTCCTTGAATAGAACATAATCAACTGTTTCAATCAATTTCTACTATCTTTGAAGTAAGAAGACAGTTTTTTAATCTCAACTTTCCAGTGATATTAAATATACAGTCAGCAAACTCTGACTGTCTGCTTCTTTTCCCTTTGGCAAAATCAGCCCTCTCCCATCAACTCTCAGTGCTCTCTCTGGGGTAACAGAAGTGTGGCACATGAAGTAAATTCACTTGATGGAATTCTACAATGCAGTCAGCAAATCTTTAACACAGAGTTGTGACACATGGAGATTTTAGGATCCAACAAGGAAAGTTCCTTGCTCAGAACAAATTGCAAGAAGGGTTAATAAATACTAATAACCAAACATCTTTCATAGAATCATAGAATGGTTTCATAGAATCATAGAATGGAAGGGACCTCAGGAGGTCATCTAGTCCAACCCCCTGTTCAAAGCAGGACCAATCCCAACTAAATCAACTTTGTTTAACTGACTTTAAGATTGATAGCACATATCAGTAACTTACGGAAAAAATTACCTCACTTTGTACTTATTAAACAATAGAAACCGCAAAAAATTCAGGGACAAGATGTAACTGAAAAGAAACCAAAAATCCCCCCCTTCTCCCTGATTCACCCCCCTTCTCTGTCTTGTTTCCTTACCTTCTGCCCCCTCCTCCCGACTTGAGGCTTGGTCTACACCTAAAACTTAGGTCAAACTAGCTACATCACTCAGCCCTGTGCAACATTGTGCCTCTTGACACAGCTAGGTTGACAGAAGAATTTTTCTGTCAACCTATTTACTATAGCAATTGGAAACCCCCTTCTATTGTTATATAGACACTTGCTATTATAACGCTACAGCAGCATAGTTCCAGTGCTGCCACTGTAGCGCTTGTAGTGCAGATATACCCCAAGACTGGAACTTAATAGAATGCTAGACTTGCCTTTAATTGTAGAGTCACATCTGCATAATAATAGAGTAATAAGGGATTCTTTGCACCTCAATGGCTCCTCTGAGTCCAAGCTGGGAAAGCACTTTACAAATTAAACCTGACAACATCCCTGAGACTAGAATGAGTATTTTATAAGGGTAAACTGAAGCAGAGAGACGATAAGTGACTTGGCCAAAATAACACAGAAGTCTCTGATAGGACTATAGACCTGGGCTCTAATTCCAATCATTTAACCAGAGCACTGTCCTAAGGTAGGAGTTTATAATGTAACAGCTAAAATTAAAAAAAAAAACCACTAATGTAACTCAGGCTTCACACACAGAGGCATCAGTGCATGTTACAGGGAGGCGATAGTTCTTTATAAGGGTCTCGTGAGATGACATTTAGAATATGGCATTCAGTTCTGGGCTCATCAATATCACAAAAAGACTATCACCTTTCTCTGTATTTCCTCCAATTCGTCATAAGTGTTTAGAAACCTGGACAGATTGATTTATGAGGAAATATATATAAATGTGGTGGGTAAAAGCTCAGAGCAGACACTAGAACAGTAAGAATTTGAAGGATGAAAACACCCAAGATTGAAGAGGAACTATTTAAAGTTGTCATAAATATAAAGGGAAGGGTAACCACCTTTCTGTATACAGTGCTATAAAATCCCTCCTGGCCAGAGGCAAAACCCTTTCACCTGTAAAGGGTTAAGAAGTTAAGGTAACCTCGCTGGCACCTGACCCAAAATGACCAATGAGGGGACAAGATATTTTCAAATCTGGATGGGGGGAACAAAGGGTTTGGGCTGTCTGTGTGATGCTTTTGCCGGGAACAGATCAGGAATGTTAGCCTTACAACTCCTGTAAAGTTAGTAAGTAATCTAGGTCGAAAATGAGTTAGATTTTCTTTTGTTTAATGGCTTGTAAAATAAGCTCTGCTGGAGGGAATGTATATTCCTGTTTTTGTGTCTTTTTGTAACTTAAGGTTTTGCCTAGAGGGATTCTCTATGTTTTGAATCTGATTACACTGTAAGGTATTTACCATCCTGATTTTACAGAGGTGATTCTTTTACCTTTTCTTTAATTAAAATTCTTCTTTTAAGAACCTGATTGCTTTTTCATTGTTCTTAAGATCCAAGGGTTTGGGTCTGTGTTCACCTATACCGATTGGTGAGGATCATCATCAAGCCTTCCCCAGGAAAGGGGGTGTAGGGCTTGGGGGGATATTTTGGGGGAAGATGTCTCCAAGTGGTCTCTTTCCCTGTTCTTTGTTTAAAACGCTTGGTGGTGGCAGCATTCTGTTCAAGGACAAGGCAAAGTTTGTACCTTGGGGAAGTTTTTAACCTAAGTTTTAAACTGATAAGAATAAGCTTAAGGGGTCTTTCATGCAGGTCCCCACATCTGTACCCTAGAGTTCAGAGTGGGGAAGGAACCTTGACAAAAGTGTTACCAGCAGGTGTAAGTAGGCATAAGAGAATGAAATCAGGAAAAAGAAAGTGTAGGCTCACTATCAGAAAAAGCTTCCTTAAGGTAGGCTGGAGGATAGTCCTCCAAGAAAAGTAGTGGAAGCCCTATTGCTTGGGACACTTAAAACTAAATGAAGAAAAGCATTAGAAAATGCACTATAGGAACCGTTCTTATACTGGCAGGAAGAGGAGCTAGTTGACAAATACATTTTTCACTGTTTCAAAAAAATTTTCAGTGAGTACCGAGTTGTTATTATGGAGGCAGCATGGTCTGGAAGAATGAGCACAGGGTTGGAAGTCAAGAACTCCTGAGCTCTAATCCTGGATTGGCCACTGACTCACTGTGACCTTAGTTAAGTTAAAACTCACAAGGGAGTTGGGAGGATTAATTAGTTAATGTCTGTACAGTGGTTTGAACACACAAGATCAAGTTTTTAAATATAGCCTTTTAAGCCTTAATAGGTGCCTGCATGAATCAGACTGTAGTCCTGGGGACTTAGTTGGGTACCTAACAATTGCTGACTTCAACAGGGGAAGTATTAGAGTGACGTTGAGCACTTCAGAATTCCACCTCTGAATTCTATCATTTGTTTGTAACTTTGTGACTCTTGGGCACTTGATTTCCGGAACAAAATTAGAGGCCAGTGAACAATATTCCCCTTGACCTTCCTCCTCTAGTCCTTCGGTTTGTTATATCAACTTGTGTCATGTGTTAATTCAGATTGTGAACACTTATATGTTTGTACAGGGTTTTCCACAAATGTTCCCATCTCTACCAAAGTCATGAAGCCTCTGAAAAAAAGAAGTAACGCCAGTGGAGCTACTCACATGTTTAGGGCCAAAGAAGGGCATGCCGTGGAGCCGCTGCTCTACAATTAAAATGAGATCCTATTCTGCCACAGTGTGCTATCCGTTGCCCTGGATAGGGGAGGGTAGCATATCGTCCTAGAAAAATCAGAGAAGGAGGATAGCAGGGGGCAGGGCAAAGCATGATTCTGGATCTGGTCCTTGAGACCTCTTACTAAAAAATAATTAAATTAATTCTAGTTCTACAAATATACAGAGTCACACGAGAGCATGTTTCTGAGATACATTGCAGGTGTGCTGATACATATGCATTCCCCACTAGAGAAAATCTACAACAAGAACACTGTAATTGCCCAATTAGTATTTTTGACAGTAATTGGGTCCAAGTTCCTCAAACTTCCTTCATGACTTTTGTCAAGGTTCCTTCCCCACTCTGAACTCTAGCGTACAGATGTGGGGACCTGCATGAAACCCCCCTAAGCTTATTTTTACCAGTTTAGGTTAAAACTTCCCCAAGGTATAAACTATTTTACCTTTTGCCCTTGGACTTTATTGCTGCCACCCTCAAGCGTCTAACAAATATATAACAGGGAAAGAGCCCGCTTGGAAACGTCTTTCCCCCCAAAATCCTCCCCAAACCCTATACCCCATTTCCTGGGGAAGGCTTGATAAAAATCCTCACCAATTTGCATAAGTGAACACAGACCCAAACCCTTGGATCTTAAGAACAATGAAAAAGCAATCAGGTTCTTAAAAGAAGAATTTTAATTGAAGAAAAAGCAAAAGAATCACCTCTGTAAAATCAGGATGGTAAATACCTTACAGGGTAATCAGATTCAAAACGTAGAGAATCCCTCTAGGCAAAACCTTAAGTTACAAAAAGACACAAAAACAGGAATATACGTTCCATTCAGCACAGCTTATTTTATCAGCCATTTAAACAAAACAGAATCTAACGCATATCTAACTAAATTGCTTACTAAGTTCTAAGACTCCCTTCCTTTTCTGTTCCCGGCAAAAGCATCACACAGACAGAGAGAACTTTTGTTTCTCCCCCCCCCCCTCCCAGTCCAGCTTTGAAAGTATCTTGTCTCCTCATTGGTCATTTTGGTCAGGTGCCAGCGAGGTTATCTTTAGCTTCTTAACCCTTTACAGGTGAAAGTGTTTTTCCTCTGGCCAGGAGAGATTTAAAGGTGTTTACCCTTCCCTTTATATTTATGACAACTTTTTTTTTTGATTGATTGGACTTATATTTTCCAACTTACAGGGCCATTATATTGCCCTATTTTCTAGAGTTGCATCCTGCCTCTGTACAAAATGAAAGACTGCTGCTAGAGTTTACATATAAATATGTTTCTTGATTTTACAACAAGCTTTTTGCCTCTTCACTAAATTCAAGTGAGATCAGCTCTGGCAGGCAAACAAAAGTGTCAAACGGGAGTTTTGGAGGAGCATATGATGGAACACACCCCTGTATTCACACCCTACACATTATTGTAATAATCTTTGTACAAGGTTCGTCTTACAATGTATCATTTGAAAGCTCATAATGTGCTGATCAGTAATATCATGATAAAATGTGTGCAGCAGCTTTATGCATAAAGTTATCAATTTGCCCTGAATGATGTTACAAACACATGTTCAGAATCATGTAGCACCAAACTGGCCAAACAGGTCTGTCTTGAATAAAGGACTATATGCTTGTCTTAATTTGCATTTAAGCAGTAAACAGTCATCAAGCAGGAAGGGAAAACAAAGGATGCTCAAATAGGTGGAAGGGAGCATCCTTCTACATCGATTCTTTGTCTGCTGGTTCTCAGCTGGAAATGTTTTTCAAGAAGGGGACAAACTATAAAAAGGAAGAACAAATAGCCCAAGGCACTCCCATGGCCCTGCCCATCACATTGACCACACCTATAAAGACAGAACGAAACAGCTGTTGGACTGGGAGAAGGGTGGTCCTGATCTGAAGAGTTTGATCAGTAATCTTGCTGGAAGTATGTAGTGAGAAGTTTTGCTTGAATGTAATCTAGTTCATTAAGTAAGGCACTAGTAAGCATTTAATCTTTATTTTTCTTGTAACCATTTCTAATGAGGCATAAAAATCACTTTGTACGCACTTAAAATCTCTCTTTGCAGTTAATAAATTTGTTTTATCTAACCCACTGTGTTTAAGCGGAAGTGTCTGGGTAGCTATTTAACTAACAAGTTAGTATATATTATTCCCTTAAAGGAATAGCAGACTTAATACATATGGTCTTTCTAGGAGAGGGCTGGGCAGTACAAAACATACCTTTCTGGGGGGAGTCCAGGACTGGGAGTGTGTTGGGGTCACCCTGCAGTATAGCCAACACTGGTGAGAGCCAGGGTGTGACTGGCAAGCTGCAGTTACACAAATATATATGGAGTGACCTGTATGCTGGTGGCTGGTTGTGAGCAGACCAGGTTAAACTGCAAGGCATTGCAAGGCACCCCAGGTTACAGGGGAGGAGTGAGACAGCCCCCCACTGGTCTGGATTATACCCAAGTATGTCAGAGTGTATGAGGCTTTCTTTCTAGGTACAACTTAAAACTTAAAAACGTAATGGCCAGTAATGAATCAATACTTATGACCTACAATGTATGTGCTGTGTTTTTTATTTCTGGTGTATGAAATGCAACTTGGTGGCCATGCAGGAAGAAAAAATTAACAGTTTGTAAGTACAGACACTATGGAGCATTAGAGAGGCTAAGAGGAGTTCTTTTGTAAAAGATTCAGGAAATGTCACCACTCAAATTCAAGGAAGAAAGGAGCTGGACATCAAGGAACTAGAGAGAGAATTAATCAAAGAGGGTGCTTGGCACCTGAGGAAACTGGACCCGGTGGCATTCTACATAGGTGGAGGATGGGCAAGCTGTCCCGAGCAAAAAAGACGACGTCCAGGAGGAATTCCGCACAGACAGAAGTTTTCAAATTATCATCAGGTTCTCAGCATGGAAACTACAGAAGTTATCTCTGAAGAGTCAGCTACTCAAATGAAACGTTGAGCAAGTCGTTATACAGGACATAACTGTGAATGATAGCTCAGCCCAACCTACAAGACAATCAAGTGTTCCCAGAAAGATCTCCAACCATCTAAAGAAGACAGAAAATCCTTGTTGAGGTGTTCTATACTAACAATCTCTGCAAGGGACAAATAGACAACAGGATGCTGTGCTGTCTTCCTGGAGCCAAAACAAGAGATGAGACTCTAAGATTGGCTAGACATCTGAAGTTGGCGTGCAAGGAACCACTGGTGATGATGCATGTGGGCGCTAGCTACACTGCTTCACGTAATACCTGACAGATGGCTTCGGGGAACTCTGAAGGGTGCTGAAAGAAAAGAACATCCAAATGTTTTTCTTTGTGGTCCTCCCTGTCCCACAAGTGAAGGAAGACAGAAGTCAGAAGATTCTAGAAGCAAACCACTGGCTAGATAAGTGGTGTAAAATAGAGTTTTGGTTCTGTGGAACACTGGTTCATCTTCTATGGGGTAAGAGGGTTATACAGGTTTGATGGCCTCCATTTCAGTAGGAAAGGGAGCAAATCTGCCTGGGGACTGGCTAGCTAGAGCAGTCAGGAGGCTATTAAACGAACAGCAAAAGGGGAGGGTGAAGAGGGGAAGCAAATGAACACTCAATTAGCACAAAATTAAGATGTTAAGAACAAAATTAATCAAGACACCAAGGACCACGGAGAAGAAACTTTTTAATGGCCTGTACACCAATGCTAGGAGCATGCATAACAAAAACAAGAGGAATTGGAACTGCTCTACTATGAGCGTAAATTTGACCTAGTTGGTATTACTGAAACCTGGTGGAAGATGTGCATGATTGGAATGTTAAAGTCAATTTTACAAATCTATTTAGGTAGGATCAAGCTGGCAAAAGAGGAGGGGGATACATCAAATATCTGTTTCAGGGTCACTGACAACTCAGAAGCAAGTGATCTTGAATGTTTATGGATCGACACTCTAACCGATAAAACACACAAGATGGAATACCAGTAGTTGTCTGCTACAGACCACTAAATCACACTAAAGAATAGACTGACCATCTATCACAGCCATTCACAACTGGAGGGGGGCGCAGCCCCCCTTTCAGAGAAGCCATGAGACCCCTAGCCCCGGCGTCCCCCACCGTGGGGACAAAACCCCGAGCACTGGTTGCCTTCCCCACTGCTGTGCCAGAGGGGGGCAGTCCCAGGAGAAACTTCACACACCCCCTTCCTCCTCTCTCTGTCCCTGAGGCCCCATCCCCTGGCCAGGTCGGAAGTGGGAAGCCAGAGTGGGCAGTGGGGCAGCTGCTGGTCTGGCTGGTGTCATGGAGCAGGAAGCCACTGCATTCCCCCCATCTGCTGCTGGTGCCTAGGGTTCCAGCTGCTTCTCAGTTCATGCAGCTGGTAACAGCTGCCCAGACAGAGGGACCCCGCTCTCTGGACAGCAGAGCTCTTGGGGAGCAGTGACCTCAGGGGAGCCCTCCTGGCACACAGCCTGTAGTGACCCCTTCCCTGCACCCTGAGCTACCTCCCTGCCTGCACACAGCCACTACGTACCCCCTGTCTGCACCCTGAGCTACCCCTGCCACTGCACAGCCCCTAGCTACCCCCTCCCTGAACCCTGAACAATCCCCCTGGGCTGCACAAAGTCCCTAACTACCCCCCTCTGTTCCCTGAGCAATTTTCTAACTTTTTGAGCTGAATCCCCACCACTCACAACCCAGACAGACTGGGTGGTCTACTGAGGTGAGTCAAGGGGTCAAGGTGGCGCTGCCTTTCTGGACTCTGCTGTGCAGAGCTGGCCCAAGCCCTGCTGGCCTCTTCCCCCCAAAATAGAATTCAATCTATGCCTATGCCCGAGAGCCCACCCCCAGCCCGGAACCCCTCGTCCCCTGCTGGGCCCTGGAGTTTTTATAGCATGTTGACGGGGGCCTCAGAGAGAAAAAGTTGAGAACCCCTGATCTATCATATATAGGGGGGAAAAGTTGCACTATCATGGGAGGGATTTCAATATGGAATGATAACACATTTAGAAAACCTGGCCTATGAGGAAAGCGAAACTATTGGGAATGTTTAAGTCTTGAGAAAAGAAGACTGAGAGGGGACCTGATAACCATCTTCAATTATGTTGTTTAACTACTTTTTCTTTACGTATTGGCTATAACATTTGGTGGACAGCAAAATGAAAAATCCCAATATATTGTGCATCTGTGATTGGGTCTTCCATAAAAGAGGAAACCAACCCCAATCTAACTTTGTGCATTAGTCAACCTTATGCTGAGTATTTTGACTTGGTGTAAAAATCAAGGTGCTTCACATTACAAGTTATTCATATCACTTCATCTTGAGTCAGCTTTTAGTATTACTAATATTTTCCCCCTCAATTTTAAAGGGGGTTTTGCTTGTGTTTACTGCCTTGTCTCCAACAAATACCTTGTGATTCAGTTTTATCATTCTTTAAAATCTTTTAATAAAAAGGGACATTGATCAAAAATATATTCCCAAAAGAGTAATTTTTAAAAATATTTTAGTGTACTTCCAGGTATTGGTTTGTTAATTTCCTTTTCAAAACTCAGTACTGCAGATTTTGCTACACTGATAATAGCTACAACAAGTAAGTGTTAACTTAAACAAAGAGCAAAGATCCTGTAATAAATAAAAACATTAACTCTGATTTTGGAAATACCAGCCTTTGAGCTATCATAGAAAAATAAACCCAATTCATTAGCTAGGCATTTTAAACACCTGATTCGGTCTTTCCACATCTGTTCTACACAGATCTCCACTTCTGTCCATTTGTCCAGCATCTATGCCAGAATTTTATCATGAATTAAGTACACCAACACATTTCTTGATGCAGTTGCAAGTAAAGAAGGCTTAAGTGTACTGACCACTATTTCCAAAACATTTCCCTCAAAAGACCTTAGTTCTGTATTGAATGCTTACAGGTATGCTTAGCTTTATATGTGTGAACAGTCCCATTGAAGAAAGTAGGCATCAAGTGAGGCACATGGATCAGCATTTAGAGCGAGGTAGGCAAAACTATGGCATGCGTGCCAAAGGCGGCACGCGAGCTGATTTTCAGTGGCACTCACACTGCCCGGGTCCTGACCACCGGCCCGGGGGGCTCTGCATTTTAAGCTTCATTTAAAATTAAAAATTCTTAAACATTTTTAAAACCTTATTTACTTTACATACAACAATAGTTTAGTTATATATTATAGACTTATAGAGAGAGACCTTCTAAAAAACATTAAAATGTATTACTGGCACGCGAAACCTTAAATTAGAGTGAATAAATGAAGACTCGGCACACCACTTCTGAAAGGTTGCCAACCCTTGGTTTAGAGCATCAGGGCCGAAGACAAGAGTAAATTGGGGTCTCACAGGTACAACTGAAGAAAAAAATATGCCAAATATGTGCACAGAAGCTAAGTCACACACTTCATGCCCAGCTAGTATTTTGCTGTTGCTTTTATTTTGTTGTCTACTGCTTTTGTCACTAGGATGGTTTGATTAATAATACTAACACCTGAAGTACTTGTTCATTGGTTTTCTCAGTCCAAACTCCAGTTGACTTCCACAGAGCCTTTGCCTGAGTGAGGACCTGATCGAATAGAAGTGCTGACTGCCTCCTGGGAAGAACTCAGCACTTGTCTTAACCCCTCTCAAGAAGCTTTCTTCACCTTATAGGACTGAGCAGCAAGTAGTAGGGACTTCAGGATTTGACCCATTAAATATCCATATTTTTACTGACTGCAAAATGCTTTACATTTCTTATCTTATTGGCATGGAAAGCATACCTCTTCACATGTCCCTCGGTGAGGGACATCACTCATTTTTAATGCCAAAATTACCTCCAGCCACACAAGTTTGGTGTTGCCTCCTTTTTGAGATTGATATTTATGTCACAAAGAAAGGATGGTGAAACTGAGGTTATAGAAAGAATTTACCCTAAAAGAATGAATCTGAGAGTATTTTTAGATGAATTTGTTTGTCACCCTCATGTATAGTTTCTGTCACACTCTGCATCCCACATTTAGTATGGGAAGATGCTGGGAATTATGTTAATTGGAAATAGCCAGGAAAGTTCACAAATCTGTCAGGACTTCTTGTTTGACAATGTAATACTAACCACTAGCACGAAACAAATGAGTCACATCCGAACCTTGTTCCTGGTTAAATTGATTTAGATAGATGGAAATTACTTGTTTGAAAATAAATCGGTGTTCATAGATATATAAATTAAAAAGCTGTTAATTTACTTTGATGGAGAAGGTCTTTGCTAACGGGCCTCATTTACATTCTGGGGGCACAAAAATTATTAATACCAAGGTCAATGAAGAAGAGGGTAGGCCTTCCAAATAATTTATTTTACGTTTGAAATGTAGATCCTATATGAGCTGAGAATATAGTATTCATTCTCTTGCCACAAAGTGACACTAGTTTTGTTTCTCAAAATGAGGTTTTGCATCAGCTCAGTGTGAGAGTGTCATTACATAGTGCAGTGTATCATTCAAAAGCAATGTGTAACATTATGGATAGAAAAGATTAATCTATTTTGCTTGATAGGGAATGCCTACTGGTAAGATGAATGATGAAAAAGGAAAATATTTTAATACAAATAAAGAGACAACTAGTCCTTCCCATGATCTTTTCCACAATTATTCTGTATCTGCTACATTGCAGGGAAAAAAATAGGTTGAAGTATGCTATTGAAGTCAGACTTAATTGACAATGCTTCAGCATTATTCAACTATCCATCAGGCCATTTAGTACAAATAGAGTGTCTGTTAGACAGCAGTAACATGCTTTCATTTTTAATGTTTATGTTAATGAGCTATGCTGTTGCAAGCTCCGATAACTCCCATACCAATCTTACTAATGAACTGTTGAACTCAGGTCAGCTGTTCTCAACTGGTGTCAATCATACAAACAAACATAAAAGATAAGTATATTAGAAACTCTCTGGAAAGAAGACTTAATAGTTAAATTACTTAAGTTACTCTGTTAAGATGGTTTTAAAATATATGTTATCACACCCAAGCAGATACATATTAAATATAAAAAATCTGTTGAAAATGTTATTTAGGTTGTAAAGTCAAGCACTTGAGAGTTAGGAAAGGCCATGTCCCACGGTAGGGCTTCACCCCAGCTCCCAAACACACACTGCCCTACACCCACAGTCTCAGGATGTTTTAGTGTCCAAAACTTAAGCAAAAACAAAAACATATAAACAAACAGTTCTTCATCTCTCCTTTACCTCTCAGGATCTCACTACTTTCTCTCCCAGAGGACTCTGGCAGTCCTACTTCTTTGTTCTGACTCATCAGGTCTCCCTCATCCCCAGGTGCTCTTTTTAAAGCCTAATCTGGGCTAGCTGATGAAGCAAGGTGCACTGGCCCTATTCCCTTTTAGAGGGCCAGTGTCACCCTGTAACACTCCTTCTCATTCAGGCTTCGCTAACCCCTGGGGTAAGCCTTTTAAAATCCATCCTTAGTCCAGCCTGCCCCCCCCAAAGAGGACCCTCAAACTTTCCCCACATTCCCTACCAATGTTTTACTCCAGTTATTCCATGTACATTCAGACACAGAGGGTTCCCCACAGTCTTTTAAAAACCAGTCCTAGAGGGAATAAGTCCCCAGTCCCTGCCACTCAGGTTTTATGCTAGCCTTGTAGTTCGTACCCGCACCAGGGCACCACCAATAGAGCGTCATCCCCTTCTCTGGCCTTACCAGTGTGTTTTTCAATCTGTAGTTGCTCCAGCTTTCCCTTCAGCTGGCTGATTTCAAAGAATAACTCATTTCCCTTGGAGCACCTCTTGCAAACCCTGGATATATTTCAAATCCCACTCATCCTCCAGGAGCTCAACCTGTAACTTCATCTCTTGTATTTCTTTCAGATACTCCTTCCCTTTTAGTGCTTTCTGCCAGACCTGTTCAGAAGCAGTAAGCTCCACCCAGCGTTTTTCCTCCGCAAAAAACAGGGCTTGCCTCCCCTCTCAGCGGTGTGCTCGTGCATTTAGTGTTGCAGCATCCATTTTGTCCTGCAACCTCCATACCTGTGCCCCTCTCACAGACACTGTTCTTCTGAGCCCTCTGGGTCCCCGCTGCACAGTGATCAGCCAAAAGCCTGTCTGGATCCCCGCTATTCAGTGTTTCACCTCCACCATGAGCTTCCGCTCCCCTGTACCCCTCTGCCTTTACCTGGGCTCTCCAGTGCAGTGCCAGGAGCCCTCACCATGCCCTGGCTTCAGTGCAGTGCTCTCCTGTTCACAGCCTCCGTCCTTACAACTGGAGTGCAACCCCCACTTTTCTCCAGTGGGAACCTCCACAGCCTCTCTCCTACCTGCTGTCATCTCCAGGGCTGGAGAGCTGGCAAGCTCCTCCTGCCTTGAGCCCTGGCTCTCTGGCTTGGAGACAAGCCAGCAAACCCCTATTACTGCTCTCCTGCCTTCAGCCTCTCCCTGCTGCCCTCTGGGATTCCTCCAGTCCCCTGTTCTCTGGCAGCTGTCACCTGCCCTTTCGAATTGAACCAGTCTGCTCTGACTCACTAGGACTCGCCTGTTTCTTCTATGCCCTGAACAGTTGAGCCAGTCTTAAAAGCACAGTTCACATAGGGACAAATGCTTCTTATATGTCCTTCTTGCCCTGAGGCAAAACATTCCCTCCTTTGGGCCTCATGTTGCATGATCCTCAAATGCCTCTTTACTGTTTTATACCTGTGCCCAACGATCTTTTCCCTCTGCAGGATCTCCAGGAGATACTGCTGCTGCTGTTCCTTGAGTATGGATAGTCACTTCTGTAGATCAAGCTGCACCTCCTCCTGCTGCTTTAGTCATCTGACCACCTGCGGAAACTGGAGCAGGAACTCCTGCAGTTGGTGCCATTCTTCCATGCACCAACTTGGGAGGATGGATCTACCTTTAGCAAAGCAGGCTTCCACATACTTCAGCTCCATCAATCCCTGGTCACCCAAATTGGGTGGGAGAATATCAGTCAAACCTAAGTTTCAATTTCCCCTCAGTTCCAGGGACCAATTGCCTGGCCACATTCCCCACCATGTATTTCTAGGCAGGGCTCCTCCCCAGCTCCCAAAGACACTGCCACACCCACAGTTTTTCAAGGCAGATTTACTACTTCAAACTTAAACAGAACAAACAAAAACAAACAGTTTCAGTTCACCTCAGGGAATTTTTCCCTTCTAGAGCACAGACTCTGACTCCATCCCCACCCAGGGAACTCTGGCAGCCCTGCTCCCATCTCTTCTGCCTGCTTACCTGAGCACCACCCCTCAAGACTTTTTCCGTGGATTCCCCTTTTCAGAACAGGTCCTCTCAGGTTTTCACAGCCTACCCTCTCAGGGGACTCTGGCCATCCTGCAGCTTCCTAGCTCTGACTCACTGGACAGCCCTTTTCCCTAGGCCCAGGTGCCCTCTTTTAAAGCCTAATCCTGTCCAGCTGATGTGGCACAGGTACACTGGCCCTGCTCCTTCTTTGACAGGCCAGTTCAAGGTTGCTGTGCGACCTTAATTCTGCCCACTTGTGCCTCCATCATGTGCACTGAATGAGGCAAGAGCTCTACAGAACAAAAATATCTGTATATGAGCATGTAATTAAGATTGTACCATAATGCATATTCATCAGGGAGAGAATTCAGGTTTCGGGGGCAACCTAAATACTGACAATTCCTAAATCTTTGAGTGCTTGACTTTTGCAACCTAGATAATGTTCTCTTAACATATTTTTAAATGTCATTTCCTAAATTCCTTTTTATAAAGGTAAAAAACAAATTACATACAACTGAAAATGAAGAGAATGTAAACTCTGAACCTTTCACACTGTGGTACAGAGTTCAACGACCTGAACTACAGGACAAACTGCTTTAGCTAGCCATAGGTGAAGGTTATCATACCGGATGAGAAAGGTGGGAAGATAGGTTGTGGTGCCCAGTTGTTTGGTCCAGCCAATGAAGGGGGAGAAGGAGGCCTGGGCACTGTTCTCTCTTCTCCTACCCCATGATACTCTTACTGAGGTCATGTGCTGGGTTCAGGGGCAGATGGCTGGGCAGAGTCTAGCTGGCTCTCTCTCACCCCCAACTATAGCTGCCTCAGCAACTTTCAGGCATTCCCAGTATAGCGTATGCCCTACACTCCCAGACCAGGTTGAACTATTTCACATTAGATCATTTAACTGAAATGTGTCAAGGATCAAACCACAAACACACAGCACACAAAAGCCCACGGCTTGAATGGTTACCAGGACCTCACACTCTGGAGTGCTAAACCTTTAAAAAACAACAGGGCATTGGAAAATACAGCCATGTGCTGCTGCTTTTGGTGGCAATTTGAGCCTGGCCCCAGAATGTTCAAGGATACTGGCAGGCTGCCAACATTTTCCTGTGCAAAGCACACAACAGAAGGGAAATGGTAATTTTCATAGTGTATAATTCAGCCAAACTTGAATGGTATTTCAGAAGGACAAAGCAAAGGCACTTCTCTAAGACTTAAAGATTAATCTGGGGAGTAAAAGGGGGAAAAGCCAAATTACAGGGGAACAAATGAAAGAAGGTCAAGAGAGTAAAAGGAAACTACTCAATGAGTTTGGAAGCAGATGGAAACAAGGGAGTAAGTTAAAGGAGGGTTTTTTCCCCATTTTAAGGAAAACAAAGGTGTGTGCAAAGAGGATTGAAAGAAACCCAAATGGGTAGAGACAGAGATTAGAAAGTGAATAAATTACACATTTATGAGAAAGTAAAGGGCTATTTTGATTGTGATTTATAATTGATTGTTCCCCAGTGGAATTAGTAAAAGCTTGCTTTCTTGAAAATTAAGGAATATTTGGCAGTTATTGATTGTACTGCCATAGACTGGCAAAGGTGCCAGATTTTACCTGTGGCTACTGACATTTAAAATCCCAAGCATGTGCAGAAATATAAAAAGCTGACACTGTTAAGCACTTACAACAGTTGCGGTCAAAGAAAATGACTCATATTAAGTAAAAGACAAAATTTTACACTTTTCTGAAGGAAACAGTATTTCCAGTTCAAAAGTCAAGTCGTACTAATAAAGCATAATGCATCTTCACACGTACTCATGAATTTTATAAATGTATTTTTTACTTTAAATGTATGAATCCACAGTCCCATGTTTCCACCACTGCTGCTGTTACTTAATATTTAAATTGATTCTGATTTTGAAAAACCTGTCTCTATTTACTTTTAAACTTACTCATATGTCAGGCTTTAAATTAAAATAGAATGGCTAT
This sequence comes from Natator depressus, assembly GCF_965152275.1. Classification (NCBI taxonomy): domain Eukaryota; kingdom Metazoa; phylum Chordata; order Testudines; family Cheloniidae; genus Natator; species Natator depressus. Next base: position 276,987,002 of record NC_134234.1, read on the forward strand.
TTTGTATAGCACTGCAATTATAACCAGCATAAATGAAACTCAGCTGAAGACACAACAGCTGTTTAAATATGAACAATGTTATTTAAAGGCAGACATAATACTTATGGACATATTTCATAACGCTTATGAAAAAAACTGAGCTTTAATTTCAGTTACCAGGAGGATGGAATCATAGAATCATAGAATATCAGGGTTGGAAGGGACCTCAGGAGGTCATCTAGTCCAACCACCTGCTCAATCATTAAGGATCACTAATGTGTATGTCTATTATTGCATATTTTAATCTAGAACTTGTACAGTGATTACTCCTGTGCTTGATATTACTACAGACCAAACTTATCCAATCTGCAACAACAGCCACAGTATTTGATGGAATAACTAACCAGATAAAGGGAGATCTTCTGACTTAATTTATCTCGATTTTCGCTGAGTATTGATAAAGTATCTCACAAGAAGCCAGCATAAAAAGGTCAAAAATGCTGCTGTTCATACTGGACTGGAGAATGGAGTAACAAATGGCTCGCTTCAAATAAACCACCGAGCAGACATCAGCTGATAATGACTTCCAGCCACTACAGGCTTGGGCAGAATTTGAACTGTTAACATATATGCCATTTTTGTTTAACATTCATATTAATGATTTAGAAATGGATTTGAAATGAATAAGGATACAATTTTCAGATGAGACACAAGTCTTGGAGGTGGTTAGCAGGGGAGACATTGCAAGACTAAGGATTTAAATAGGACAGGAATATGGACCGAACATAAAATTATAACATTTAAGGTTAATAAGTGTTATGCACCTGGGGAAGGCAAATCAAAAAGCAATACAAGCCGAAATCCTACGTTTCAGGTAACACTGTTGAAAACAGTATGTGATAATTTGAAGATAGAATACCAGAGTGTGACAACTGTTAAAGGAAAAGGCTAGTAAGGTCTTAGGATGCACAAGGAAAGGGATTAGTTATGAATCAAAAGAAATAATGGTTACATTAAACCAAATGCTCATGTTGCAGGCTACATCCAGCCTCGCCGATTTTTAATCTTTGAAATAACTGTACATATGATTTTAAGAGTTTAAATCTCTACGGTTCTGTGAGCTTAAGATTTTGTTACATAAAGCAGATAATTGACAATCATTTACCTTTTCAATAGCAGAAATGATGTTCCTGTCAATCCCTAGCTAGGCAACTTGAAGAGATGATTAAACTTTACACAATTTTATTTACTCAGAAATGGTAATAGAGGATGACTATATATGAACTGGAATAATATAAGGAAGATATAATTGTGCATATTAATGGAAAATCAGTGATGATCCAAGAGGAAGGAAGGTAGTTGGCTCTGTACACTCAATTTCACATGGGCCAGTGTCTGCAACAAAAGCGGATATATTTTTGATATGATATCACAAGGCAAACCTATCTTTTGACAAACTGAGTTTGCAGGAACCATCTACTACATGTGAGCTAGATTTACCATGGCTCAAAACACTGCTTTTTCTGAAGAGACACTGTTCCTGGAGGTGCGGTATCTCTGGTAGGTAAAGGTAAAGACCAGGAAACCTTAAAATCTTCTTCTGTTACTCATACTTGTCACACTAGCTTTTAGGTTCTTCCTGTTGGGGAGCCATGCTAGAGAGTACAAATTTTAGTTCGTTTCTGTTTGCAGTATTCTCTGTGCTCGGTTAGTTCCCAATAAATACTACTTTTTTGTTTACTCTAAACTGAATTGGGTGTTGATAGTGAATTAGTCACAGGCTTCCACTGAGGCAAAGAAAAGGCGACTGAGTATAGAGTCCAGTACAGAAAGGCTGAAGTCTTCCCACAGAGCAGGGCTAGTTGGCACCGGAAGGCTAAATAACTCAAAGATGCAAGGTACAAACATTACCTTGTTTGCCACACTTGGAATGTCATGTCCAGTCCTGGACTCCAAGTTTAAGGACATTCATATTCTTGAAAGGATGCAAAGGAGAGCTGGAGGGCTTATCTGGGGATTAAAAAGTTATTTTATGATGAAAGGCTTGAAAAGCTCTGAATATGTCCAGCATTTAAAGGAAGAGTAAAAGGGGGCTTGATCATAGTATGTATTTGTGATCTTGAAAAAGAGCTGCTCAGATTATAGAAAATAGCTGAATTGGAAGCTGGAAAAAGGAGTAACATGATATATCTGAGAGAAGGGAGAAGATGTATTTCTATGCTGTCACAAAAGGTGAGTGGAGAAGGAAAAAGAATGATAACAGGATTGACATGTTCTTACATTTTCAATAACATTACTGGGTCTGCCTGCTGCTAAACCGGGTGTTCCTTCCCAGTGGGTGCTGGATGGGCTAGGTGGATCAATACTTATCTGCACCCTTAACATACAACGTGCTGTTTTAACTAAAATCAGTGGGACTATTTGACTGAACAGGATTTAGTCTGACTTGATAACACACAAAATAATGTGGTATTTCAAAATGGTTAATATTTTAATAGCTGAACATTTAAAAGACTAAGTTATTGCTGGGAATCTATGGGTTAGAAGTGTTATTCCTATGATATGTGCTATCAATCCATTCTTGGGATTGTAATGAAAATATACTGTGGACCAAACCTTAGGTGTCTCACTCATATGAACTGTGAGTTCAATTTTGACTTCAGTTTGTCCTCCCACACTTCAGCACAGCTATTCTCCTCACCAAATGGCTCTATTTCTCATGCCTCATTGAGTCCGATGACAATAACTGTAATGCCTATTTGCCACCTTTGACTGCCCATGAGTTATTTCAGACTTCTCGAAAGAGAAGACTGACAAAATCTGGCATGAGGTTATTTCTCCCTCCTCCAGTGTTTTCTTTCTTTCTCTTAGCTTCTGTCTGAAGTGTTTCACACTCTGCCTCCAACCTTTTTATGATCTTACCTTGACCCTGTTCCCTTTCGACTGTTGCACTCCCTTGCTACTACCCCTCCCTCTTCCTTATCAACAATCTCACCATCTCTTCTGACTCCTTCCCCTCAAAGTACAAGCAAGTACTATAGTCCCCATTCTAAAAAAAAAAAAAAAATAGACTGTACCTCTGTCTCTTTATCTACCATCTTATTCATCCCCTTCACCTTAGATCTCCTTATAACCACTTTGTTTCCCGTGACTCTGTCCTAGATGCTCTCCAGTCTGGGCACTCCACTGAAACTGTTTCCCCAAGGGTTCCAGTGATCTCTTCCCAACCAACTAACTCTTGGGCCTCTATTCCTCATACTCCTTGACTGCTCTGCAGCCTTTGATATTATTGTCTACTCCCTGTTCCTTGATATCCTTTAGATTTTGTGGTCTTTTTTTCACCTTTCCATCTACTCCTCCAGTATCTTCTTTTGTGGTTCCTCCTTCCTCTTGCGCACAGCATTCAGTCCTTGGTCACCTTCTCTTTAACTTTATCCCTGTGGGACCTCATGTGGGTTCAACTATCATTTCTATACTTATGACTCACATCTATTTCTCCCCAACTGTTCAGTCTCCTATTTTATATCTAACTGTCTTTCCAATGTATCATCCTGGGTGATCTGCTACCAGCTCAAACTTAATGTAGCCAAACTTTAAGTTCTTATCTTTCTTCCCAAATGCTTCCCTCTTTCTTCATTGCTGTGGACAAAGCCCTTATCTTCCCCATCACTCAGACTCAGAAAACCTCCCACCTCTAACCCTTCTTTCTCAACAGCTAAAACATTTGTGAGGGTTTGGTCATTTCCTGCCTTCATTATTTAACCTCCATCTCTCTGGCTTCCCTGTTACCACACTGCGTTGCTGAAGTCCACCTACAATACAGCAGCGAAAGTTATCTTCCTCACCCAAGCAGATCACATAATTATCTTCTTGAAATTCCTATCATATCAAGTATAAATTATTCTTCCTCACTTTTACGTCCCTGCTCCAAGCTACTCCTCAGAGCTTGTTTGTTTCTCACCCTATCAGTGATACCAGCCTCATCACTCTGTTCTTCTCCTTTTCTAACTCCTGGCTTTGTGACCTCTTCCAAGCTGCCCCCAAGGCAATCACAGTGCCACAGATGCCTCTACTCTTCTCTCCAGTTCAAACCACTTTTAAAGACTAATGCATGAAGTCACAAACACTAATCTGCATTGGTTAAATAGTCTCTTCACCTCAATATTGTATTAGAGGGGAAGGAAAAACATTTGCTAACTTACCAAAAAGCCATAGGCTTTCTAGTGCATCTTGTTTTACATACATCTGTCTTTGTCTGAAAGACTTCGAGCCAGAGATGTTTTTGTGTCTTGTACAGAGCTGTACATCTTTGGTGTTTACCTAAATATATATTAGGTGAGTAGGATTTTATCTTACATAGATGAGTGTTCAGATTGGGGAGTGTTCAGATTATGTACAGGGACCTGACAAGCTTTCTATTAGACTACTACCTTGCATTTCACAACATCCACAACAAAAGCTGTCAGACACTAACACAGAGGTGTTGGTGCCTTCAAGCATCAACTTAAGAATTAAGTGTCACCATCAAACTGAAAGGAGAAAAAAACCCACACAAACACGAATCTTGACGTAGAAAAAACAAAACATCCCAAATCAGCTCAGGAGCAGCAAATAAGATTTTTATAGGTGAAATGAAGGTCTAAAAATGTAAATAAAAGGAGAAAAATAAATAGGATTAGAAATGGGTTTCTGTAGGAAGCACAGCTCCTAAGAACTCTTATCTGCTGGAGGAGAGAAATGAAAAAAAACCCAACAACCCACCCTAGTACATCGGAAAGTGAAAGTGACGTAAAATGTCCTAATGTAAACCTTACTGCGGATATTTTTGCATCACTTAACTCTTGCAGCACTCCATCTACAAGAAACCTTGTCATGCATTTTAATAGTCTGCTATTGCTGTTGTCATTCCATTCTATCCACAAAGAGCTGTGTCATAAACATTAAAATGGACAGTGTTCCAGCACTATGTTAAAAAATGTCCCAATTTCTTTAAAATTTCTTTAAAAAGTCAATTCTGTAGAAGCGCAAGGCAATATTGATTCCTGCCTGCTGCCACACCCTCCCATGCAGCACTGAAAGTATTACGGCACAGTCTGCTCAATCAGTGCACCATTAACTCAAACTCTATAGCACACAAAAGTGGATGTTAAAAGAAATTAGGTTTTTATTTTATAGAGGTCTTAATGAACTGCTACTCTTTTCTACCCTTAAATACACTGCTTTCTAATTAGCTGAAAGTAAAGTGAATGACTCTTTTACAGCTAGACTGTCAGGATCATGCCATTTCAGATAAATCACCACGGAAAATGTAAAAAGTAACTTTAACATTTACAAGATCTGAACGCTAGACGTACTAGCCAATGTTTAGCACTAACTTCTCCCTGCAGATTTGTTTCAGAGAAGCCAAACCAAGAGAAAATTAGGCCCTTACATTTCCAATGCAAAGTATTTTTATGCCTATTTTGATCTTTCAGAGCCTTCTAAAAGTAATTTTTTTGCTAACATACGACTTCCTGAAAAGGCGACTCTGGGTGATGTTGAAATTTTGTAGGTGCACTCATTCTCAACATAGGTCCCTATTTAACAAAGCTCCTAAGCATGTACTTAAGCCCCATTAACCTTTGTCAATGAGACAGGAGTTATTTAAATGTTAATGTTAATCCAGTGGGAAGTATACATGGCCAAATTCTAGCTCTGATTGTAGGTGCTTTATTCCGTCCAGCACAGAGGAATCTCTGGATAAAGGGAGTGTGTCAGAGGATGTGCCTGGAGCAGTGCTGTGCGCCAGTGATCTTCAGCCTCTGGGATGGCCCCTTGGAGACTGCTGCAGACAGACACAAGTTAGAGCAGAAGTCAGGCTACTCTAATATTCACTGGGTGCTAAACTAGGGACAGGAACTGAGAATAGAGGTCTGTAAAGTAAAGCCATCTGTGCCTTGACCACATGGTCGGCACTGACTAGAGCTAGGCCAGACGCAAGGTACAAGGCCACAAGGTTTATAGGTCCAATCTTCCCCCACCTCAAAGAAAGATAGAGCAACAAAACCAAACAAACAACCCTCAAAGCAAAGAAAAGAACCCACTCCAAATTTGAGTTCTTTGGGTGAAAAAAGACCAATGCCAAGATTTTTAAAAGACTAGTGATGTGGGGGTGCCTCTATTTTTGGGTATCCAATTTGAGACAACAGAAAGGGTCCTGATTTTGAGGTCCCATGTAGGTATCTCCAGTTAGGCACCCAAAAATGAGCCACTCCGAATGAGTTGACACTTTTGAAAATCTTGGCCCAAGCTTTGATTCACAACGTTTCCTGGACTTCAGCCTCTCACACACTGTACTGTTTTTTAAAACCATACTGAGTTCATAGCTAAGGCAGTTTCAATGAACAGATGTATTAAGAGTCTGTCATAATTACATTAAAAGTGGAAAATAGTCTATTTACAGAGTCAGAATTAAAATCTTGCCTGGTAGTATGCAGAATCAATCTGGCTTCAAAAAGATTACCATGTTTTTACTAGAAGGCAGAAACAAGAACATAGAGCCTGATAATGTTAGGTGCTGAGAACCCTCAACTAGGTGAATTTCACCAATAATTGAGATATGCTGAAATAGAATTTGGCCAATAATTAAGATTTACTGGTCCATAGCCTTGTAAAAGCAGGCTTTCAGGGCACATCCTACATGAGAGTGGGTCGGCGGAGTTCATCCACAGTACCGAGGCTAGCGTTGACTTCCAGAGCGTTGCACTGTGGGTAGCTATCCTACAGTTCCCGCAGTCTCCGCCGCCCATTGGAATTCTGGGTTGAGAACCTAATGCCTGATGGGGCAAAAAACATTGTCGTGAGTGGTTCTGGGTATATGTCATCAGGCCCCCATTCCCTCCCTCCCTCCATGAAAGCAACGGCAGACAATGGTTTCGCACCTTTTTTCATGGATTACCCGTGCAGACGCCATACCACAGCAAGCATGGAGCCCGCTCATCTCACCGTCACTGTACGTCTCCTGGGTGCTGGCAGACGTGGGACTGCATTGCTACACAGCAGCAGCTCATTGCCTTCTGGCAGCAGATAGTGCAGTACGACTAGTAGCCATCCTCATCGTCTCCTGGGTGCTCTTGGCCGGCCTTGGTCAAGTCGGTCAGGCAGACATGGGTGTTCCTGGCAGATCTCGGTGAGGTCTGTTGGGGGCACCTGGGCGCACATGGGTGCTCCTGGCGGACCTTGGTAAAGTCTGTAAGGGGTGCCTGCACATAAATCGGAGTGACTCAGGTCATTCTCTTCTTTAAGTTTTGTCTAATGGAGATTCAATCCTGCCTGGAATATTGGCAGAGGGATAGCTCAGTGGTTTGAGCATTAGCCTGCTAAAGCCAGGGTTGTGAGTTCAATCCTTGAGGGGGCCATTCTGCCTCAGGCTACTCAGCCAGCCAGCAGCACCATCTGCTGCCAGCCTACCCCTCCCTCCGTGAAAGCAACGGCCGACAATCGTTTCGTACCTTTTTCTGTGCTGGCGCCATATTGCGTTCAGCATTTTCATCCACACACCACTTCTGCTGCCCCTCTGCTCTCCTGCTCATGCCATACCACGGCAAGCATGGAGCACTCAGATCACCACGGCAGCTGTGACCACTCTAAACACCACACGCATTATCATATGTGCAGAACCAGAACCTGCAAAAGCAGGCGAGTAGGTGACAGCAGCGCGGTGAGGAGAGTGATGAGGACATGGACACAGACATGTCTCAAAGTACAGGCCTCGGCAATTTGGCCATCCTGGTGGCAATGGGGCAGGCTCATGCCATGGAATGCCAATTCTGGGCCCGGAAAACAAGCACAGACTGGTGGAACCGCATAGTGTTGCAGGTCTGGGATGATTCCCAGGGGCTGCGAAACTCTCGTATGCGTAAGGGCACTTTCATGGAACTTTGTGACTTGCTTTCCCCTGCCCTGAAGCTCCAGAATACCAAGATGAGAGCAGCCCTAACAATTCACAAGTGATAGCCCTGGAAGCTTGCAACGCCAGACAGCTACTGGTCAGTCGGGAATCAATTTGGAGTGGGCAAATCTACTGTGGGGGCTGCTGTGATGCAAGTAGCCAACACAATTGCTGACCTGCTGCTATCAAGGGTAGTGACCCTGGGAAATGTGCAGGTCATAGTGGATGGCTTTGCTGCAGTGGGGTTCCCTAACTGTGGTGGGGCGATAGACGGAACCCATATCTCTATCTTGGGGCCGGATCACGAAGGCAGCCAGTACATAAACCGAAAGGGGTACTTTTCAATGGTGCTGCAAGCACTGGTGGATCACAAGGGACATTTCACCAACATCAACATGGGATGGCTGGGAAAGGTACATGATGCGCGCATCTTTAGGAACTTTGGTCTGTGCGAATGGCTGCAGGAAGGGACTTACTTTCCAGACCAGAAAATAACCGTTGGGGATGTTGAAATGCCTATAGTTATCCTTGGGGACCCAGACTACCCCTTAATGCCATGGCTCATGAAGCCGTACACAGGCAGCCTGGACAGTAGTCAGGAGCTGTTCAACTACAGGCTGAGCAAGTGCAGAATGGTGGTAGAATGTGCAAGTGCAGAATGTGTAAATGTGGATGTTTAAAAGTGCGCTGGCGCAGTTTATTGAGTCAGTTAGACCTCAGCGAAAACAATATTCCCATTGTTATTGCTGCTTGCTGTGTGCTCCACAATCTCTGTGAGAGTAAGGGGGAGACGTTTATGGCAGGGTGGGAAGTTGAGGCAAATCACCTGGCTGCTGATTACACACAGCCAGACACCAGGGCAGTTAGAAGAGCATAGCAGGGCGCGCTGCGCATCAGAGAAGCTTTGAAAACCAGTTTCATGACTGGCCAGGCTACAGTGTGAAAGTTCTGTTTGTTTCTTGATGAAAACCCACCTCCTTGGTTCACTCTACTTCCCTGTAAGCCAACCGCCCCTCCCCTTCCCCCTTTGATCACCGCTTGCAGAGGCAATAAAGTCATTGTTGTTTCAAATTCATGCATTCTTTATTAATTCATCACACAAATGGGGGGATAACTGCCAAGGTAGCCCGGGAGGAGTGGGGGAGGAGGGAAGCACTGGGTGGGATAGGGGAGGACGGGAGCATGGAAGGACAAGGCCACACTGCACTTCAAAACTTCTTGAATGCCAGCTTTCTGTTGCTTGGGCAGTCCTCTGGAGTGGAGTGCTTGGACGTCTGGAGGCCCCCCCACCGTGTTCTTGGATGTCTGGTTGAGGAGGCTATGGAACTTGGGGTGGAGGGCGGCTGGTTACACAGGGGCTGCAGCAGCGGTCTGTGCTCCTCCTGCCTTTCCTGCACCTCAACCATACGCCGGAGCATATCAGTTTGATCCTCCAGTAGCCTCAGCATTGCATCCTGCCTCCTCTCATCACGCTGATGCCACCTCTCCTCTCGCTCATCCCTCCTGTACTCTTGCTCATCCCTCCTGTACTCGCATTCATTTTGTGCTTTCCTGGACTCTGACATTGTCTCCCTCAATGCATTGTGCTGGGCTCTTTCAGCATTGGAGGCCTGCATGAGCTCAGAGAACATTTCATCGCGAGTGTGTTTTTTTCAGCTTCTAATCTTTGATAGCCTCTGGGACGGAGATGATAGGGGGAGCGTTGAAACATTTGCAGCTGCAAGAGGGAAAAAAGGGAGATTAATCTTTAAAAAGAGACATTTTAGAGGACAATGGGTAGACTCCATCACGGTGAACCAAGCTGTCAACATTACATAGCACGTGTGGTTTGTTTACAAGGTCGCATTTTGCCTTTTATATCGAGGGCCTGCCGGTATGGTGTGAGAGATCACACATGCAGGGCTGGCACGCAACAGAATTCGGCTTGCAGGCAGACATGGTAAGCCACAGTCTTTTGGCTTCTTTAACCTTCCTAACATGTGGGAATGGTTTCAAACAGCAGCACCCTCATTTCACATACCAAGCACCCATTGGGTTGGCCCTTTAAAATGGGTTGGCCATTTAAAAGGGGGGGCTGCGGTTTTCAGGTTAACATGCAGCACAAACCCAACTAACCCCCCACCCCAAACACACACACACCCAATTCTCTGGGATGATTGCTTCACCCCTCCCCCCACTGTGTGGGTAACTGCAGGGATGATTTCTGTTCAGCCACAGGCAAACAGCCCAGCAGGAACGGCCACCTCTGAATGTCCCCTTAATAAAATTCCCCTATTTCAACCAGGTGACTACGAATGATATCGCTCTCCTGAGAATAATACAGAGAGATACAGAATGGATGTTGCTTGAATGCCAGCAAACACCGGGACCATATGCTGCCATGCTTTGTTAGGCAATGATTCCAGACTACATGCTGCTGGCCTGCCATGGTAAAGTGTCCTACCATGGAGGACAGAATAAGGCTGCCCTCCCCAGAAACCTTTTGCAAAGGCTTTGGGAGTACATCCAGGAGAACTTCATTGAGATGTCCTTGGAGGATTTCCGCTCCATCCCCAGACACGTTAACAGACTTTTCCAGTAGCTGTACTGGCCGCGAATGCATCCCAAGTCTTCAGAGCAAATTAATCATTAAACACGCTTACTTTTTTATAAACCATGCATTATATTTACAAAGGTACACTCACCAGAGCTGCCTTCTCCACCTTCAAGGTCCAGGAGCCCGGGTTGGGAGGGATCCAAGATGATAAACAATTCCTGGCTGTCGGGGAGAACGGTTTCTCCGCTTGTCTGGTGTGGGCTATCATCTTCCTTGTCCCCAAAATCCTCATCCCTGTTGCGTGAGACTCCCCCCTTGTGGGATTCCATGTACAGGGGTGGGGCAGTGGTAGGGGCACCCCCTAGAATGGCATGCAGCTCATCATAGAAGCAGCATGTCTCGGGCTCTGACCCCAAGCGGGCATTTGCCTCTCTGGTTTTTTGGTAGGCTTGCCTAAGCTCCTTAAGTTTCATTTGGCACTGCGCGGGTCCCTGTGATAGCCTCTGTACTTCATGCCCTTGGAGAATTTTTTCAAATATTTTGGCATTTCGTCTTTTGGAATAGAGTTCTGATAGTATGGATTCATCTTCCCATACAGCAATCAGATCCAGTACCTCCCGTTCGGTCCATGCTGGAGCTCTTTTGAGATTCTGGGACTCCATGGTCACCTGTGCCAAAGAGCTCTGCATAGTCACCTCTGCTAATGAGCTCACCACACTGACGAAACAGGAAATGAAATTCAAAAGTTTGCGGGGTTTTTCCTGTCTACCTGGCCAGTGCATCTGAGTTGAGAGTGCTGTCCAGAGCGGTCACAATGGAGCACTCTGGGATAGCTCCAGGAGGCCAATACCGTCAAATTGCATCCACGCTACCCCAAATTTGACCCAGTGAGGTCGATTTCATGCTAATCCACTCATCGGGGAGGAGTACAGAAACCGGTTTTAAGAGCCCCTAAAGTTGGAAAAAATGGCTTTGTAGTGTGGAAGGGTGCAGGGCTAAACTGATCTAACACTGCTAAATCTGACCTAAACTCATAGTGTAGACCAGGTCTAAGAGTACTCTGGCATGGTGTTAAAATGGCATCATGTTGTTGGAGGCACTTTCACGTGAAGTGGAAGTCCTGGCAAATAAAATTCAGATCCTGATTGAATATGACTTTTAAAGAGCTCTCACAGTTTCTGCAAGAGAAGGATGTTAGCCCCTCTCTCTAAAGCCACTTACCTAAAATTCCAAATGCTTAAAACATACTTCCTGTCCTAAATTGTGATGTTCCTGTGCCATGTTGATAAACTACTCTGTTCCATTCTCGAGGCTGCTGTATTCTGTGTAAATACACATACTACTGCAGGGGAAATTCTAGGCATAGGTGGACACTATATAATAATCTAAATTGGTGTCTTTACAAAAAGAGCTCTTACAAAGAGTGCTTTTGGCTATTAATGATCCTAAGTGATCAGAACCTCAGTTTTTAAATTAATCTGGTGGAGATTTTCAAAAAAAAAAAAAAAAAGGCACAAATGGCAGTTAGGCGCCCAACTCCCATTGAGTTGGGTGCCTAACTGTCATTTGTACTTTTTGAAAATTTCCCTCCCCCCCATGTCTCCAACAATACAAATGCACTCTACTGGGATATTGAAACTACACACACATTTATTTATATCACATATACAGTCAATATAAGCATGGATTAAATTCCATTATCACTATAATCAGAATAAACCGTAGAACTATGAAATAAACTTCTGTTATTCTGCACCTTTGAACTCACTTACATTCTAATCACTATTGATACTTTGCATATGCTAACATGCCTTGCAGCCGAAGATGTCAAAATTGCTTCTATTTCTTCTGTGTTTCCCACATATCAAATTCTGATATTTAAGAAGCAACTTAGAATCTTTCAAAATTTATTTCTCCTTCCCCCTTTCAGCCCACCCCCAAAAATGGATCAGATGAAAACAGAGAAGCAAGTTACTCTGGTTCAAGATCAAGGACTGGAAATATTCATGTTTATACCTGTGACAGTTTATGGTCTGATAGTGTGACTTGCTTTGTCTACAAATACATTCTGGCAAGTTGAGATTCCAGGTTTACCAGTGAGAAACAACATACATTTTGATTGATGGAAGGTTGCAAGCTCTCAGACCTTAAAATAATGAATTCATGATTTATAAAATAGTTACTGAAGTTCACTTTAAGAGGTTTTAAAAATGTAATAGCATTTCTGCCCTCTGTATATGGGAACTAAAACAAACTGACTTTACAGTTAAGAGGATATGAAAAATAATACTTTTACATCCACCCAAAAAACTGAAACTCAACAAATTTTCTAATATAACTTATCTAAAATATATGGTATAAACACAATACGTTGTGTGCTGCAGAATAAAAAGATTTTAATGCACACTTAGCTGGAATGACCTACATAACTCACTCATTAGTAAATTTGATCACCGCAAATTTATGCCTATAAAATCATTATACTGTACTGCCACGTATTACCATGCATCTCTCTCTCTCTCTCTGTGAGATAGAGACTTACCATAATTCATTATTCACACAGGATTTTTTTAAAATCAGTTATTCGTTCCCTCAGCCTAACTAAGAATGGGCAAATGATATAGGAATTGTTAGCAATTTAGCTGCAAAGACAATAGGATCATTAAATGAATGTAGTTTTAAGTGACACTATACTAGTTGCACAGCCAGAGTTAACGTGGCATATAAATTGAATAAACTGGAGGCGACAGTTCAGGGCAACTCAATAAATATAACATCAGACCATTAATAGTATAGTCACCTAGATACTGAAATGGATGATCAAGAGCCAAACCATTTCAGAAGAACCAACCAGGAGAAGAGGAGATGGTCAGAAAATATTTATATTTTCAAAGCATTTTTTTAAAGTAGAAATCAAAGGCATTTGGTTGGGGAGGATTAGATGCAGCATGTTGAATCTTTCATCTTGAAGCTAGAAATATATTGTTATTCCTTCTCCCAAAAATCACAGCTATAAAACATAATAAGTTATTAATGAATGTAAATTATAAAGAATGAGTAGAAAGCATGTGCCATGACGACTTTTAATTTACTATTCCCTCCAGCCCAGTGGGAGATCGCACTGACATACTTTATTCCGCTATTAAACTTACCTTTTCCATACAATTTCTTCTAAAGTTTACATCTAGTGTTGAAAATCTTTATTGTAAAGTGATTTTAATTAGGCATTTTTGTAGCATTACAGATCCAGTATAAACTAGACTTTGTTCAATAATGATTTAGAAACTCTTTGATGTGCCCTGTGGTCCTTGATTTTAAATATTTAAATTCTTTCATCATGCAAATAATTAAAGCAGAGGATGCACGTAAAGTAGAATTATAAAACCTTGAAATTACCTAAAGCAAACCTCTCAGTTAATCTAACCATTTGCTTAATCCATGCAAATTAAACATTCCCAGGCTTTCCGAGTTGGAGGGAGCGCCTGCCAAAAGATTAACATTTAATACAATAAAGAAAAAGTGAAAGCTGAAAGAAACATCTAGCTGAAGAACTGAGAATCACAACAAAGAATCAAATAAAATCTTTTGTTTCCTTAATCATAGAACTGGAAGGGACTTCGAGAGGTCATCTAGTCCAGTCCCCTGCACTCATGGCAGGACTTAGCATTATCTAGACCAGCAGTTCTCAAAGCCGGTCCGCCGCTTGTTCAGGGTGGACAGCATGTCCCTTGGCCCGCACTGCTTCCCGCAGCTACCATTGGCCTGGAGCAGCGAACCGCGGCCAGTGGGAGCTGCGATCGGCCGAAGCTGTGGACACAGCAGGTAAACAAACTGGTCCGGCCTGCCAGGGGCTTTCCCTGAACAAGTGAAAGACCGGCTTTGAGAACCACTGATCTAGACCATCCCAGACAGAGGTTTGTCTAATCGGCTCTTAAAAATCTCCAATGATGGAGATTCCACAACCTCCCTAGGCAATTTATTCCATGGCTTAACCACCCTGACAGTTAGGAAGTTTTTCTTAATGTCCAATCTAAATCTCCCTTGCTTCAATTTAATCCCATTGCTTCTTGTCCTATCTTTAGAGGTTAAGGAGAACAATTTTTCTCCCTCCTCCTTGTAACAACCTTTTATGTACTTGAAAACTGTTACCATGTCCCCTCTCAGTCTTCTCTTCTCCAGACAAACCCAATTTTTTCAATCTTCCCTCACAGGTCATGTTTTCTAGAACTTTAATAATTTTTGTTTTTTCTCCAATTTGTCCACATCTTTCCTGAAATGTGGTGCCCAGAACTGGACGCAATACTCCAGTTGAGGCCTAATCAATGCGGAGTAGAGCGGACAAATTACTTGTTGTGTCTGGGTTAAAACTCTCCTGCTGATACCTCCTAGAATGATGTTTCCTTTTTTTATGCAACAGCATTACACCATTGACTCGTATTTAGCTTGTGATCCATTATGACCCCCAGATCCCTTTCCACAGTACTCCTTCCTAGCCAGTCATTTCCCATTATGTGTGCAACTGATTGTTCCTTCCTAAGTGGAGTACTTTGCATTTGTCCTTATTGAATTTCATCCTATTTACTTCAGACCATTTCTTCAGTTTGTCTAGATCATTTTGAATTTTAATTCTATCCTCCAAATCACTTGCAACCCCTCCTCCCTTGGTATCTTCTGCAAACTTTATAAGTGTACTCTCTATGCCATTATCTAAATAATTGAGGAAGATAGTGAACAGAACTGGACTGAGACCTGATCCCTGTGGGACCCCACTTGATATGGTCTTCCCAGTTTGACTGTGAACCACTGATAACTACTCTCTGGGAATGATTTCCCAATCAATTATGCACCCACCTTATAGTAGTTTGTATTTCCCTAGTTCAAGGTCATGCAAGACAGTGTCAAAAGCCTTACTAAAGTCAAGGTATACCAGATCTACTGCTGCTCCCCTATCCACAAGGCTTGTTACCTGTCAAAGAAATCTATCAGGTTGGTTTGACATGATTTGTTCTGGACAAATCCAGGCTGTTACTTATCACCTTATCTTGTAGGTGTTTGCAAATTGATTGCTTAATTATTTGCCCTATTATCTTTCCAAATACTGAAGTTAAGATGACTGGTCTGTAATTCTCCAGGTTGTTCTTATTTCCCTTTTTTAATAGATGGGCACTATATTTGCCCTTTTCCAGTCCTATGGAAACTCTCCTGTCTTCCATGACTTTTCGAAGATAAATTGCTAATGGCTCAGATATCTCCTCAGTCAGCTCCTTGAGTATTCTAGGATGTATTTCATCAGGCCCTGGTAACTTGAAGACATCTAAGTAATTTTTAACTTGTTCTTTACCTCATTTTCACTGGCATTCACTATGTTAGATGTCCAATCACTACTAATCTTTTAAATGAAAACAAACAAAAAAGTCAGTTAGCCAGTGATGAGCTGCCAATGGGTTCCCTCCTCACCCCATGAGGGGGTCATTGCCCACCCCCGCCCCCCGAGACTCCTGCCCCATCCAACCCCTCCGCGTTCCTTGACACCTCCCACCCCAGCCCCATCCACCCCCCTCCCCTGTCCCCAGAACCGGGCAGGAGGGTCTCGTGGGCCACGTAGTGGGTGCCCACCCCATCCCTAAGAGCCAGAGGCACCTGCCATGGGGCAAGGTGGGGAGTCCCAGAGGTGCTTACCTGGGGCAGCTCCTAGGAAGCATCCGGCAGGTCCCTCTGGCTCCTAGGGGCAGGGGAGCATAGCTGGGGGGAGCAGGGAGAGTGGCTGCTCCCCCACTGATCACATCAAAAGTGGCGCCTTAGGCACCGACTCCCTGGGTGCTCCAGGGCTGGAGCACCCACGGGGAAAATTTGGTGGGTGCAGAGCACCCACTGACAGCTCCCTGTCCCGCGCCTGGCCCCAGCTCACCTCCACTCCTCCTCCTCCCCTGAATGCACCGCCCCACTCTGCTTCTCCGCCCCCCTGACTTCCTGCGAATCAGCTGTTCGGCAGGAAGCTGGGGAGGGCTGAGAAGCAGGCGGCGGCTTCCCGCTCAGGCCGAGGGTGGTGGAGGTGAGCTGGGGCGGGGAGCGGTTCCCCTGCCCCCCCCCCCCCGGTTACCTGCTGCGGCATGGGCGACCCTCCTTACATCCCCCGCCCCACCTCACCTCCGCCTTCCTGGGCCTGAGTGGGAAGCCGTGGCCTGCTTCTCAGCCTGCCCCAGCTTCCCGCGCTAACAGCTGATTCGTGGGAAGCCTGGGGTGGGGAGCGGAGAAGCAGAGTGGGGCAGTGCATTCAGGGGAAGAGGCGGAGGCGGAGCCGTGAGCTGGGGCCGGGGCCAGACCTGGGGGTGGGGCAGGGAGGGGAGCTGTCGGTGGGTGCTCTGCACCCACCAAATTTTCCCCTTGGGTGCTCCAGGGCTAGAGCACCCATGGAGTCAGCACCTAAGGAGCCAATTTTGGCTGGTTAAATTTAGAAACCCTTTTAGAACCGGTTGTCCCTTGCGGAACAACCGGTTCTAAAAGGGCTTCTAAATTTAACAGCTGGTTCTAGCGACTGGTGGGAACCGGCTCCAGCTCACCACTGCATTTAGCACTTTCGCCATTTCCACATTTTCTGTTATTGTTTTTCTCCCCTCCTTGAGGAATGGGCCTACTCTGTCCTTGGTCTTCCTCTTGCTTCTAATGTATTTGTTGAATGTTGTCATGTTACCTTTTATGTCTCTAGCTAGTTTAATCTCATTTTGTGCCTTGGCCTTTCTAATTTTGTCCCTACATACTTGTGTTATTTGTTTATATTCATACTTTGTAATTTGACCTAGTTTCCACTTTTTTGTAGGACTCTTTTTGGAGTTTCAGATCATTAAAACACCTTTTTTACTCCTTTTGATTAATATTTCAAAAAATATTCTCCACTGAAGACAGTGGCACACACTTCACACAGTCATTGAATTATTCTTCTCCGTGGTTCTTTGTCATTCCCCTGATAGGAAGCGGGTTGTACAGAAAGCTGTGATTGGATGTATAGGCACTGCTCAGTCTGTGGTGAGCAAGGGTTTAATCTCGGCTCAGCTTCCTGCTCCACTTCAGATAGCCCATTCCTTCAGCCCTTACTCCAGCTGAATAATACTGACTCATGCAAGCAAAGCTATTAAAACAGAATCCACCTGTAACCCTCATTGTGCCAACAGACAGAGGGCACAGGGGTAAATCAGTGTTACAGGAATCCCCTGGGTCTGGTGTCTATATCCTAATCTCTCAAAGAATATCACTTAAGGTCTCTAATGAAAGCCTGCACCACACTGGTCATCATGATAACTGCAAGATGTTTGTGTGAATAATGTGTAAGAAGATATGTTGGAAATTATGTTCTTAAGGCCTTGTATTTAAAGGGCGCGTGCATTCCTTGAGTGCATTCCTTCTCCAGACGGGAGGTGGGAGACACTTATCTCCTTACTTAATCATTGTGTAGTGTGTATCTTATAACAGAAGTCTATTACTGTACCAAGTCAAATACTAATGAAGAGCTGGGGGGGGGGGGCGGAAATGGGACTCCAAAAGAAAATTAACAGTGTGGGGTGACCCTGTCTTCAGGCGAAGATCGTAAGGTCTGGTCTATCTAGGATGTTGATGAACTTCCCCCGCCCCAGGTATCCTTTGGTCTGAGAAGACAAGTTGCCAGCAGGCTTTATCTTATGGGGAAAAAAAAATCTCAGCCATCCTAGGTGAAACTGGTGGGGAAAGGATTTGGGGTAAGCTATGCTGTAGTAGACAGGGGCATATCTTGTAAATTAAGCTTCAGCTCTAGAAAGCATGTTATGATTTTGTTTTATATGTAACCATTTATTTCCAATATTCTTACGTGCTATCATTTGAATCTCTGGTCTTTGATAATAAATTTATTCTTGTTTTCACTTTAAATATATTTGAGCACTATGTGTTAAGTGAAATAGTGATCCTGGGTTAAAACTAGTAAGCCAGTATGTACTATTCCTTTGGGAGTAGAGAATCTGAGTGTGTTCAGTAGAACAAGGGGTGGACACTACCAGACAATTCTGTTTGAAATGTGCCATGAGAAGTTTAACTACAACCCACATAGCCTGAGAAAAGGGGTTTCGGTTGAATAGTTCATACCTTTGTATCCTTTGCTCATCCAGGATAATGCAGAACCTACCCAGACACAATGGGACTGATTCTTCATTGCCATGTACCTTGACCAAGTGACAGTAACTATGCCAAACAGGTATAAAATAGTAGCAAATCCAAATGGGAGTGTTTCACTCAGTTTTTGCTCCAGTGTAATCATGCAAGGTTTAAGGCAGTGGAGAGTCACACACAGTATGACAAAGTGAACACACAGTATTAGTGAAAGGTGAAGCTCAGAGACGTCAGTGGTTCTGTTTGGATGAACACTGAAAGTTGAGATGCTGAACAAAACTATAGAATATTAACCTTTAAGTCAAGAGAACTGGAAATTTCCTAAGAACAGATTTTCTAAGAATATTTTGAAACTTCAAACTTTCATTCTTAGCCAAAGCTAATAATCAAATGAGATAGCTAATTTAAAAAGTATTGGCAAAAAAACCCAAAAAACAAAAATGCTTTTAATCCCCCACTAAATCTCAAAAAATTATTTAGTGAAAGATTTGGTCAAGGAATCAGGTTGTGAGTTATTTTATCCAAACCTGTTCACCCATCACATCATATTACTCTTTGTATTTCATCATGCGTAAGCTGACTACCCCCATCAAAAGATCAAAATTTTTATAGATGTAATATTCCACATCCGAGTGATGTTTTACACAAATAATGGGCAGTACAGAGGAGAGCTGCTGCAGTATTGAATTCAGTGAGCACAAACAAATTAGTGCTAAATAAATATGTCTTTGAGGTGGGAACTGTCCTTTCCATTATGTGTGTGTACAGTGCCTAGCATAATCAGGCTTGACCCCCTATAAAGGCCTCTAGCACAAAACAAATAAAGAAATACAAGAACCCCTTCAAAATGTGTCTTTAAATTTCTCAGCTTCTATGAAAGTACATATGATTCATATACCCGATACAAAATTTCTTATTACAGTTTGTAGCATGGTGCTGGTGCAAAAGCACCTAATTAGCCCCTGCTCAGCCAGCTCCAATCAAGAGAAATAGATTGGGGCTGGTGGAACAGGCCTGATGCCTGGCCTGGGGATTGGCAAGCCAGCAGCTACAAGGGCTGGGAGCCAGCATAAAGGGTCATCTAGTCTAACCCCAGGCCTAGATGCAGGATTTTTTGGGTCTAAACCATCCAAGACAGATGGTTATCCAGCCTCCTTTTGAAAACCACAGGTAAAAGGTATGATTGCTTATTTAACACATTGGATGACAGCAACATTTTCCCTCAAAATCAACTCTTGCTAAAGTTAATGAACACTATGCTGTAACTTTAACTACATTCAGATTTATTTCTACTTGTTGCCGATGAGTGAGTTCATTAGCTGCTGACAAGAACTAGTTGTTTAAGGGTTTTTAAGACTAGGAACTTATGGGGTAGATTCTGCCATTTTCTCATGTTGAATAGCATCTTAATCCATGATTATTCCCACTAAAACCAGTGGGCTACTTGTGAAGTAAGGCGCTACTCAACATAGTCAAGGGTGGTAGAACCTTGCCCTAAATAGTCGGTATTGTACTTAAAAACATAAGAACAGCCATACTGGGTCAGACTAAAGAACCATCTAGCACAGTATCCTGTCTTCCAACAGTGGCCAATGCCAGGTGCTTCAAAGGGAATGAACAGAACAGGTAATCCCATCGCCCATTCCCCGCTTCTGGCAAACAGAGGCTAGGGACACCATCCCTGCCCATCCTGGCTAATAGCCCTTTATGGACCTATCCTACATAAGTTTATCTAAGTTCTTTTTTGAACCCTGTTATAGTCTTGGCCTTCACAACCTTCTCTGGCAAAGAGTTACAATGTACAGTCAACCTATGAATGAAGAAATACTTCCTTTTGTTTGTTTTAAACCTGCTGCCTATTAATTTCATTGGGTGACCCCTAGTTCTTGTGTTATGAGAAGGAGTGAATAACACTTCCTTATTTACTTTCTCCACACCAGTCATGATTGTATAGACCTCTATTATATCCCCTCTTAGTCGTCTCTTTTCCAAGCTGAAAGGTCCCAGTCTTACTAATCTCTCCTCATATGGAAGCTGTTCCATACCCGTAATCTTTTTTTTTTCCCCCTTTTCTGTACCTTTTCCAATATATTTTTTTTGAGATGGGATGCCGAGATCTGCATGCAGTATTCAAGATGTGGGCATACCATAGATTTATATAGAGGCAATATGATATTTTCTGTTTCATTATCTATCATTTTCCTAATGATTCCCAACATTGTTAGCTTTTTTGACTGCCGCTGCACATTGAGTGGATGTTTTCAGAGAACTAACCACAATGACTTCAAGATCTCTTTCCATCATTTTATACGTCCAGTTGGGATTATGTTTTCTAATGTGCTTTACTTTGCATTTATCAACATTGAATTTCATCTGCCCTTTTGTTGCCCAGTCACCCAGTTTTGTAAGGACCCTTTGTAATTCTTCACAATCTGCTTTGGACTTAACTATTTTGAGTAGTTTTGCTACCTCGCTGTTTACCCCTTTTTCCAGATCATTTATGAATATGTTGAACAGTACTGGTCCCAGTACCGACTCCTGGGTTTGTAGTTATACAGTATAAAGCTATATACTAGTTATAAAAAGGACATGTACTGCAAGGCATGGTCCTTTCTCAAGACCTGGCACAACACTAGAGCTTGGTAAAAAGTAAAAATGAGGTTGGTAACTAGTACGTATCTGTCCACAATTCAAACCCTTTGGATAGTTTAATGTGGCTGAGTTTCTGCCCAAGAGTGGGTAGGATTGAAATAGCAGTTTTACCAGTATGAACTGAGCTCAAAATTGGCAGAACGGTGTGAGGAAATTCATATAGCAGTTAGCTACATGATTTCTGGCCTTAGCCTGTGCCAATAGTCTCTCACTTTTATGAGATTAGACATTTTATGACAAAAAGTATACTCCAATATGCTGTATCTTGCTTTGTCCAGTTTATTGGTTTTACAAGAAAATCCATGTAAAAAGTGAAAAGAAAAGCTATGATTTGTAACATAAGAGGCTGCAGCAAACATTTTACTTCCTATGTATTTAAACACCACAAGGTAGCAGTTATTCAGTACATCAGTCTTTTCTTTCTCAGCAGATAGGTTGTTATATTGTTTGGTTCTTGGGTTAGTTTTGCATAAAATAGTTAAAGGTCTACAATAATGCTACAGTATACAGGGATGAAGAATGCAATATTAGTCTGCTTATTATGTTACTTTTGATTAATACAATC
Organism: Natator depressus; assembly: GCF_965152275.1. Lineage (NCBI taxonomy): Eukaryota > Metazoa > Chordata > Testudines > Cheloniidae > Natator > Natator depressus. The sequence goes on from NC_134234.1 coordinate 277,008,800, forward strand.
AGAGTCTGAAAGTGCAGCTGACATCATGATGTTTGACCTTTAGTATTGCTATCCATTACTCGGCGCATAGAAGTCCAAGATTCTTTTGTCTTTCTGCAGTGCAAGTTTGTGTTATGGTACACAGTTACAGACTGCTGTTTTAAAGCCATATAAATCATGCAAACAATGGAGGAAGATTTTGGCTGTGGTTTTCTTGATGGGATTTATTAAGCTTTTGTTATATTTATGTTGCTGCCAGGGTACTATTATCTGTCGGTACTTGCCACGATCTGTATTTTTAAGAGTTTGTGAAGGGTGGTCAGAGCTAGGCATGGGTACTCTTATGGAGCATACATTTGAATAACTATATAAATCTCTCTCTCTCTCTCACACACACACACACACACACACACACACACAGCTCTGAACCTCAAGATTTCACAGTTCCTACAGAGGATGTTCTGCAAGACACTGAATGCTGAGGTTCTTTAAAATAAAAATAACTGTCCCCTCCACCCCAAAAATACAGAAACTACTTTCCCACAGGATAAACATAATTGTAAAGCTCTAGTGCTATGTTTCTGTGTTCTCTGTCTCTCTCCACATACAGATAGACCCATACACATCTATGTCACAGACACAGTTTATGATGAGTATTATGATTCACAGAAGGGACTAACTGGTTGGGGAAGTGAAATTTAGCACAAAGCTTGTCAGTAGCTTCATTGTCACTTTTAATTATCTGAAATCAGTAAAGAACACAACTCTTTAAACAGAGCAACAGTAGCAGCAGGATAATATATGGAAACCTTTGGCAGCTCCAGGGAACAAGCTCTCTGCTGCCTTCTATTGATGAACGACAGGCTGAGCCAGAATGAGCAGGCCTTATTTGCATGTCTCTTACTTTCCCTCCCAGTGGGAGCATTTTGGTTAAAATTCTTAAAAGTGGGGTCCTGATCCATGACTGGGGTTCCTAGGTGCTACAATAATACAAATAAATAATAATATTCTTATTATGTGACAAAAGGACAATACAACTGTACTTGATATGACCTGAGTGAAGATATGCCCTAAACAAAACTGCTGAGTAATGGAAATTAGAAAGACAGACTCCTACCTCGTCGGGAGGAGTGAATCCCTAGTAGCAAGGGCTCTACTCAGTTGTCCTATATACAGTACTACTGAACTCCCTCCAAGAGCTGAATGACCATTGGTAAGGCGCTGGATCCAGCACCTACCAGCAACCCTAAGAGCTGTGATCACTACAGCCGAGTTAGGAGCTGGAAGACCTAGACCTGGAATGGTGACTAGAGGTGACAGATGCTCAGGGCGAGGTGTGGAGACAGTGGTGCAGTGACAGTGATACAGAGGTGGTTAGGAGCGACAGCACGTAAGACAGTTGTGCAGCTAGAGGCATCAGCACAACACAGAGATGGCATCATGGCTACCGGCAGAGACAGTGTCTCTTCATGGAAGTCAGGCAGACCTTCTTCCCCCACTACAGGGGCTTGAGATGGACCTGCCTGAGTGCACTCTGGGCCTTCACTAACCACTGACAACAAACCAGGTCTGTTTGTCGATCCAAGGTTGAAACCAGCACACCAAGAGACTGAAGCAAAGAACTATTGCCCAAGGTGAGCATTTTACTTACAATTTGTACAAACATACTTTAAATTTAGTGTTGTTTTGTTTTCCCAAATTAATGCTGTGGTTGTTTCCCCCTTAATAAAAGTTCTTTGTGTTCTATACAGATTGTGTTTGCAAGAGAGGAAGCAGTGCTTGTTAAGGCTGGCCAGGGAAGGTATTCAGTTTCTCCCGGGTTTCTGGGTTGGGACTTGCACCAGTGGCATTTGTAAATTTCAAGAGGAACCCCTAGATATTTGAACACAGCCCTTTTTGCTGCAGACAGTCCATGGCAGAAGGGTTACATAATTTTAATCTATGTCTAATCCCAAGGCTAGCACTGATATTGCAGTGATGCTATGTGATATTAGGTGTTCAAGCAAAGATGTGTTCAATCTAGCAGTCACCTCTTAACTGGCGGTTAGGGGTTGCTGGCCCTAGCCATGTAATCGATTAACACTAGCACTGTCCTGACTGAACAGACACTTGTTAAAATGAAGTCAGCGCATCAGCAGAAGTACAGTTAGTATCTAGGAAGAAATTCAAGGTGATGGGCAAGGACAAAGGAAAGCATGGGTATGAGAAAGCGTGGAGTTAAAATGATAATTATAGGGAGAGAGATATGCAGGAAAACACTGAAGTAAAAAGAAAAAAACAGCCTCTCCTATGTCAACCCCATTTGATTTTTCCTTTAAACTTATGTAACCCCCGAGGAGATTACATAGATTCCTGGGACTCTGTCCTGCTGGCAGCTCAGGGAGAGGCACACGGTCCCTGGTAGGGAGGGGGAGCCAAGGCAGACTCTGAGTCCACCCAGCAACCAATGGGGAGAGAGAGGCCCTCCCAAGGAGAAGACATTTTGGAGTCAGTCTGGAGCCAGCGAGGGAAAGGGCAGAACTGGCTGTGGTGGGAGCTGGTGAGTCCCAGACCTGCATGCAGGTTTCCCCAGAGAAAACCTCTAGGGACCTGACAGCAGATCCCTCAGCTGGGTTTTTCCTTCCCCACTGATGATTCCCAATTTGTAACGTTTGCTGGAAAACTTCCCCAGCCAGGCTGAGTTCGCCATCCAGCTCCCTAGGTGAGACCAGTCACCACATGGTCAGCTCTGCTCTGTCTGCTAGGCCAGGGAAGCTGCCTGTTGAGTGTGACTGGAGGCTGGGCTAGGAGGCTACCATTTAGATGTTAGTGTAGTTGTGTAACCTACACCTTGAGCCCTGCACCCCTTTGTGGTGAGGGGAAATCCTGGGACTAACGCAACCTGACTCCTGCCTGAGGAGGATCCCTGCCAGCAGAGAGCAGCCCCTCTGCAGCGATTGAGGAGTCCAGAGTCATCTTTGAACCTGAGGATTGTTCATGGGGTTTGTGAGTGCACCATCTTTTAGTCAGTCAGGGAATTTGTTTTAGGTACCCCCGGCTCCCTGAACTGTGTCCTCAAGCCAGGGAGTAAGGGTTTGAGGATTTTGTAACCTGATGCATATTACACCTGTGGAGGGATTTACCACCTTCTCCCACTTGTGAGTCCTTTGGGCTGTACTGAACCCAGTCAGCCACACTGCTAAACAACTGCAGAGAAGAATTTTGTGGTTATAGGTCATCAAGGCCCACAGTAACGTACGCGTACCAATGGGACACTAATTTTACATTTGCTACATCAAGTCACGAGTATTTGCAGCGTGGGCACCAGTGACCCTAAAAATACTGTTTTACCCTGTTTTGTTGTATTTGTCTCCTGTTTAATATAATTATTGTGTTGAATATATTTTTGTGTTTGTGTTATTTCTTGGAAGTCTCCAACTAGCTGGCAAGTAAGTGGGGATTACTCTGTAGTTAGAATTTTCTGCTCAAGCTGCCCTAGTGACCCTGCCAGGAAGGAGCGAGGGGGGTGGAGGCACCGCCAAATAATTAAAAAAAAAGAAAAAAGAAAAAGAAAAAGGATACACCCCGCTGAGTGGGTGGCGGGATCCAAAAGAACCCAGACCTGTCCATCAAAACCTGTAAGCGGACTGGCATTAAAGGAGGTAACCAGATGGAGAGGGGCGCTACACTTAGTTCTATCGGCAAAACAGCAGTTTTCTCGGCGAAGCAGTCAAGCTCTCCAGCTACATAAATACCAAGTGACAGAAGAAAAAAGGAAATCTAATTCTCCTGTCAATACATATTGAAGAGTCCCATTAGCATCAATGGGAATTGAACAGATAAGTGCAAGGGGAGAGCAGACCCAAATGAGTTAGGGCCCTTTCTTCCCTAAGCGTGAGTGACATCACCACTAATGTCAACAGGAGTGTGTGAGCAGCATCTTTCTGAACCCACTCTATAATTAAGTCTGCACATCGGGTAGAAAAAATATCCTCACCCCCTTCTTGGAGTCTAGCTTTGCTAACAAAAAAACTGAATTAAAAATAAAGTTCAATTCAAGCCTACTTCCCAGGCTTGACTGCTCCAAGAGACTGCTATCCCAAGACTTCTTAGTTCCTCCACCCTAGATCCTCCATCTCTCTTGAGGGTTACTCCCACTTCTCTTATATTTAAGTAGGGAAATAAGTCACCTGCCATAAAAATTCAGAGCCAGTTTAACTCTTCCTCCCATAACATCAACATCTGTTCAGAGCGTTTCAGAGTATGAGCCGTGTTAGTCTGTATCCGCAAAAAGAAAAGGAGGACTTGTGGCACCTTAAAGACTAACCAATTTATTTGAGCATAAGCTTTCGTGAGCTACAGCTTTCTTTGTTCGGAGAGTGGAGTAGTTTAGGCCAACACTATCCGCCCATTACAAGTCTTTACTTTATGATGTTCTGCATAAGATACAAATCAAAGCCAAAAATATCCATATATCCCCAGCAGAATTTCACAGATAAACGTGAGGCTCTTTGCCAAGAGGCAGCTGCTAAACACGAGTTTAGCAAGAGTTGAAGCTTTTTCTTGGGCATTTGCTGCAGAGGTTCAGAAGGGGCAAAAATTGCATCAAAAAGAATTCCTCCTGGTCATGTAGGCTGTGAAAGCCCTTTCTCTCCTGGTAATGGTAGTAGTATGTTCAGCATGCTGCAAAAGCAATGGCAGGAAAGTAAAGTGGTAATATTACAAGTCAAGCACTTTGAATTGATCTTAGTGACTTAATGTTGTGCATTACTGCATCTTTGCACTCACGTTAACTGTTCATCAGGGCATGGCTGGCCAAGTCACTAACTGAACAAAATGCTCCTGCAAGAGATCGTATTATGGGTTGTGGGAGCACATAACATACATTAGTGGTGGACAAACCTCAAAGGTTTAGATAAGCACCTGAAATTATAGATGTTTATTCAAAATCTCTCTCTCAGCTGTCCTAACCATAGGCTCCCAGCATCACCCTCCCCAGTAAAGAATACCCTCTCATCTAACCAGCCTTCATCTAGCAGATCCCCTTTAGCTGAGAGAAATGGCTCAACTGGTCCATGCTACCTTGCCAGGAAGCAGGTTTCCTCTTTAGAGGACAGTCAGGTAGACAGCTTTCCCCATCCCCACCTGGATGCAGTAGGTAGGCACTATGTGGAACTCAGTTCTATCGAACTATATTTCAAAATGGAAAGGTACTCCAAAACTTCCTGGAAAGCAGTGATGGATAGTAAAATTCTAGAGCACATTAGATCGCTCCCTCCCTTCCTGCTAACCTTGGGAAAGGGGATTCACACTTGTTCTGGGGATTTTACAAACTCAGAGGAACACAATGGGGCACAAGTTATACAGAAGACTGGTGATACGGTACATTTGCATTTAAAAATACTGTATCCAAAGCCCAGAAGGATTGGTGGGTCTTGCTGATACCAGTCCCACGGAGAAGGAAGTACGCCTCTTCAGGGAGAAGAGAAAGCCCTCTCCCACCCCCAAAAGATCCACTGCAACAGGTAAGTAAATGAGGTTCTGAACTTTTTCAAACCTTCCAAGTGTTTGCTTCACATTTAGGTTTAGGGATGGATAAAGGTTTGGACCACTGCTTATTTTATTCAAGCCAGTCTGTCCAACACTCTTATACGTCTCCATTCAGTGCTATCTGCCCCCTCCCCCCCGCCGCCATTTGTTTTTGATCCTAGTAAGTTTTGGTTCTGGAAGACCCTCCAGTACTCAACTAGTAAGTGAACTGTGAAATAGGCAGGCTGAAGAAGAGGATGGAAGCGATGATGAAAACAAACAAAAATAAAAACAAAAACCCCTGGCTGCCTTGTGTTATTCATAATAAAAGAGAAAATAACCTTTGTAACTGGAGTAGCTGAATCACAGGAACTGAGCAGAGGAAAATGTCTGGGAATTTAAAATAATCTAGCCAGCCTCCTTATGCTGTTAAAGATAGAACATGTCTGAGTGGCCATATGGATGAGCCTGCATTCTAAACATAAAGCTGCATATACATCTCTCACTATAATTATGCGATATTTTCCATACAGGAATTCATGCCAGACTTTAAAGCTAGGTAGTGTCCTGTGCCGCTTATAAATGGACAAAGTGCACATTTTAAAACATGGAGTGTAGAAAGACCAGAATGTATCTTGCTTACAGCAGCAAACATGGAAAATGTATTAACACAGAAGGAGCCATTTTGTTGCTGGTGAAAAAGGGAAGCAGAATGAACAGCACTGCAGAAATATACTGGAAAAAATGTGTGTAAGTTACAGTTACAGTGTGCTGTACACAACTATTCACTTGTAAAAAGAAAAGGAGTACTAGTGGCACCTTAGAGACTAACCAATTTATTTGAGCATAAGCTTTCGTGAGCTACAGCTCACTTCATTGGATGCATAAAGTGGAAAATACTGTGGGGAGACTTATATACACACAGACCATGCAAAAATGGATGTTTACCATACACATTGTAAGGAGAGTGATCACTTAAGATGAGCTATTACCAGCAGGAGAGCGGGGTGGCGGGGGGGGGGAGAAAACCTTTTGTCGTGATAATCAAGGTGGGCCATTTCCAGCAGTTAACAGGAACGTCTGAGGAACAGTGATGGGGTGGGGGAGGAAATAAACATGGGGAAATAGTTTTACTTTATGTAATGACACATCCACTCCCAGTCTCTATTCAAGCCTAAGTTAATTGTATCCAGTTTGCAAATTAATTCCAATTCAGCAGTCTCTCGTTGGACTCTGTTTTTGAAGTCACCTACTACAGGACAGGCCCAACAAAGATAACAACAGAACGCCACTAGCCATCACCTTCAGCCCCCAGCTAAAACCTCTCCAACGCATCATCAGGGATCTACAACCTATCCTGAAGGAGACCCATCACTCTCACAAATCTTGGGAGACAGGCCAGTCCTTGCCTACAGACAGCCCCCCAACCTGAAGCGAATACTCACCAGCAACCACGTACCACACAACAGAACCACTAACCCAGGAACCTAATCCTTGCAACAAAGCCCGTTGCCAACTGTGCCCACATATCTATTCAGGGGACACCATCACAGGGCCTAATCACATCAGCCACACTATCAGAGGCTCATTCACCTGCACATCTACCAATGTGATATATGCCATCATGTGCCAGCAATGCCCCTCTGCCATGTACATTGGTCAAACTGGACAGTCTCTACGTAAAAGAATAAATGGACACAAATCAGATGTCAAGAATTATAACATTCGTAAACAAGTCGGAGAACACTTCAATCTCTCTGGTCATGCGATTACAGGCATGAAAGTTGCGATATTAGAACAGAAAAACTTCAAATCCAGACTCCAGCGAGAGACTGCTGAATTGGAATTCATTTGCAAATTGGATACAATTAACTTAGGCTTGAATAGAGACTGGGAGTGGATGTGTCATTACACAAAGTAAAACTATTTCCCCATGTTTATTCCCCCCCCCACTGCTCCTCAGACGTTCCTGTTAACTGTTGGAAATGGCCCACCTTGATTATCACGACAAAAGGTTTTCTCCCCCCCCCCGCCACCCCGCTCTCCTGCTGGTAATAGCTCATCTTAAGTGATCACTCTCCTTACAGTGTGTATGATAACACCCATTTTTTTCATGTTTTGTGTGTATATAAATCTCCTCACTGTATTTTCCACTGAATGCATCCGATGAAGTGAGCTGTAGCTCACGAAAGCTTATGCTCAAATAAATTGGTTAGTCTCTAAGGTGCCACTAGTACTCCTTTTCTTTTTGCGAATACAGACTAACACGGCTGCTACTCTGAAACCTATTCACTTGAAAAGTATTTTCGAGCTCACCAAAGAAGTATCACGCATCCCCCACATACATAAATATGCACAATTTTGCTGCCGTTGAATGAAATTTACTTTATACTGTACTAAGGTTTATAAAATAGAAAGGAATCCCATTTTAATGCAGCCATCTGTTTCTAAGAAAAAAAGAACTGGAATGATGTTAAGTGATGGAAGCTCTCTGTCCTGTCTCCACCTGTTCCTTTCTTTTTATTTTAATTTTTTTAGTGCTGTTCCAGTAGATTTTAAAGCTCACTTACAAGAGCCAATATATCAGATGTACCTAACTGTCCTACCTCCTGGCGAGGCTCACATAATAAAGAAAGATTTCTTCCCACCCTCTGTCACTACACACAGATTCCCCCCACCACCCCCACACTGGTTAGTGCATGTTACATGTCCCCTGCCACTATATTCACAATCCAGAGATAATATCTGAATGTTACAGCTAATAATTTTGGAGTTTGGCTCTTAAAATCAAATTATACAGACTCATGTGGTTAACTCAGGAAGTTCCTGTTCAATCCCTGACATTGACAAGATGGAGGCAGGCATGGAAATAGAAGCCACATCAGTACAAATAACTCATTGTCTGGTTAGCAGGCAGTTCCAAAAAAGTGAAAAATAATGTCGGCTCCATCCAAACCCACATTTTTTCAGAATTGTCAGCTAATTGAAAAAGTTGGAAATGTTTCATTTTGGGTGTAACAAAATGCAATATTCCCCAGAGTACAGTCTGGACTGCTCAACAGCTGTGTCCCCTCAATTCTCCAAGCTAGGGTGTGTTATTCTCTGCTTTGCTGTGAGAACAACCACTCCTGGCCAGTTCATGCAACATCATTCCCCGCTGAATTACATGAATGCTCTGGCTAGCCACTCAATTATATATAGGACGACACCAGCAACTTCCCAGTCCCAGACAGTCCCCCAGAAATGTTTATCTTGTACTGTCCAGCACCATCCTGAATAATACAAGCTCAGAGAAAGTCTGACATTTCATCAATGGGAAATGATATGCACAGTCCTGTTATCTTAAGTGAAGGTTCCCAACACCTCAATCCAAACACACACTGGTTTAGATAAAATCAATACATCTAATTTATTAACTACAGAGAGACAGATTTTAAGTGACTACAAGTAATGAGGCATAAAAGTCAGAATTGGTCACAAAGAAAATAAAAGATAAGAGGCAAACTAATAGCTAATTTATCAAGCTAAGTGTAGTTAAAAGCAAAAGGTGTTTCCTCACTATAAGCTAACAGCAGTCTGGCTGGATTGCTTCAGCCAGGACTTCCCCCCAGTTCAGTGATACTTCCTTTGTCTTTCAGATGTTGATGTTGTGAGTAGAGATGGGGAAAAGAGGTGATTTGGGTGACTCTGTTTCTCATTCTTATACTCTTCTTCCCAATTTGAGGATTACCTCCAGCTGGGGCTCAGGCAACAGTCTGTTTACATGGAAAAACCCCAGTTGTGTCTTTGCCAATATGTAAAGTTCTCGCTTACACCCTTCTTTCTGCCAAAGAATGGCCATTAGCCAGGTGATAGTTCAGGATAGTCCATTTGATTATGCCGATACCTGGCCAGTGCATCAGTGTATCTTTTTGACTCTGAAGAACTGGTTTGGGCCTGCTTTTCTACCTTTGGAACATGTTATAGCAATGTTATATAGTAGAATCTTATAAACTTTACATACAATGGCGCCACGCATATTTTACCAGAACAATAATGTTCAGCAGATTATGAGTTTTCAAATGACACCTCAGATGGCATACTTCTACAAAATTTTTCATAGTTTTGTAAAAAAAAGGTGAACATAAGAATGTAGTCTGTCACACAAAGTGTTTTGGTTTGGGCATTACAAAAGCAAATGAAATAAAGGGCTGCATTCACAAAAAACAACACAGAGGCACTGATAGCCTGCATGTATCCAATAGTTCATTGGTTAGGGCACAGTATATTAAGAACATTTTGCTTCTGCCAAAATAGTTTCCTAAGTGACAGCTATAAAAATAGAATTAATATTCTTTAAGACTAAACCTTTGTGTAAATTGAAACTTTGAAAATACCATCATTTCATATTTCTATAGACTGTTTGATTTTCACCCCCCAAAATGTCAACTAAACATCACCATACTGTATTTATTATTGTAACAGGGTTGCACTCACCTCTCAAGAGCGCCCCCTGGCCGAGCGCATTGTGGTGTTTAGAGGTTGCTTGTAATTATTAGAATTGGGAGCACTGGCTGTAGGGAGTCTGAAAGGACAGGAAACAGGAAGGAGGGGAGAGGAGTTGAGAGGCTGGGAGAGAGCTACAGAGGGTGCAGCAGCAACTTGGTAAAGAGGTTTCCACTTTGAAAATAAAGTCCTGTTGAAGCTTGTTAATACCTTGCTTAGTTGATGCAACATTTTGGTGACGAAGATGGATCTTCTGCCTCTGAACCCACCTGCACCCTTTCTGCAAAGCCCAGGTGAGCCTCCAATTGCTTTTACTACCTGGATCCATATGTTTGAGATTTATCTGCTTGCAATCAGTGCTACAGAGATTTCTGAAGAAAGAAAGCGTGCTCTGCTAATCCACTGCCTTGGAGCAGAAGGGCAGCATATATTTTACACTTTCCCCCTTGCAGATGATAAATATGAGACTGCACTTACTGCATTAAAGAATTTTTTTGTGCCAAAAGCGAATGTAGCAGCTAATCGCTCCAGATTTCGCCAGCGTGAGCAGAAACCAGGGGAAACTATAATTCAGTGTATTGCTTCCCTGAGGAGTCTGATTGTAATCTGTGACTTTGGGAATATGGCAGATGAGATGATTAGAGACCAGCTCATTGAGAAAACAACCATGCTTCATGTAAGAGAACGCTTACTTCTAGAACCACAATTTATACTAGAAAAAGCAATAACCATTGCTACTCAGATTGAGTCAGCTACAGCTGAAGCCAAAATAATGAACATGGATACAGGAGGCACAGTCCAAGCTGTGACTCCTTTGCAGAAAAAGTTCACTACCACTGCAGACACACAATTGCAAGAGGAAAACTAATGAAAAACCACCAAATCAGCAAATTCAAAATACAGTAAAAGCATGTTTTCGCTGTGGATCCCCACAACACCTTGCAAGCTACACAGGATGTCTGGCAAAAGTAGCTCAGTGCAATCAAAAAGATTGGACATTTTGCTAAAGTGTGTCACATTAGCCAATTCAATCAACAGGTGCATGCAGTTACAATACCAGATGTTACTGTGCTGAGCGTGGACAAAATCACGACTGCACATATTCCAGAACAGATAAAGTACACTGTAAACATTTTCCCCATACCCTCAGGCAAACCACACTCTATTCAGCTAATGTTGGACACTGGCTCAGCAGCATCTGATTCCATCTATCCACATTACTTTAAAGATGTGCCTCATACTGGCCCCAAACTTCACTTAGTGTTCTATTTGAAAAACCATATTCCAGTACATGGCTGCCTGCCAGTAATGGTTACTTTTGGTGATTGCTGTGTAACTGCAGAGTTCTACATTGTCCACAAAGGCACTCCCATCCTTGGCAGAGATTTATTGGCTGCTTTAAATCTCAGGGTAGTTAATGGACGAATTGATCTTCCTCAGCAAAGCACTCTTGCAGTACACACACCAGTTTCAGCTGGGACACAACACCAGGTTGAGGAGAAACTCGGCTGTGCTTATGGGTTTCTTCATAAAGTTAAAATGCGGAATAATGTGATGCCTGTACGATAGAAGTTATGGCGCTTACCATTTTCAGTCAGGGAAGCTGTTTCAGAGGAACTTAGAAAACTTGTTCAAAAAGGACATTATTAAAGAGATCGACTCCTCGGAATGGGTTTCACCTACAGTTGTGACGCAGAAGAAGGGTGGAGACATTCGCCTTTGTGTGGACTTAAGGGAGCCAAATAAAGCTATTGTGATTGACAGTCATCCTCTTCCTCAAATAGAAGTAGTGTTTGCAGAACTCTGTGGAGCAAAGATGTTTTCTACTCTTGATTTGCAGAGTGCATACCACCAGGTTATGTTGCATGAAGATAGCAGAGACCTCACAGCATTTATTACACAAGGGACTATTTCGCTTGGTAAAGAGGTTTCCACTTTGAAAATAAAGTCCTGTTGAAGCTTTTTATGATCTTGCTTGGTTGACAGACCACGCATGTGCCTGCATTCTCTCTCTATGGCAGGTCTTCAGCGATTCAGCCCTCTGGCTGAGTCACATACACTGTCTGTCAGTGAAAAAAGCAACGCAAACCCCTTTTGGGGTACAAGTCCAACAGGGGCCTCTCTCAGTGCCCTCTGTGATGTGTGTCTCAGTTCATCCCTGCTCCGGAATAGAGCAGTGTTCCAGGGCTCCTTCCCTGGACGCAGTGTCTTTGCCCTCTCAGGGCCTTTCTGGCCCCAGCTCTTCAGCTGGGCCACTACAGTTCAGTCCCCTTTCTGGGGTGCCTCAAAGTCCAGGCCACTTTCCCAGTGACTGTGGGGGGAGGGGAAATCTGGGCCTGCCCTCTATTCTGGGTCCCAGCCCAGGGACCCTATAGATAGCAGCCGTTCACAATGTCCCTTTAAATAAACTGTGTTGCTGCTATAATTCGCTGGGCCACTTCCCCGTGGCTCCCACACACTCTTCACCCTTACTTCAGGACCTTGTCCTCGTGGAGTCCCAGCAGCCAGCCTGGAGCACCATCCACTCTCATCCAGTTCTAGCAAGGAACTGAACTTGCTCTGGCCCTGCAGCTCTTCTTATACTAGCCTACTGGGCCCTGGTTGGCTGCTTCCCACACAGCCACTCTAGGCAGCTTGGAGGACCTCTCTACTGCCCTTCTCTGGGGTAGGGTGTGGCAGGGACACAAGAATATTTTATAGGCACAAGTTGTGTTTTATATTGTATTTCAAAATACAGGTCTTCAATGTTTCCACTCATTTAAAAGGGAGCACAATATAACACTTGACCTGTGCCTACATTATCCATGCTTCCTGAATTTTATGACTTCCTTTACAGATGAATTCAAATTCACCCATATTTTCAATTCTGCTTCCATTTTACTAACTGCTCATTACTTAGAGAATCTATTTTGCAAACACAAGAATACAGGGTTCCTCTCTTTACAATTTTCTTTACCTTGACTGTCCACACTTACTGGTTCATGTTACACTGAAAAACTAACAATGGCTTCTTTTCTCATCTCTGCTGTGTTTGGGGAAAAAACCCAAACATCAAGTACACCACAGAGTCAAAAAACTGTAGCTAGCAAGCGAGATAAACATGATAATTAACACGTCAGAAAGCTATCAGGAAAATGTAACAAAGAATCCCACAAGACCAATCACTCCTTGTTTGGATGATGATTTGTTTTGCTTTGTGGGCATATTTGCCATGCCAAACCTGTTCCTTGCAATCTCTGTTTCCTTGAGATATCTGAAAAACTAAGCTTCAACACGCATACTGTATTTTTCCAAATATTAGTGTGATAAAAAGCCTTGATGGCTGCCTCCCTAACTAGAGCATGTAGCTATTACTTTGTATTTTCCTTCTTTATTCCATTTTCAGACTCAAAAGCAGATAAGCACTAACAGAAGCCACTGTTATCAATATCAAGGAGGCACGCACATACACAAGATATTTGAACAAATTGAAATTCTGCATGTCAGTAGCAGTCAGGCTACTGTTGAAAAGTGCTAGATAATTAAATCCAAGAAAGAACTACAAACTTTGGGCCTCTCATAATGATGTGATGTGGTGTCAGGCACAGATAAGCAGTTGTACTTCAAAAATACAAAAAGATTTCACATCATATTGTCTCTTTAGAAGAAAAAAGATAGGAGAAAATAAACCCATTGTCTGGACAAACTGTTCAAAACAGTTGGTCATGTACAAGTCAATGAATTGTTTTGCTTGGTTCATCTTTCTCACAATGTCAGGAACAAACAGTAGTAGTAATGCTGATAACACTCTAACCTATACATTTCCATAATATATAGGCATATACAATATAAATACCAGTCATTATATATCCTGGTTGCCATTAGAAAGTTGACCATTAATGTGGTGTTTGAGGAATCATTAACATAGAATTTGAATGATGACAGTTAAGAGGTGGTTATAAACACACACATACTATGTACATTGTGCATTATTTATCTGTATTAGGCCAGCAGGGCTGATTGGATAACAGGAAGTATGGTCAGTAGGATGCACCATGGCAGAATTTAGCCTGCTTGCTTTTCTTTACCAGCACAAAATTCAAGCCACCCTGGATACAAATAATTGAACAACAAAAATCAGTAGCTCTCCACTTCTACCATAAACACAGTTTTGCTGAAAATAAAATTATTTCCATAAAATAAACTTTGGGGCAGATTCTGAGTTCACAGGAAGCATAAAGACAGAAGAACTTCCTTGAAATCAATGTTCTTACAGTAGTAAAAAAATACATCCGAAGCAGGCCCAGTATTTATGAAACAGTAACACAATATATATTTCAGACCAGGATTGCCAATATTGGATATGTATATTCCTGGGGGTTTCATCACATGACCATAATCTTTAATTAAAAATAGATCTTTAATTCCTGGAGAGCACAGGACAATCCTGGAGAGTTGGCAACCCTATTTAGGATCCAGTCCTGAAGTCCCACACAGGCAAAACTCTGCTTTACTGGGAGTTTTAAATGTGAAACATTTGACTATAGGATTAAGCCCTAAGTAGAATTTCTTCATCATTTGGATAGGCTAATAATAGAAACTCAGCTCAGTTTTGTTCTTCATTATAACTTCAAATATGAAATGTGCATTTCATCTTTAAGGTGATACACAGAGTTTGCTATATAGAGATTGTACACAAATGTCAGGAGTCATTCACTATTACACTTAGTCCCTTCTGCGCAGAAGGGACTAAGTGTTGGTAAAGGCTCTTTCCCCTCTCAGGCCCATGACTCCAATACCATTTATAAAAAGACAGACTAGTTCAGACCCTTGTTAGTCTTAGGCCATAGCACAAAACTTCTGATCCTCTTTATAGACACCATTCTGATTTGTTCAAATATAAATGTCTAGATATCAAGATAAAAGAAGAGCCAGTCCCCTTGTGTCCATAGAATATGAGTTTTTCCAGGACTGTAAGGAGGAAAAGGCAACCAATGTTGTACCTTTAAAGGGAAAGAGTATCGTTGGGGCACAGAGAACTCTATCTCAGAGTCCTAGGAAAGAGATTACCTTCTTCCTACTCCAGGAAGTCAAATTCTGGATTACTATACACCTGGAAGAAAAATAAAATGGCCCCAAAAATGTATATCAAGCCAAATTTTCTTCTCACACTCAGGTAACTCCACTGACTTAAAAAGGAGTTACTCCTAACTTACTCTGCTGTAACTGAGAACAGTATTTGCCTTTTTGTATAAGCCAGTCAGTCTACATGGTCTCCTAGTTTACACAAAACTATTTATTTTTTGCATTCTTTGTTTTTGCTCATCAGCTAAGGTTTCTTCACCACAACACAGAAACATCAAGATAAGAAAAAAAAATTGCATGAGCTTATCATTAGTGGGAAACAAGAAGCAATGAAGATAACAGTCCTAATCATAGTGATTTCTTTACTAAATTCCTAGAGGGGGAAGTTACACAGTGGTCTCAGAGCTTTGCAATGAAGTATACAGTGTGTCATATTGAATTAAATTTGCCCTCCAGATGTCTGTTGAGTTGCACCAGGGATAAATTTGACCTATCTTTCAGCCAACGTATAAACCAGAAAACAAAAACAATTGCATGTCTGGGAAAATAATCAAAATATTCATTCACGCTATCTTAAGTACCTTCCATGCACAGGGAGTAAAGGGATGGGAAATGTAATTATTCAGATGTACCCACAATGGATAGCCATAGTTGGATGTCAAGTTGCTGGTTTTGATCCAGCTTCTAGTGAAGAGGGTCTACATCATATTATGATGCTAGAGAGATAGGAATTGCAATAGTGGATCTGACTCAAGGTCTCTGACAGGACCAAATACTTCAGAGGAAGGTGCATGAAACCCTGCAGCAATTAGATGTAGTATAATCTGCCCTCCACGGGAGGCTCCTCTTAACATCTAGTAATTGGAGATTGGTTCATGCCCTGAACATGAACAGTTTTCTCTCTCTTCTAAAACTTTCTCTTGGTATTTACTAACATAACTTTAGATATTCTTATTATCTATATAAATATCCAATGGCTTTTGGAATTTTGCTATGTTCTTGGTCTCAATGGCATCATGCAACAATGAGTTGGACCTATCACCCTGCCAATTAGGGATCACAATGTGGTGATTGGGGCTGGTCAAACAATTTCCCTCAAAACTTTTTTTCCATAGAAAATTGGGTTTTCAACCCAATGAAAATGTTTGAGGCAAACCTTGTCTTTTCTCAAAAGCTGTTCAGTTCCCCCTTGACGAAAACTGAAATCTTTTTGGTTTTCAAGTTTTTGAAAAAATTGGAAGTTTTCTGTAGAAACACAGCCCATTTCCTGACCAGCTTCCCTGTTGACTTCCACTGGGAAGGTTCTTGGGAGACCGAGGACAGTAGGGAGCTCACAGTAAGGCCCCTGCTCCAATTAGTTAGCTGGGGTGATTCTTCAAGATTTGGAACTGGTTGTGCACAATTGTTTCTGTTTAAGACTAACAGAAACAGTAGGCTCGGGACCCAAGGTAGGGAGGCCCATGATGGTTGTTGGGGGGGGGAGGGAGGGGCTTTACACACTTTGTTAAGAGCCTATCATAAATACAGCATCCCACGAAGAGGAAAAAAACTTTTTGGACCACCATTTCTATTGTCTCTCTGATACGGGAGAGTAAAGTCTGTGCTTAGCTATGCTACCTGCTTTAAATTCTAGTTTTTCCTGCAAAATCCTCATGGTACTTCTGGTTCACTGTTGATATCTGAAAAAACAAAAAAAACCAGAAGTCTCATTGCAACTGATGGTATTGGTGATGTCATGGAATGAGGAATTTGGTGTTACTTCCAAGTTAACTAGGAAATACCAAGAGGTTTTCATAGAGGGATTTTAAATTATCACTGGGTCACCAGAGGAGGATGTAAGAAAAGTAAGGAGTACTGGTTATGAGAGCAGGAGGGAGATGGGAAAGAGGAATCATGGACAGACGTTCATATTTCATATGTGTTATTACACTTTATGACCTTTGTTCTTTGAGACAAGTCTGCAAATTCTAACAGCTTTGAAGCACACTTGCAATGAACAAGTTTCAAGTGAGAGTTCATCAGTTGGACTATCCCTTACTTCAGAAAATAGTTGGTGTTTATATAGAAACACCTTATAACTACGCCTTACTTTTGGTGTCCAGAGAATTTGGTAAGTCTATTGGCAAGGAAAAAGGGTTCTGAAAAAATACTTGGGATTAGATAGGAAGACCTGTCATTTTTCTCAACACACTTAAACAACACTCAGGAAGCAACACTTTGGCATTGCTAACTGCATAAAAACATGTAGATATTTACATATGTTTATAAGATTAATAAATGCATTATAGTGAGGATAAAATGTCTGTGAGCTAAATCCTCCATTTGTTCCATTGGTCAACTCCATGGACTATAATGGAATTTTGCCTGGACTCCCTGTACTCCATTAGAGTCACCAGAGTTTTTCCTGCAAGAGAACTGAATAAGGATTCCAGATTTTGTTCTTCTGTTCCTGAATCAATGGGCTACAGAATACTGTTAAAAAGAAAGTGGAAGAGTTGCCAAACAGGAACATATTCAGCTCTGGTATGAGCAGGCATGACTTCACTGAACTTAAGAGGCAATATTCTCAAGACTGTTTAGCTTTGGGTTCCCTGATTTTAGGGCCAAAAGTACCAAACTCACAAAAGCACAATTTACAGAAGCCTGGGGGCAGCTCTAAGTTGTAGCAATTGCTATTGCTCCCGAAGGGACCATTCCAATAACTGGGGAATCACTGGGGCATAGTGGCCTACTGGCTATCCTGCCTTCTCCTGGGTATTCCACCTATGACAGTGTCAGAGCTAGTGGGCTGGAGTAGACCTGCTTTGAAAGCTCTATGCCATTTGAGGATGCCTCTTAAAGTATGAGAATCCCCAGGGGCTCTAATAAGGTGATTTTACATCTTTGGTGAGTCACTTTGCATTTCTGGAGAGGCCAAGATAGTTGTAATAGGGAAGAGTTTGGCCCAAAGGTTGATTTTATCCAAAGTTTCCAAAGTCACTTGATACAAAATGTTAAAATCTGTAATTTGAAAGATACACACTCTGATCATGCAATAGGATCCCAATGAAGTCCAATGGACTTTGTGCCTTCATAATTGTCCATCAGCATGGATCCTATTGTGTAATTGAGATCTTATTAGATAATTCCCTTTAATCAAAATTTTACTGATAACTTATAACACATTGTATGATTATCAAGATTGGAAGATGCTATTAAAAAAGCAATGCCTGAATGCTCAGCTAAGTAAGAATGGTGATTGCTACCTGGCAGACATTTAGAGTTCATTGCTAAAAGTACTTGAAGTGGATTTGTGCAGCCCATTCAGTCCCAACATGCCCTTTATAGATTTTTCTGAAATATGCCTTGACATAGTTTTGTTCCATTTGTGCTTTCTACTTTATATTTACCTCACAGGAAACTTTATTCTATTCCATGTTCTTAGTTACGTATCTTATTGTTGATCACTGGTATATGTGGGTAAGCTGTTTAGTAGCAATCCAGTTTCAAACACAGTCAGATGTGAATGCCAGTCCTGGAAACCACAGTTCAAATAGGAACTTCAGCTCTCAGATCCCAAAACATTTGCCAGTCCTCATTTCAATTAGAATGAGTTATCTACGAGAACAGATTTAAGAATTGGTGACTTATTTAACTCCCAGACACATTCATGAGAAGTAGTATTCCCAGAAGAAGCTACACATGACTGAGACACACATGATTGAGAACAGAGATGGAAATTAATATTTATCATCCGAATGAACACACTCCTACTGCAATCAAGATTCATTTTCAACAGTATCTGTGGGAGAAAGTGTTGGGGCAGTAAGAAAATAATTATTTTTCCAATCTCCATCTCTCCTCCCCTTTCTTACAAATTGCAAAAGGTTGTATTGAATTTTTTGTACTGAAAATAAAACAGGCTTTAGGCAAAACAAGAGCCAGAGCTAAGGTCACAGATGGACTGAAAGACTTAGCTTCACTGGGACACCCCCTCTACAAATAGAAAAACAATACTAAGCTTTTGTAAGTGTATTATTTTCATAGGGGACAGAGCAGGACATATTGCTTTTCATTCACTTTTAGACTTTCACTTATTTTGTGAACTTTTATTGGCATTTTCTCAGCTTTGTAGGTTTTTGTCGGTCATTTGACCTGTGAATTATCTCAAATTCTAGAAGCTCTCCCTCCAACACACACACACACACACAAGAAAGCTCTATCGGAATGAAGTCCTTGCAATGTAAGCAAGAAAAAGTGGTATGAATAATGTGTGACATGCATCAAAAGTCTTGCAAATAACTTCAGACTATGAAAATACCTTTCAACAGTTAGAAGGAATGGTACATACTATGGTATTTTAATCAGAAGTTGTATCAAGCTTGTAACAATGTAGGGAATCTAACATTTCTCTTGTGCTATGACTTCCAAGGGGAGAATGTCACCTAAGTGTCTCTGGATCTCTGGGCTGTAGTAGGCAGAGGTACCTGTGTATAGTCTACTAATAAACAAACTACAGTTGGATATATAAAGCCATTTATTTCAGTTCATATTATTTCAAATATTTACTAATTCAAGAGGCATTGAAACAAAGCTAAAATTAGTAGTGAATGTCACTACTGACAACATCTGTTTTCAGATAAAGAAGTTAGAAGTAATGAATGCAGTTTTAATAATAAGTTAACTTCCGATTAAATTTAAAATATTACCCCGGGAAAGAAGTACATAGAGAAATTTTAACCTCAAAACTTCCCTAATCAAAGGCATTCAACATGTGAATTGTAGGATACAAAAGAGCGTGAACTGGCATTTATTTACCATTATTTAAGTACATAAGTTTTCATTAAAAAAAAAGTATTTTTTAATACTAGTAACCACTTGAATCTTTATTTCCTCTATGGTAATTCAATTCATTAAACATAATTTTGAGTGTCTGGACATAATTAACTTTTATGAATATAATCAATATTAATAATATAAAGTGTCAGGATTGTGGAATTCATTTATGGTTTCTAAAATCTGAATATTCAGAAAACATGGGACTGAATAAAAAGATAATTACTCATAATTTAATTACAACTAACTTCAAAACACTCTTACATTCAGTACAAGAACTCAAAATGACAGACTGAGGGAGCAATTTGATTGGCTATTGAAGATTCTGAGCTGTGTAATAATTGAATTGGATGGAATCACTAGCTAAAACAATACAGCAGACATTTTATAAACACAACTGCACTGTTCATAACGTCATGTATCTAGTTTCCATGGATTGAGACATACATATGTGAAACCAATGATACATGCTGCTGTACCCATCAATACTGTATATTAAAACAGAGGTTAAACCAAAGATCGAAAACCTTGCCTAGAAGGGATATGAACAGTGGTACACAAAAACTCAAAGGCAGATGCCACAGCATATTTTTTTTATGATGCAAGACTGCTCAGGATCACCTATGGATAATGAACCATGACAACTCTGAATTTGATGAAGCATAAGTCGATAGTGAAAGAAGGCAAAGGAATGCAAGAAATATTTGAACAGTCAGCAAATGCATACAGACTGTTTTTGCTTATCCTTGCAATCTGAAATAGCAACACAGGAGCCATAAAAATATGCCTCCACTAATTTGACATATCCCTGAAGTCCGAAAAAGCCATTTTTAGAAAAAAATTAATTTTCTCTATCGAAAAGTATCTTGCACTAAAACATTTCACAAGCTATACAACATCCACAAGGATACCAAACATTTTTTGGTGTGTTTAAAATACCTTATATGATCGGCATCAATGCAGTTTTCTATTCACAGGGAAATCTTGAGTGACATATGTACCGGTCAGGTTCTAGATTCTTCACTGCTCAAGCTCCCTTTTCTTTTTCACTTTAAAAAGAGAAAGTGAGAGAGATTCCATTTAAACACTGTCTGGCACGTCTCTACTTGCATTTGCTATTATCTCTTTGCCCACAACCAACTGCTGTTTAGAACACACATTAATTATTCTTGGTTTGTTCTATCCCCTTCAATTCTTGATTGTGAGAAGTTGAGAGGCAACAAAGGAGAATCAATCATAAGATCTACAAAAATGAAACTTGGATGAAGAAATTTCTTCCTTCTGTATGTTGTCACTCTTTATCATTGACACGTGGGGTTTTATTTATTTACTTTATTAATGTGACCATATTTTTTGTTTTCTGCACTTTTTAAAACTGAGGCAAACGTGGTGAATTTGCCATTCTAGTGCTGTCACCCCAATGAGATACTTGTATGCCAGCTGATAAACACGTGAGAGAATGATTCCATAGTTTTAACTTCTTGATCATTCATTCATCTTGCTGCCTGTTTGAGATTAAAGGCCATAATACATAACCAAAATTATGTGAATGTTTATCACTCTCACCACAACGCTTTGCTGATATGGACTTTAGAAAAGTCAATGGAAACTTGTGGCAACTGAAGACACGAAACCCAGGTGTCCTTAGTCAGTATTGAGTAAACTCTTTACTGTAAAATGTGATGATAGAAGAATTCACTCTGCAGAAATCACACTTTGTTTTGGGCCACAGCCCACAGGTCTTACTCAGTTAATATACCTAATGAATTCAGTTGATTACCATGGGAGTTTTGGCTGGGTAAAGATTATGGGGACTGATTTATAGTCTACTGAAATAAATCAAGAGACTCCAGTTGATTTTAATAGGCTTTGGATCAGTCTTTATAGAATTTGGCCCTCTAAGCAGACGGCTTTTCCAATCTGCTCTATAAACACAGTTCACCCAGTATGGAAAGTCTTCCTTTGGTCAGCTTTATCAACAACGAAAACAACCACAACAACATAATGTTATGTTGGAAGGCGTTAATGACTGAGAGCAAGCAGGTCTTTTGAGCTGTAGGCAATCATAGACCTCATTAAAGCTTATGGGCGGGTGAGCCACACTTCATTCATCCAAATGGAAGGAGCAGTTAAGCTCATTTATGGAATAAGATACATGAAAAACCAGAAGGCCCCACCCCTGGCACTTTGCCACAGAGGAAGACTGCAGCAAGAACTCAGGGAGAATTAGAGGGTTTTCCCTGGGACTGACTGTGAACACAAGGCCTGGGAGGTTGTTTGGTTGCAGCTGTGTTTTTCTGTGTGGGGTGTGGGTGACAAAGGCAGAAAAGAAGGCATGAGTGAGGGTGGAAAGGCAGGCTTGGAAGTTATAAGCAAGAAAACTCCCTGCTGTTGCTTATTCCGGTTGGGGTCAGGAAAACAGGACTTTACTCATCATCAGTTTCTCCTCCTAATGAAACAACCAAGCAAGGCCCTGAATATTGGCTAACCCATTTGGACAAAGGTGCAGCAGTAACAAAGATAAGTTTAATTTTTTTCCACAGGCTTGGCTACTCCTAAATTTCCACCCACACCTTACAACCTACCTCAGGTGGGGTAAATGAGTCAGCTCCCCTAGTGATTTAGTAGAAACAAATTTCCCCGCAGATCAATACCTTCTGAAGATGGTGGGGTTTTCAGGCAAAATTTCTATTACAGGTCCCTTGATACAAGTCCACATTAGGGTGTTGCAGCCAAAGAGCTAAATAGCCTTTCTGCATATTATTAACATTAGAGTTGTGACTATAGGCCCCTGTGTTAGTGCTGTACAAACGCATAATGAGAGAGAGTCGCTGACCTGAAAATGTTACAAATCTAAATAGACAAGGCAGTCAAAGGGCAGGAGAAATGATGTGTCCTACTCATTTTTCAGTTGGAGAACTGAGGCACAGAAAAGTAAGTGACTTTTTCACATTACTGTGAAGTTCAGGCTTTTTCCATATTCTTAAGGTCTTGGAAACAATTATAGCAGATGACATTACATGCACTTTCTTAAAGATCACTAAAAGCACAGTATTAAATTTAAAATTGCAGAAAAAAACAGGAGATTGTACTTAAGAGATATTGCTAAATACTTTCTAAATATTTTCAATAGCTTTAGACTATTTTCTTCAGCTCCTCGATTAGACACTTGAAAATATCCTCTTTTCTTCTGTGCCAGCAGGAATTTCAAAGGAACAGTTCAGTATTTAAAAAAAAAAAAAAGGGATAAAATATATGCAAACATGGCTAATGAGACAAAATGCAGCAGGAAAACCAAGCAGATGTTTTTGGTATCCTACTACATTATGAAACACAGCAGCAATAGAAGATTTTAAATGCTTTGTTCTCATAATACTTCTCACTCTCAGTACTCAGTTATTTGCATGATGCATATAGAACACCTGAATATCGTCCCTAAATTTCTATCCAATACTGCATCTAACAGCCCTTTGATGGGCTATTTAGCAAACTGGAAGTTGTTGCCCGGTACCAATGGTTCTTTATGGAAAAAGTTCTGACAAGAAAAACAAGAATTCTATTTAGCCAAAAAAAATTCCACAAAAAGTTTCAATTTTGATGAATCTACATTTTCCAACAAAAAATGTTTCATTGGGGGAAAAAAAAATCCCGACTGGTTTCATTCAACAGCTAGTGGTTGAACTTGTGTATCCTATATATTTCCTCAGTAGACACAAAAAAACGAACTCCTATGGGCCAAAGCCAGGGTGCTGGAACAATTTTTATAGTGGGAGTGCTAAGAGCCATTGAACCAAATTGTAAACCCTGTATATAATGGAAACCAATTCAAGCCACGGGGTGCATAGGCAACACCTATGCACACAATGGCAACAACTCCATCAAATGAGCCAGCAAAGTTAGTTTATTTCTACGATGCCATAAGGGCATGGTGCCTTACAAACAATACAGAGCCCATAAACTGCAACCTTCTTGGAGCAGGTAAGACCAAAAAAAGCTAACAAAGGATGGGGATAAATACTGGGATGATAAGAGACTGGGAAGACAAGGGCTACAGTAATGATTATGCAGCTACTGAAGTTAGTAAATGAATGCATCTTGAGGGTTACAAAGCTTTGAGGGTTTTATGTGGCTTTTTATTTCTAAAACATACACACAAGGGAAAAATTGGGTCTCACCAAAGACTGGAGCAAAGCAAGGAGCTTATGATTTGACCCAATATTTATACCTCCTTTAAACTTTTCAATCCTTTCTCAAATCAGATTTTAATCCTATACAATGTGTTGCATTGTTCTTTTTTTAGTTCAAGATGTTAGAGCCATAAAAATGCCGAATAATTTCAGAAAGCATCATTAATCTACAAGTAAAATTCAAATACTATTATAATTCTAAAAGATACTAAGTCATTTCAACTTTTATCTGATTGCCTACTGTACTTCTATCTCCTGCATCATAATAGCATTTATTTTAGTCTGAGGCAGGTTAAAACTTATCTCTGTTCAGCAATGGGGACAAGAATCTCTAAGAAGTCTGGCATCTGTTCCTATACAGTAAGATCGTTCAGTCAGCCTTGACCTAAATGCACTAGGTGACACATGCAGCTATTTCGATGATCACATTATGTTGTGTTATGATTCAGTTACACTACAATTTTTAAGCTACTCCACACTAAATTGGGGAAAATATAAAAAGTTTATTACATGATTCTCCTGTCTAAATGAAAATCACAAAACATATAAATAATAAGGGCTTGGATAGTATATAACAGATCCTCCTTGCCCTTCTATTTGATGCTTTGGACAACTGCCCAGGTTTCAGCAAAATCCGGCTTATGTCACTGTACGCTTTTTCCAGAGCGTTCGTACACAGCTTGTACAATAATAGCTAGGATATTAACGAACATTTAGATGCTACAAAACTTGATATACACTCTATAGCCAAAAGCTGTCTCCACATTTTTTTTTTTTTTTTTTGCAATTAACTCTACTAACAATGTTAATGGGATGTTGTGTAGCAGTAATAGAGACCATGTTCACAATGGACCCCACAAATAATGCAGTGGGGAAACATTTGTCAGTATTGTCATTTCTGCCCTAGAACTGCACAGTTGGAAATTATATTCTCCCGATGTAAAAACGATCAATGGAAGATTTCTGGTATAGTTTTTGTATTCCATAGACTAAGTGTTTTGCAATAATTTGTATTGAAACAAAGGGCCAATTCTGTATTTTTATAGAATTCGAAGGCTTAGTAGAGTACTGTACATATGAAAGATCCTATCCAGAGTGGCAAGGCTTGAGCGTAGACTACATTTTATATCTGAACAAAGGCAGATATGTAAATTGATGCCTGATCAATCAAGGGATTGGGCAAGGCTGTGCAAGCATGGGGAGAAGAATGCATTTTGCACCAATCATGAACTGAAAATAGGGGAGAAACGTGCACATTCACTTGTGCCAAATTACTTTTATGGCTTTAAGTTGGGGATGCTTTGGAGAATTCCTTTCCATTACTTGGCAAAAATTATTGCAGGATACCAGAGTGCCAACACCAGGAGTAGTGAGTCCCCTTGCCAAAACAGAAGATCAGAAAGAACTGCATAAACACATATAACCCTATTCTGGAGATGAAATAACTCTGGACCAGCCAAGTAACAACCATCTTGGGATTACATTCTGCAGGATATTTTCACCAACCCACCCTCTTTTCCTGCAACTAAGGATGTATTCCGATAAGGGATGAGAGACAATAAATAATCTTTTTTACATACAGATGTTGCATCCGCTTATATAGAGACAACTTTAGCACAGATCCTGCCAGCTTGGTGGCGTGACTAACTCTTAGTAAAGCCAGTGCTGCACATGAAGGGCTGCCATGTAATAGGGCTGATCCTGTTGTCCTTGGCAGCCGTTAAGAGTATGTGTTATTCATATAAATTGTATTAGGTATAGTTTATAAGAACATCTATAAGAATCATGACCTGAAAGTTCTCTTGCCAACATCTGTGTGTTACCACCTTTCAACATTACCCAGCTGATCCTCATATGTTGTTCTAGGCCATTTGTCTTTTCTGTGACTGATGTTCTCTGCTCAGTAGAAAACTTGTACAATACCTTGTGTGTTAAGGCCATGGAAGCCATCCTTGTTTCCAAGAAAATATTTGCCTGCTTCTTAACTTCCAGTATATCTACCAGGACAACATGTAAATGAGTCTTTGTGCAAAATTCTTAACTCACTTGCATGCTATTAATTTAACTGATTACTTTTCAGGATGTACACATAACAGTGTGGCCCTCTTTCTCTATTTCCTTCTCAAGAGTCATAGGACAATAAAGTGTATATCGTTTTTTAGAAAAGTGTCAGTGTTGTGCAAGTGAGATTATAAAATTGTATCAGCATGAGTCCCCCAATTATATAGCTTTTCAATAGTGTCACATAGATTATAACACTTCTAGAAAATCTGCTAGTGCCCCTTCTGTATTCACCATCAAATTCAGAAGAGACCTGTTGGCCATAACAGACACACACACAAACTATTTGTCAGCAATTAACCAGAATCAGACGGAATCCCCGAATTGGGATCTCTCCTACCCCTTAGGATATTTTTAGTTTTAAACTATAATTCAAGTTATTAACTTTGATTTTCTTCTATAGCTAGCTTAGAATATACAGAGAGCTTCTTGCTTAGATGTCCCATAAGCTTTATCCCCATGCACAAATGCTGGAATACACAGTAATAAATAAATCCGTAGGTCACTACACAATAAGCACATGAGTTTTAAACCATTTCTTTATAATGCAGCAGGTCCTGTCCTTAAGTCTACATTCTGACCTCCCTCGCCAACCCAATTCCATACCGATCAACTCATTTACTTGCTGCTAAAGCACAATACCTCAAGCTTAAACTATGAGCGTGACCTTCAATTTATGAAAGACTTCAAAAAACCATGATCAATCTGCTGGTATAAGACCCCTGTGCTGATGGGGGGGAAAAAAAACTTGCTTATTTTTAATGCTACAAGGGAAAAAAACCTGCACACACAAAACTAACAAGCTGTCAGAGAAAGGGCAATTTTTTTGAGGTTCTCTCTTCCTGATTCATGCAAGTGCTCATGTAGAAAATATTAATGTCAACTGATGTGATCAGCTGACAGCCTATAACCCCAACATAACAGTTTAGTGCTCTTTACTGATGTCCAACTAATACAGAATATCACTCTGTATCTAAAGACCTGTGTGACTTTTTTAAGCTGATAAAACAATACTTTTTCCAGAGCTTTGACTATTGATCTTGCAAGTTACCAAGGTATCACACTGAGCACTATAAACTGTACCCTCTGTTGGACAGAATTTAAGACAACAACTCATTAACTAGTAAGGATGGAGAGGATGTCTCTCTCTCCCCTCCT
Source organism: Natator depressus (assembly GCF_965152275.1). NCBI lineage: Eukaryota > Metazoa > Chordata > Testudines > Cheloniidae > Natator > Natator depressus. The sequence continues at coordinate 277,036,057 of NC_134234.1, forward strand.
ACCCAGTCAGCCATGGTGAACTGAAATAAACATTATTTGCACATACCCCTTTCATTTTTAAATGGTTGTTTCTTAGCAACAGCATTTAGAGGAGAGGCTGCTGTTTGCTCCAACAAATGCCTATGATAATTTAAAAAAAAAAACACCTCTAGTCATGACAACTCAAAATCATACAATAAAAAAAAATAAATCCCAAAGGCTATGAACTTATCACGTGCATCCAGGCAGAGCTTTCTCACAGCTAAGGATCAGATAAAGATTTTAATTAGCTCCCTTGAAAATTAGTGTTCGCACTAAAAGGAAAAAAAAAGTTCACTACCACTTCATTTTCACATAGTGTAGTCATTTATTGTTGTGTTATAGCTTAGTTGCAACCAGTAGAATATTTACTATAATGTGAGTCGTTTCCTTTTAAACTAGATTTATGAGATTCTGTTGCCTAAAAGACAACAATTCAGCTAGGTCAATATAGGTTTTACGTTTTCCTTTGTTTTCTTATTATTTTGGGTGGTGGGGAGAACGAGGTGATGGAAAAGACCTGCCTGTGTAGGGGAACATCAAAGATCACTTCCCCAAGAGCAAAATTAACTCCCAAAAGATATGGTGGAAGACAACTCTTAAGATATTTGAAATGAATTTGTGCAAATACAACAAAATACACTGTAGGGTACAATCCTGCCTTGGCAGAGGGAAGACTACACAACCTACTGAGTCTTTTCTATTAATACCTTCTATTAATATATATTAGATATACAGGATACCCACACAACATCCATTTTATCAAACCAGAACATTCAATATAATGATGGAAATACCATTTTCAGTTACTTTTATTTACCCTGGAAGCCATGGCTCTCTTATACCATGAAAGAATTCTTGTACAGCACTTGATGGGGAAGGAAAATAGCACATGTCGCCTCTGAGTGGGTGGCAATGGCATGCAATTTTATACATCTAATTATACACTTCATCTTAACTCGACATTTTGAAAGATGAAATGATCTAATTGCAGATTAATGCTTTTATTTTTCCAAGGCCTCAAAATGAAATGTGCAGAAAATAACCAGATACAAATGCTCGATAGTTCGTGAGTAGCACGAGTAAGTTCTTACTTATTACATGTCCCTAACTGACTAGCAAAGCAGCAGGATACAGCACCACCTGGATCCATTAGCTCCTCACAGATACATCACTCACAAAAAAAATCCTGCCTCACAGCAAAAAAGGAGAGGTTACTTACCTTACGGTAACTTGAGTTTTTAGATTTTTTTTTTTGTCATTACGGATTCTCCACCACAGGATGAGCATGCACCAGTGTGTTCTCAACCAGAGAATGAAAAGCAGTGCTGCAGGCCCACACCTGTGCAGAGCAGCACCTCATTACTCCAAAGTAGGGCATATAAGTAGGTGTGGGCCTACCATCACTCAGTTCCTTCTCAAAAGTGAAGCAGAGCCTCCACACCCAAGGCGAAGGAGGGCAGGAGGTGGAGAACCCGTAGGGACAAAACACCTCAAAGAACTCAAGTCACTTCTTCTTCAAGTAAATGTCCCTATGGGTGCTCCACCATAGGAAATTTTCAAGCAGTAACTCAATGAGGAGTGGGTGCTAAGGAGGGAAGTCCAAGATGGTTCAGAGGACTGTTGCTAAAGTTATCCCTGGTAACAGGTAAGATGCTTGGCAAAAGGTATGAATGGAAGACCAAATTGCAGTCCTATAAACTTCTCTTATGGGAATGTACTTGAGTCGAGCCATAGATGTGGACTGAGCTCTAGAGGAATGTGCTGTCACTCTATGAGGGGCTTCCATCCCAGTGGATTCATAGCAGATTAAGATGCAACCCCAAACCCACTTTGACAGTCTTTGAATGGAAATAGGTTGACACTTCATCCTCTCTGCAAGTGATACAAATAGCTTAGGAAAGCTGTTATAGTGGCCAAACGTACCCTCACTCAGCTCATTGATCGACCTTGCATTTTTAAATCCAAGAGGTTGTCCAGGATTTTGGAGATTGGAACATCTGAGATTTGGGAAGAGTGACAGGAACATCAGGAGTGGAAGTGTTTCCACTTTTGAAGGTAAGTTTTGCATGGTCTAGGTTTTCTGCTAGATAGGAGAACTGACTGGACCTCATCAAAAGAGATGAGTTCCATGTCTGAGAATCATCTAAGAACCATGTTCTCAGGTTCAAGGAGAAGTGGTTGGGATGGAACTGGGCCCCCCAAGTTCTGTGACAAGAGATCCTTCCTGAGAGATATTCAAAGAGGCATTGCACAGAGAGGTGAAGGAAGTTCACGTACAACATTTATCTTGGCTAGGATGGTGTTATGAAGATAACCTTTGCTCTTCCCTGGTATGGTATAAGTAAGTTCTTGAGGATTAGAGGTAGAGGTCTGTAAACATACAGTAGAGTAAGGGGCCACAGTGTCATGAGGACATATCCCTATGAGTTGTAGCTGTATCCTCCCTGGGAACAGAAAAGATGGCATTTTGTATTGTTCAGGGTGACAAAGGAGGTCTGCTCCTGAGGAGCCTCATGTCTGGCAGATGCTGTGGAAGACAGAATCACTGAGCTCACATTTGTGGTCCTGAAGCAAGCGTCTGCTCAGGGAGTCTGCCATTGTATTCTGGAGGCCTGAAAGATATATTGTTGAGATTTCTATCTGATGGAAAATGCACCAGTTACACAATTTATGCACAAGAACTCGGATCCTGCTCTTCCCTGTTAGTTGATACAATACATTGCTGCTCTGTTGTCAAGCATTACCCTGATGGTGTGAAGGAAGTGTTGGGAAGCACAACAAACTGTGTTCAGCTCCAGAATGTTCATCTGCAGCATTACCTCTTGTATGGACCACTTGCCCTGGGCTTAGAGGTGAGCCTCTCACATCCCAGAAGAGAAGCATCTGTTGTGAGGATCCTTGAGGGTGGGGGATGTGAAAATGGGGTTCCCATGCAGACCTTCATTGGGTCTTTCCACCACCTGAGAGAGTCCAGAACTTTCTGAAGTTCTGCGTTGCATTTGGAGAGACTGTCTGTTTGGGGTGTACATCAACCTTAGCCACATTGAAGGCACTTGAGGTGCAGTCTTGCAGGAAAGGTGATGAACATGGAGGCTGACACATGCCTACGAGTTTTAGGCAGGTGCCTGCCATTGTTTGCGGGCTATGTTGTATTGTCAAGACTAGACTGGACAGAGTGGCGAATGTAGACTTCTTTTGATTGATGCAAAAGCCCAGAGACTGAAATAGGGCTAGAGTCCTGGAGGTTGCTCACTGAGTGGACCTGTAGAGCTGATTGACCCTTGGGGAGCCAGTCATCCAGGTAAGGGAATATTGCTATGCTCCTCTGACATAGATGGGCCACCACTGTTGTGAGAAGTTTGTAAAGACTGTGTGGGCTGTGAAGTGCCCGAAGGAAAGGGCTCGGTATTGGAAGCTTTCTGAGCCTTAGTTGATGAAGATATGTTTTCCTCAATCTAGGGGTCCTGCTGCTCCTGGGTGTCTCCTGATGCCGAAGACATAGGCCTGAGGGTGATTGTGCAGTACCTAATGGCAATCCTGTGGTACTGAAGGTTGGTCAGTCATTGCCAGTGAATGATACCCCAATACCCACTGGTACTGTCTCTCTTTTTGAAACCCTATACAATTGTTTACTGAGGTGAACCCAGGGATTGTGATAACCCCTGGGTCTAGGACATCAGATAGGGCCTAAAGGAGTTTCTTTAGAATACTGGCTCAGAAGGGTGTGGTGGTAAGGTATTACCATGTGTGAATACAGGAGTATATACACAAAAGCAATAGGTCACTGCTAGTGCCAGATGATGTATGGATTTTAATAAAAATTAATTTAATTAAAAATATTTGCTGGTTTTCGACCACCTTACAGAGTGGTCAACTTTAAAAAAAAAAAAAACACCGATAAAAATTCTTAATTAAAATTTTACTTCTTTTTTTTCCCCCCCAGCCAGCTCTAGTCACTACCCCTGTCCCTTGGGGGATCCATTTTTGGCTCTCCAACTCTATCTTTACACACAATCCCTAACTTTGCCACTCTATCTAAGCTTAAACTACTGTCACTGACTCCCAGACGACCTCTCCCTCTCCACCTAGTCTCTCATCTCTAGCCTCAACCACTAATTCAATGTGAAACTAAAAAATACTCATCTCTCTCAAGTCCTGTACCCATCACTACCAATGGCAATTTCACCTTCTCCTATCTCTCAGCCTCACAATTATATTGCCATTTTTGACGCCTCACAGAGAAACTACCAGAAAATCCTGCTTCCCCACCCTTTCTACAGCTGCTCCAACTCCATCTTTTCATCTCTATTCCAGCTGCCAAAAGTCTTGTGCAGCTCTTGATCAGTTCATACTTTGACTACTACAATTTCCCTCTGACTGCCCTGACATTCCCCATACTCCATGCAACCCAACCAAAAAGCAGCAATGAAAGCTCCTTATTTTGCTTTACTCTTACCATCAGGGAATAACTCTGGAGAAGCAGGTAAAATGTGACTAACAGTGTGGAATTTAAATGCATTGTTGATATGGGGATCACAAGGACTGCACCTAAATAGCAGCCCATATTGGCAAAGGCACAATTTTCGACATTGCAGCATGTGTAAGAGAAAGGGAAAGCATGAAGAAAAGAATAAATATTAAATGTCTGATTTGCCTAAATTGCTAATATTTCTTTGAGCCCATTAAAGAATAGTCGAAGAATATTCCAGTGTTACCAAGAAATTATTGGTGGCAAAGCTTGATTTTCTGTATAGATATTGCAGAGGATTCATAGACACAGAAGGATGAGTCACTGCAATGCTGACAGTCTATACTGAAGCTGAAACAAATTGGAGCTGTAATTTATAGTACAATAGCATTCATGGCAGTGGCACATGCAGTCCAGGCTTTTTAAATATTCTGTGAATAATAGCTTAGAAAGACAACTGACAATGAACAAGGACTGGATGATGAATCATCAGGTAGTTTAAGTAAAATTTTGCCTGATTAAATGCTTTGTTTTTAAGCCACCTGCACTGTGCTGTCTGATGTACCAGGACAGATCAAATTGTTCTCAGTCTTTCTAAAAACCAGACAAGCTTACAAATGATAAGTTTTATTATATTACGAAATTGATGCCAAACCAAAGTGCTGTGTATTGTGTGATTCCAATTATCTATCTTCTGGCCAGGGATTTAATATCAGCTATTGTTAAACATGCAACTAATCCAGATTTATCAAGCTTCTAATGTCTTTGTGTCACATGGATGTAATTTTATTTTTTCTCTTCCTGTCTTCAGAATGCATTTTTCTGCATCTTTGTTGTTTTCTCTGCCTACTGGTAACCAAAGACATTGGGCCCAATTCTGAACTCACTCTGGTTTTAACCAGTGTAACTCAATTGGCTTCTATAGGAGTTACCCCTAATTTACATCAATGTGTGATCAGTATGAGGTCCTGTCTAGACTAGGGGCCAGATTTATAAAGGTAGTTAGACTCCTACTGTGATTAACAAATGCTCCTAAGCGAGTTAAGCCCCTTTGATCGTCAATGGGAGTTAGGAACCTAATGGGATTTATAGAATCTTCTAAGCAGGTTAGAGGTCTAGCTCCCATTTACTTTCAATTCAGGGAGTTTAACTCATCTAGGCAGCTGGTGGAATTTACAAATGCACCTATCTGCATCTTTAGGCATCTAAAAACCTTTAAATCTGGGCCTAGGTCAACTAGCACAGACTCTTCTCCCATGATTTAGTTACCAGAGCATAATGTTCAAAGGAGCACAACAAACCTTAAACTGGAGGATACCTGACTTGCAGGCAGTGGCTCTACCAGGTGTGCTAAAGGGAATAAAATTCTAATGTGGCTGTGTGTGAAGGAGATAACCCAACCCCAGTCTCCATCTCTAATTTCTGTGATTGCATGATTCTCCACCATCCAGCCCAATCAGAAGGTTACGTTTTTCTTATTTTGATGTTTCTTTTACATGCCATATTTAATATTTTCACACAAAGCCAACATTTTAAATAAAGATTTCCAGTTTTGAGAGAATATTTTAGCAGTCATTATTACATTATTACTCAATTTAATTACTAATGCTAATCTGATCATACAGCTTGCTAATAACCTGGTTCGCAGATACAATCAATAAGTCAGATGTCTAAATACTATTTATGCATACAATTAATTGTGCTTGCAATTTAACACCACAGTTTATTATGTACACAAAAATGTACCTGCAAAATATGAAAGGCCTTGTTGAGGGTCATTTATAAAGTTGGTTATCTTCACCCATTTCTTGTGTGTGTGAAAGACAATATAGAACAAATTTAAGTGTATGGTCCTCATTCAGAGCGCACTCAGTTGTTCAACAAGCCGTAGCAGCTGCTGGCTTCCTTGTAGCCAAGTTCCACAATGCTCCTTTTAGGAAATGACTTACGGTGGTGTTTAGAAAAAAAAACTTGCTAATAAAATGGCTCTCTGCAGATGGGCAATTCAGAGTTTTTCCAATCACAGATGTACATCCAGAACACCTATTTGGTCCTGTTGGAAAACTATATCAAAATGAATATACTAATGCATTTTACTGAACAAGGCTTTATGTATAGCAAGATGGATTCATGGTAACTCCAAAGAGCATCCGATTCCTTGTTTAATCTATTCAAAATAAGAAAAGTTGTTTGATCATTCTTTAAGGTGTCATGGTGTTTGTATGTCCAAGTGTTATAATGAACGTTTTTTCCCTTAGAATTCTTATTTATTCCTATTGCAGCAGCACCCAGATATCCCAATCAAGATTAGTAATGCACTGTGCTGGTTGTGAAAATATAAGATTATATTTATCTAAATTACAATATTGTTGTTAAGGTGAAAGCACGATATAGCAAGTAAGTTTAATAAACTGTCATGGGTAACAAGAACTATAATTTGTACTGAAAATTAGACTCACAGCTATGATAGCTCATATTGACCAGTGACAGATCAGGCACAAGATCTTACAGAAACTGAAATTTGTTTCCCTTAAGATTATTATTATTCATCAATATGCTTATTACGATAGAGCCTCAGGGCCAAACACAGGTGCTAGACACTGTACAAACCTGTAGTTAATATATTACAACTGATACTTTATTAAGAAACAAATGTTTTAAAAAGTCAAAATCTAATTGATATCTGGCAAAAAGTTATTTACAGCAATGCACTGATTTATTTAATTGAAGATTTGGGGAATTTAAAAAAAAAGACATTTCCAATGTTACTAAAAACAGCAAAACTTGTTGAGGTCCTTTAAGAAACTACTTATTTCTTGAGTGGCACTACTCATCCTTACTTAATTTTTTTAAACATTTTAACTAACAGGGTTGTCAGCCAGAAATAGTCATGTGAAGGCTACAATTACAATTTTGACAGTTTAACAGAATAATTTAAATATTTTAATTAACGTTTAAGTTTGTATTTTGTACTCTAAAACACCAGTACTGAACCAAAGCAAGTATTTTTTTAAATTAAATACCTTTTAGCTATTAAGAATAGTTACAAGGAACATTAACTATGTCAACACTAAAAAATCAAGACTGTATTCAGAGCTATAGATCAAATGATGTATCTGAACGATCTCTCTCAAAACAGATTTTAAATACATTCATTCTAGCATTACAAATGTAAGAACATTCTAGAAGAAATATACTTTTTTTGTTTTATTCCTGTTTCAGATAGTCTCTTGTGGAGTTCAGATGTCAAGTATGAAGATCATATAAATGCTTTATGCTTTGTAAAATCACAAATGATTAATTACAGCCTACATTAGTATTCAAGAAGAAACTCAGACGTAAGACCCTATAAGGCCTCTGGACAGCAATTCATTTCAGGTGACATACTGGAATGATTTTATAGAATGTGATTAAATAAACAGATCAGCTCCCACAACTACCATCACTCGAGCACAGAAAATAGAGCAGTAACATTTTAACCCATTCGCAGTGCTCTATTACGCTAGAGCATATTGTTAGCTCCATGAAATCTGGGAAGATCGATCCCTTCTTCATGTAGATTTGCATATGAGATATATGGGAAATGTATATTTAACTCACCTATATAGGTGTTAATCAACAAGGTCACTCAGGGTCTCCACCTGGAGTGGATAAAGAAGGAGACAAGCCAGAGTGGGGTTAGAGCTGGGGAGTGGCTACTTCACAGTGCATGCTACCTTGAAAAGAAAGCGGAAAGTCTGTATTAAATTGTAGTGGACTGGATATTGGTTGGACAGCCATTGTACCTACAGAAGGGACAGCAACAGAAGCATCTGGCCACATGTAAAATTGGCCCCTTTCCAATAAACACAGCCATGACTAGAGACTACTGTGAGCATTCACTTTCAGTGCCAAACTCAGTATTACACAAGATAATGGTCAGTAATTACAAATGTTGTAGCTACGTTGGCCCCAGGATGTTAGAGAGACAAGGTGGCTGAGGTAATAGCTTGTATTGAACCAACTTCTGTTGGTAGGAGAGAAAAGCTTTCAAGCCACACAGAGCTGGTCTTCAAGTCTGGAAAAGGTACTCCGAGTGTCACAGCTAAATACAAGGTGGAACATATGGTTTAGCATAAATGGTTAATACATATTCTAAGGGACCATTCAAAGTAGAGTGGCCGGTTAACACCTCTACAGTCATAAGACAAAAAGAGAGGGTTAGTGGGTTATAGATTGTTGTAATAAGCCATAAATCCAGTGTCTCTGTTCAGTCCATGATTTTTAGTATCCAGCAGAATTATGAGTTTAAGTTCCCTGGCTTGTCTTTTGAAAGTGTTATGCAGGTTTCCTTTGAGGATGAGGACTGATAGGTCAGCTATAGAATGATTGGTTTGTGAAAAGTGTTCACCCACAGATAAGATGCTTTTCTCTTTTATCAATCATTTCCCTGTGTGAGTTCATTCGAGAGCATAGTGATTGTCTGGTTTCACCCACATAGCTGTTATGGGGGCATTCAGTGCACTCGATGAGGTACACCACATGTTGTGACAGGCATGCAGAGGACCCATGGATCTTGAAAGGTGTGGTGTGTTGATCATTGTAGCAGTGGATATATGTCTGCAGGTTTTTCATCTGTTGTTCTGGCAGGGTCTGGTGCCACTTTGAGTTGGTGTGTTCTGGTGTATGGGAGCTTGCTTCTGATGGTGAGCTTGGAGAGGTTAGGGGGTTATTTGAAGGCCAGAAAGAGGGTTCATGAAAGATTTTTTTCCAGGATGAGATCCCCTGGATCAGACCATGCTGGGCTTCTGCCCTGTTCCTGCTGCTTCCATCTTCTCCCTCTCCACCCTTTCCCCTTCCCACTCTCCCTTTTTAACAGCACTGCATCAGACTCTTCTGTCATCCACCGTGCACCTACTCCTCTCCATCAGCCTTCATCTCCTATTTCAACTCCTATCTCTCTCTTTCTCATCCTGTCCTCACAATCGTCCATGCTGATGACCCATCCAACTCCTTGGCTGCACATTTTTCATTTACCTGCAGCCCTAGTTCAACTCTCCCATTCATCAAAAGCACCACTCACTTGACTTGGTCTTCATCAAGTACTGCTCTCCCTTTAATCTCTGTTGTTGAGTTCTCTCTCTCCCATCTCTCACTCCCATCATCATTTGGTCTCTTTCAGTACTACCTATGGCCCTCCCGCTCCCATGCCTTGTTACTTGGCTGTTCTGTGACTTCCAGTCCATCCAGTGTTGGTGGCTTCTCATCTGTTCTCAGCCTTCTCCTCCCTGCCCTGTGTTCCCTCTTTCCCATTGATATGGTTGTCCATTCTCTCCCACCCTTAACTCTTTTACCCCCTGTCCTATATCAAGGTCCACCCTGTCAACCACCACCCAGACTCATCCTTTACACCCATTTCCCCCACTCATGCTCTCACACTGGAGAGTGTCTCTGGTGGAAATCCCTTGACCAAGCCAACTTCCTCTATTACAAATTCATTCTCTCCTCTTTAAGTTCTGCCACGTTCCTTGCTAAAGAATTCTTTCTCCACCTTAACTGAATTCTATGCCCACAATCCTGTTCACCACCTTTGACTCACTCCTCAAATCTTCCTCTCCTCCTGCTTCCACTTCTTTCTCTCCACAGAGAATCTCACCAATTTCTTCCCATCTATTCCCCCCCCACACACAATATTATCATGCATTAATCTCTTCCATATATATTAACAAAACCAAACACACACAAACACACATACACACATCCTTGATCCCACTTGCCTCTCCAGCTACTGCCCATCTCCCTTCCATCACTAAACCCACTGAGCACAGTCTACAGTCCCCTTCTTTAGTGCATCAGATATAAGCTGCTTGTATTCATTTTCAAGGCCCTTCATGGCCTATCCCCTCCCTCCCATTTCTCATTTGCTATCTTTAGGCTGACTCTTGCCTCAGATCAGACCATGATAGCAGCTCCATCACTCACTTGATAAATGTTCAGACAAGCACCTTTGTGCTTTATTCCATGCTGCCCCTCATGCTTTGGAAGAGCTCCCCATAAACATTTACAAAACTCACTCATTATCCCCCAAATACCTCCTCAAAATTATGCCTACAAAAAAAAAAATTGACCACAGTTAGATTGCTGGCATGCTGAGTGCACTGCCCATCCTGCTGACCAATATTGTCTCATTGTTCCCTTGTACTCCCCCATTTGCCTCTATCCATCTGTTGTCTCTTTTCTTATGATTAGGCTATACAGTCTCTGGAATAGGGACTATCCTTTTTTCAGTATTGGTACAGTGCATAGCACAATGGAGTCCTGCTCCATAACTAGGGCTCCTGGGTGCTATGATAATGCAAATAAAATGATGCTAATGTCTTTAGACCGAAAATGTTTCATAAAGCAAGTCATCGTGTTGTACTTTGACAACACAGAATGTAATTCAAGAAAAATATTATTGATGATCTTCTTAATGAAATGGTTAAAATTACCTGAAGAGAATTTATTGTCTTGCCTGCAGTTTGTTCATAGCTATTCCTTATACTGTATTAATCGTTTAAATATTATGCTATTGAGGTAAGGTGTGTTTTCATAAAATATTAGTCCTCGAAATCACTTACAATTCCTTTAGTATAAACTCTGTGATGCTGACATTTGTAAGTGGCAATACCGCTGAAAAAACTGGTCTATAGAGTGTTTTCATCCTTTTCACCTAAATCAGCTATCACCATGATTTATTAGAGAACATATTTGCATGCAAGACTTGAATTACCATAAGCCTTTCAATTAGGAACATGAATCAGGTTCAACACCTTTTGTCGTTATTCTTGTGAAACTCCTCCTGTTGCATGAGGTATTTTTTCCACACCAGTGGAAGGCCTTCACCCAAAGAAGATAATGCTTCGAAAGGTTTCTCATGTCACTGTGTAAGCCATTTTTGCCATATGGCAAGTACAATTAAACATCACTTGCTATTTTTCATTGAGAATTAAACTGAAGTTTGACAGGCATGGAGTCATGGCTCCTTACTGTGGGACAGAGGCCACTAAAATTTGGAAAACAAAAATCAGATGTGTACTTCATGACTGCTAATATAGGGCCTGAATCTGTAGTCTTTATATGACGTGGTACTAACTAAATTAATGGCACTACTCACATGAGTAAACCGTACTCAGTATAAAGGCTGCAGAACTGGGATTTTAATTCAGATGAAACCGTGGGGGGGGGGGGGGAGGAAATCACTACACAAATTGAATTACATAATAATTATGTAGCCTGTAAAATGTGTCCATTTTGGGATTAGAACCAAGCTTCTCAAGCTGTAGCACTGCCACTTGGCTAGGCAGTTGGTGTGCCATGACTGAAGCTGGGCAAAGAACTGGTGGTGGGGTTTGATGATAGTTCAAAAAGAAAAAGTCATTTTAGACTAAACGGAATCTGAATTTTTTGCTGAACTGAAAAAGTCCACTTTGGACTGAGCTGAAGGTTACATTCAATCCAAAACAGGTTGTTTCTGAGCATTTTAAGGGGATAGATTCATAAAATGGCTGGAGGAGGTGGCGGCAGTGCCTCCTTATAACCTTTAGCCCAGTAGTTAGGGATACTCACCTGGGATGGGGGAGACCCAGGTTTGAATAACTGCTCTGGAACCGGAATTTTTAAGTCAGGTTCCTTCCCTCCCAGGAGACTGCCCTAAGCCCAGGCTATTCAGGGGTGGCTCACTCGCTCTCTCTCCTGTTGAAGCTCTTCCACTATGTATAAATAATTAAATGTTAATTGGAGTGGAAAGACTAGAACCTGAATCTTCTACATCCCAGGTGAGTGCACTAATCACTGGGTTAAAGGTTAGATGGGTTGTGGGGAGGGAAGGGAGGCAGCACTACCACCTCCACTTCCTCCTCTTTTGCAAATGGCTCCGCAGTCACCTTTTGGGGCGGGGGGGGGGGGGGGGGCTCAAGCTATTTGGCAAATTTGTGTCAAATTCATGAATAGTTCAACCAAAACTGCATTTTTGGGAGAATTAGCTATTTGCCTGAAAAGTTTCACCCAATTCTAGCTGCGACCTCCATTTATTAGAGTTAACTTAGTCTCCTCCTTGCTCTATTGCATCCACCTATTGACTCTTGTCTTATATTTAGATTGTAAGTTTTTTGAGGGACTCTCTTTCGTGTGTGTGTGTGTGTACATACACACAGCATTTGACACTATATTCCCCAACTGGGACCTTTCGGTACAACAACTTGAGCTACATCAATTACATTATTTCACCAATTACAAGGGATGGGTTTGAGTCTCAAAGTTACGACCTCAGTATATGGTGGTATTCCAAAGTATATGATGTTCAGAATCATGGAATTGATGAAGCCATTACAGAGATACATACAAGAAATTTGTCTCATTTTTAACTAAAAAAAAAATCTGACAAACTACACTATCTTGGATTAAGATACGCATTCAAGAACGAGGGGAAAGGAACACTCATCTAGCTATATACCTCGTATTAGTATGCCCATCAAATATAGAGGCACAGCTCCCTAGCCACAGCTTTGGAAAGTACAACGCTATTCAAGATGAAGTGCAAAGATGGAGCGCTGAGCCTGATGTTTGGCAGACCAATCCCCAAGGGCAATTTTGAGCAGTCTAAACTTTACTGTAAGTTATGCCAGCTGCCAAACAGAGTCAGGAATCAGCAGTGTCTAGTGAAACCTTGGCTACATTTCATGTAAAAATAAAGACACATACCCCTCCCAGAAGACATTATTCAAATGGTACTTGGGGGGGCGGGGGGGAACCAATCAATCTTCAATACTCTTGTTTTTCTTCTGGCTATGCAGCAGCTATTAACCAACATTACTCTCCAGAGTTAGGCACAATGTTGTTAGCATCATCAGTACCGTTGTCTCACATGCCAGGGAACAAACAAAATGAAGCCATGCTGATTTCTATACAAGTTAAAACAATGGGGTAGGAGGAAATCCAAATGATAAATAAATAAATGACTAAGAAGAAGTCTTAGCAGAAACCCCTGTGAACTTCCTGGGATATGAAACTTCAGAAGACACTGCTCTGCATTAATACATTAATATACTGAAGAGATCTAACAGTGAATTATTTACATGGGTATTGATAATAGATAATGCAAAGGAGATTTTCTCAATATTGAATTCTATCAGCAATTAAACTAGTTTTTTTCTGAGACATGCAGCTAAATTACACAGTGCCCCAGCATTTGGCAGGTAAGAGAAAATGTAATTCACTTCTAATGCACCACACTACAGTGTGCTTGCATTATTCATCAGCATGCAAAATATTTTGTCTGCTCTTTCCAAAGGCCAAAAAATTACATTTCACTAACAGCCATGTTATGGGTGAATGAGGTCAAGAAAGTTGGCATAAGGTTCCAAAATGTTTCTCCATAGCTAAGCAAAAAAGCCATACTAAACTCAGATTAAATCTCAGAACTTCTAAGTGGTATTTTCCTTTTAACCTCTACCACTTCACCCCAACATTGCTAGACCCACTTCTCATTTTCTTCCCACAGCCATACATCTGTAACCTTTCTTTATTAACCTTATTACTGCAGACTTCTGTGAGCATCCACTCTCTTCATTATCCAGCCTTGACATCTTAGTGTCCTCTTTGATAATTCTCTCATCTTTTCTCCTCAAAGCTAGTAAATCCTGTCACTACTATGTTTATAACATACAAAATTCAGCCTCTCTATCTCGCTAAAGCATGTATATCATCGGTATGGTAGCTACCTCTCATCTTTCTTATGTCATATTCCAGATCTTGAACCCAGGCCTGGGAGTCCTCAGACAGCTGCTGCAGCCTGGCCTCCACCTAATGTCTGCTAAACCCTGGTGGATAGAGAAGCTAGTAGGACTAGAGCCTCAGCCAGGCTCTACCCACAGAAGTCCTGATTGGAGGTTGCCCGGCTCCACTGATTGGGCGAACCATAGTATTTAAGCCAAAAGGAAGCACAGGAAGCTGTCTGACCAGTGAGGTGATTTTCTGTTGTGGCTGCATTGGACCAGGCTTGTGCCTGTCTTCTGTACCCAACCCTATTCCTGTTCCACTCCTGCCTCTGCTCCTGCTTAGTGCTTGGATCCTTGCCTCTCCTCCAGTTCCTGCCTTACACCTTGCCTCCAATCACCACTCTGGCTCTGACCCCGGCCTCTGACTTCTGACCCCATTTCTGGCTTGACCCTTGGCTCTGGCATTTGGTATCTGACCTCAGCTCTGACCCTGAGCTTTGATTAATGGTTCCCACTCTGGCTTGGCCCCTGGCTCTGGTAATTGGCAGTTGACGCTGGTGCTGACCCTTAGCTTCATTCCCCAACCTGGCCACCTGCTCTGCCTTCTACATCGGATTCCTGTCATAACTACAAGGCAAGACCACCTACATAAATCTCTATTGCAATCCCTGCCTCTCTGACTTTGTCCTCTCCTATCTCTTTGCTTCAGTCTATACAAAGTTCAACAGTGAAGATCACATTCTTGTCCTGACACTCAGACCATATCATCTCTCTTTTAAAATACCTTCACCAGTTACCCCTTTCTTCTATAAAAAGCTTGAGCTTCACCTTCAGAACAAATTCACAATTCTGATCCTGCTGTCTGTGCTTTGCTCAAGCCTCCTTCCTTGATAGTCCAAATACTGTTTTTCGGTAGACAAGTAGCAGCCTACTGGCTATTTAGACAGCTTATAACATGTTAGCTTAAGAATTCTGCTACAATGCTCATACATTCAACAAAAGAGTATAAACATACATTTAGAGATATGGGACTGCCATAAAAATCAGAGCATTGCAATAGAACTCAATTTTTAAAAAGATGTTAAACTCACAAAAGGTAAGAATGACATTACAAAATAGGACTTCCTGGCCTTTAGGTCCGATCCTCACCAATGGCCAAGGAACACACAGGATTGGTCAGCAATAGAGCTGGGTGAAATTTTCTGTTGAAACTTATTTTTTAGGGTGGGGGGAGTGGGGGAAATGCAGATTTGGCAACATGGAAATATTTGAGTGTTCATGTTGATTTCACTGAATTGTTTTGGTCCAAAAATCCTAACAAAATTCTGAAAAAAAAGGTCAAAAAGTTTTAATTCAAAATGAGTGTTTCAAGATTTCCTTTAATTTTTTTTAAATTAAAAAATGCATGAAGTCAAACTGACACGTTTTGTTTCAGCTCCAGCAAAACACTGTTTAATCTGAACTGATTTTTTTTTCAAATTTCCAGCAAACCAAAAATTCATTTGCCTAGCTCTACTCAGGAGATGATTTGTGCAAAAATAGCTTTCCCACATCCCTAACCAGGCCTGACTGTGTTCCCACCCCAATCCCGCTTTAAATTCCAGGAAGTAACACTGTAACCTTAATTCTCAGGGCATAAGGAAGCCTGTAAAACTGCAATAGGGATGAGGCATAGAAGGTACCATGTTGGTGAGCTGATCCTACCTTGGCTGGCTATACTAATTTTAGGATTGCTTTATGTCAGTGGTCCTATGCTGCAAAGGACCTGGGACTGTATATATTGATCTGAAATGGGCATATGGCAGAAGTAAGAAACTTTCAACTTCTATACATAATAAGAAGTCCCCCTCATCACCTAGAGGAAGAGGAAATATATGTTTAGTTACAGGCTTTTCTATGGCTCATCAGCATAGTATATGAGACCCTCATCTGTATATTAATGCAGTACTTGAAACAGAACATGGATCTCCCAAGTCCCACTTCTGTGCCTGATCCAATAGACCACCCTTCCTCTCTCAATATACATACACTTTTGTTTAATATATTGTAACAACATACTTGGAGGCCAACGATTGATACAACACTGGCATGCTATTTTTTTAAACTTATATGAACATAGTACAAAATGGGCTTAGTTGAACGAATCTGCTGAGCTCTTTCAATTAACCACAGCTAGATATGCATGTGCATTCAGTTCTGACCTCTTTAGAAATAAATGTCTTTAGATTACTATTTTATAAAGGAACAAGCTAATTTAACTAGACACATGACTTTAGGGATTTTGAATTATTCTAGACAGTTACAAAGGGATATTTAGAGAGCACTGCCCTTGTCATCTGTTGAGATAAGAATGACTAAGGATCAGCCTACGGATAAGGGGGATGAAGAGGTTAGTTGCCTCTGCAGTACAGTTACTCCTTTCCCTAGGGCTAAGCACAGGATTCTCTCTGGTGCTGAGTGAACAGGCAGGGTCTGGTCAGGCTGGGAAAAGCCCACCTTTGGGGATGGTTGGGATCTAATTTCCAAGACATGGTTATTATGGAGTAATGTAGAGCTGGTGACTGAGTTAAATCCAAGCTGGCAACATCCAGATAAGTATCCTGTGGTCTGCCATTGTGGGGTGGTTTTGTACTTTATTCTTAGGCTTAGAAGGATTGGATTTTAATCAGTGAATGTCAATTCCATCATACAAACACACAAACTGACAAAATATTTCCATCAAAGTTACAGATAGGCAAAGTAAGAAAAATGCTGCTTGACAACGTAAGAGTTTTATTTAAGGCTATTTACTCTGTTTATTTTTACATGCGATGTAGATCATTGGTGTTTTAACAGCTATAAAGCTTGAACTTTTTGAATCTCAAAATAATTATTGTCTGACCCTCCCCCCATAATTTTCTGCAACTGTAAAAAATTTAAATACATAAAAATTTTTAAAAAATGCTCAGAATTAAACATTGATATTGTCTCTCAAAGTTATAAAACAGAAAAATTGAATTCTGCAAAGCCTGTTTATTTTGGAGGATTTTCAGTGTCCCATTGGTGGTGATCAGTTCATGATACTGAGCCTTCCTAACACCTGTCTCACCGCACCAGACACTGTTCCAAAAATTAGTTTGTGAAGTTCCATACTATTAGAATGACTTTAAAGAGAAATGCAATCATTCAATTCCCACTTTCAGACCATAGATTTAATTCCCTATTAAAATGACAGCTCCTTTAATAACAACCCCCCCATAATAAAAATCACCTATATCAGAACAAACAGTTACAAAAAGACAGATAGTAGGAAAGACAAATGCACCATTCCATAAGGAATAGACATTATAACCCTTCATTTCTACCCCAGCTTACTGCATATGAGGAAAGGTGATACAAGTAATAAAAAAAAAAAAAAAAGAGAGAGATTTCTTATACACTCCAACAGAAGAGAGAGAAAAGAAATACATCCCTGATTAAATTTTGCTGACAATTTTATGACCAGCCACTCATATGTATGGCCCTTCCTCTTTTGTCTCACTACGCCATATGGCTACTCAACATTACTTCTCTACATTATTAATAAGATAGCTCTTTTCTGGTAAGTCTTCACTCCTGTGAAGTTACTCTGGATTTATTTGGAATTGGCTCAGTTCCTCTACTACCTTCAATTTAATCTTTCCTGAATAATTTTTGTTCATCTTCTTTTATCCCCAAGAGCTCACAGAAATCTTTCAATTTACCTTGCTTACAGATTACGTAGGTGCATACACCCTGGAATGCTTCTGTCAGGGCTCAATTGTGTGCTTTGGGGTCAGTGTAGAGACACGCTGCCCTGGAAGGGGCTCCAGGAGGCACTATAACGCAGGAAAACACAATGCTAGCTGGGCTGCAGTTGCTATGCCACCTTCAAAGTAAGTGCTGCAGGCATTTCCCACTACATATGACCGGCTTTAACTACTTACCCCAAGGCATGGTCTCTTCCAGGTGCATCCATGCCCCCTTTACACAAGCTAGTGTCAGAGGTGCTGCCAAGTTCTTGCACTGCCAGAGAGCAAGAACTACTATTATGCCCAGCTCCTCTCCCCACCCTCTTTTTCCTTTCCGCACCTGCCTAGGCAAAATCTGGCTTTTAATGTCTGTAAACTCATTTGAGAGCGTAGTTAAAAATGCTATATATGTACAAAATATTTTTATATTATGGCGCTCTCTAGAATCTCTCTACTGTTAATTCAGTTTTATTCTGTTTGCTGCAAAAGTTACATAAGAACTCTACCTTCAATGTAATTCATACCCTACCACTAGCTACCTCAAACACTTGGTTAGCAAGCCCGATCAATGACTTTGATCCCAGATCTCTAGAAATATAGGACTATAAAAAGCCATGTCTGCTTTGATAACCGAACCCCAAATTTACATTTAAATGAGATATAGATATTCTTTGAAAAATAACTCTCATGTTACTTTAAAACTATTAAAATGTTCAGTTTGGGAGTTTTATTTTATGCAGCCCTTGAATATTAGCTTTGATCAGTTCTCTGCCGTTCCATTTTAAAAGCATACTATTTCAGCTGCAGAATGTATACTTGTTTAATGCTGGAATTTCATCAAGATCTCAGTTAAAATAAACAAAATAAAAAGGAGTTGGACAAATATGACCTTTTAAACAATATATTGCTCAATGATTTCTCCTACAATCCTTAAATCAACAGTACTTGGCAACACTTCTAATGAAATGCATTTTTACTTTTGGTGCTACTTAAATGCTCTCTCTTTTATTTCTGGCAACTTCTGATCTGTTAATTGGTTTTGTCCTCATTAGGGTCTGCAAAAAACAGCCTATAGTGAGCGACACAAAGACAGCCGCTGTTTGCTTAATGTTGTCATACACAGCTTCACTGCCTGGACAGACTAGATCTGTGTCTCTGGTTCAATCTGTCATTTTATTTTGATTTTTTCTGGGGGCTGGGGCAGATTGTGGGAAACTAGCTTGTTTCTTAAATGCATGTATTTGAACAGGTGCAAGAATTACCTCAGGTGATGTGTCAGCAGAAAGCTAAAATGCAATGGAGCCCCTACAATACTAATCAAACACTCCAGAAGCAAGTCTGGTACACTGCCACTAATTCAAACTTTATGGTAGGTTTTCTTATCAGTAAAGCCACATTTCCCAATTTCTCTTTTCACTACTTGCTTTATCCATATTAAGCCCAGAGGAACAAGCAAGCTTTCAGACATGCCTTACTGAGTACTGGCATGATTAGTACTTACTCCCTGATGGCTGTCTGAAGTGAGGTGTTCCGTCAACGTAAGCAGTCTGTCCTGTTTTCATAGTGTGCCCTGGCTTTTGAAGAGGAATCTTCTGTAAGATGGGGGTGAAGATGAATATAAATATAAATCCATCTTCTGCCCTTGTTGTAGCACATTCACTGGTTTCATGTGGAATTTCAAAGAGTCCCTCCTTTGGCTGTTGACAGTTAAATGAAGTCTGCAGCCATCTGAGAAGAGTGACTGGTGGGAAATATAACGGAGTTTCAATAATTACCATCATTTCTGATGGCAGAGGTAGCTGGAAAACATTTTGTTGTCATAAACTGATCCAGGCTTTGCATTTTGGGGTGGGCCTGTAAAACCTCTTTTTACATCCACTCCACTCCAAATGTAACAGAAAACAATATGTGCAGGCAAGGCCAGGATTAGGGCATTTAGGAGCCTGGAGTCAGTGAGATCCTCAATTAACAACAAATGTAATTAATTCAATGTATATACAGAGGAAGGAAGCATGGAGCCTAGCTGATGCACTTGGTGCCGTGCATGGTTGCCAACAATTAAAAGTGTTTCAAGGAAAAATTCTCTCTAATTAGCTCAGGTGCCTGTAGTCTATTAAGCCTCAGTCACTGAGGGCCTGTGTATGCATACAGGTGAGCTTTTTTTATACAATCATCACAACATCGCTGTGACAGAGGTACATGTTCCCATTTTGCGGGCAGGGAGACTAAGGTAGGAAGGTTAAGCAACATGATTAAGACCCCAGACTATATATCAGAGCTAGATTAGAAGACAGGAATCCTCTGCTGTCAGTTCCATGCTTAGTCCATTAAACCAGGCTGTACCTCTTGCTGTTTCTCTGTCCTCCTTTGTGGCCAGATTACAGTCTTTAGGTCGCTACCTGGGGAATAAATATTAAATAATGGGCTCTTCAATCTAACAGAAAAAGGTATAACATGATCCAATGGCTGGGACAAATTCAGATTGGAAAGAAGGTGTATATTTTTAATAGTGAGTAATTAAGCATTGGAACAGTTTACCACGAGTTGTGGAGTCTCTATCACTGACAGTTTTTAAATCAAGATCAGCTTTTTTCAAAAAGATATGTGCTAGGAATTATTTGGGGGGAATTCTATGGCCTCTGTTATACAGGAAGTGAGACTAGATGATCACAGGTCCCTTCTGGCCTTGGAATCTATGAAAGACACCTACCTTCTTGTTTTGTGCTGAGTAGCATTTTTTCTCAATTTCTAATCAGCCAGTTGTTTAAGGGAGTTGTGAAAGTGCACAAAGAAAGCAGCTGTACCCCTCATTCTGCAGTAATATATGCAGCCTGCTCTTCCAGGCATTACCCAAGAGTGCTGAACAGTACAGCCAGCACTCCTAATGCTCCTCCACTCCCTAGTCTAAAGGAATCACTTCTAAGGCTATGCCAATGCTGCAGTTAAAAGCGCACAGCTGGCCCATGCCAGCTGACTCAGCTCACTGGGCTCAGACTAAGGGGCTGTTTAACTTCAGTGTAGATGTTCAGGCTAAGCCTGGAGCCCGAGCTCTGGGATCCTACACTGCAATTAAACAACCCCTTAGCCCGAACCCCTTAGCCCAAGTCAGCTGGCATGGGCCAGCCATGGGTGTTTAATTGAAGTGTAGACATACCCTTCATCTAATGTGGTGGGGGAACACAAGTCCCAACATCATTTTTAAAATATGTATTTAATTAGAGGTTTTTAAATCAAATTAAGGCAAAAAATTGATACTTTACTTTTGCATGGTGGGGAAAAAATGAAAATCATTCCTAAAATATTACTTTAATCATAGAAAGAGTCAAATGCACAGAGCACATCACAGCACATCTTGAAAACAATCTGTTACTATGCATCTGAGGTTAGAGGTGGTGCAAAAGCGTACCAATAAATTTGATACTGCACTATAAAGCACATCTAGAGGTAAAATAATCAACAAAACAAAAATGCTGTTTTCTAAAACACAAAAGTCACATATCTATGAAATTTAAAGCAAACAGATTAATTAAAACCAATGTGAAATATCTGTCAGATTCACAGGAGCAGGAAAATTCCAGGCTGATATTCTCTTTAATTTTTCCCAACATGTCTTTGTATATTAGTTTTAGACCATTCCATGAAGTCGCGTCCATTCACTACAGGGGTTCCGAAATGGTACACGCAAAAAGAAAAGGAGTACTTGTGGCACCTTAGAGACTAACCAATTTATTTGAGCATGAGCTTTCGTGAGCGCTCATGCTCAAATAAATTGGTTAGTCTCTAAGGTGCCACAAGTACTCCTTTTCTTTTTGCGAATACAGACTAACACGGCTGTTACTCTGAAATCTGAAATGATACAGTGTCCACTCTGGGATTGTCTTAAATCTGGTTTTCTTACAATACTAAATTTTGTAAGGATGAGACAGCAAAAATCAGATTTAAAAGAGGATGTTCAACACACAGTGCTTTTTAATATATCCCAAAGCGGGGGCAGGGAGGGAATTGACACAATTCTCCCTTTCTGTGTCATACCAGTCTAGACTAAGACACGTCTCCAAAACTATCCAATAAACAGTCAAAGTAAATTATTATTGTCTATTACATAGTTCTAGTAGCGCTCACAATATATTGGGTGCTTGCCAAATAAAGATAGTGGCATAATCCCTTCACTGAGGAGATCACAGTCCAAGGCTCCAATCACACAATTTACTCTGTTTATGTGTGGAGCTCCACTGACTTCAGGGAAGATACAGGGGATCTGCCCACATGGAGTAACTTGCAGAATCTCGGTCCAAAACATCAGATGCCTTGTGATTATGTATCTATTTTTCCCTAGATAATTATCTATTTATAAATAATTTATCTATTTCAGTGTATTAAAAAAGGATCCATTGCAAAATGTCTCCAAGTACCTGTACAACAATTTCATATAAACCAACAAATCCCAAATGTGATTTTTTTTAAACAAACTGTGACAATCAGGGTGCAGACACCCCCAAGAGGAGAATAGGGGGTCTGAGCCCCAAAGAATAAGTAATTGAATCAAATGGTTGTATACAATGTTATTGTGTATCAAAATATGTCAAGGTCTTTTATGCAAGCTTGTAATGTACTGAACTTGGTCCCTATGAGCTCTGTATACAGGTCATATGTATTATATATGTAGCAAATTCTAATTGTAACTGTGATGCAATTTATCACCTGACAACAGAGCAGTAAAGCAGGCAGGCAGGCAGGGGCTGCCTCCACAACCAGAGGAGACTAGTTCCAAGCACCTGGCATTGTACAACTCAGGAAAAAGACAAATGATGGGCTGATAGGGAAAACACTGAGAAATCCCAGCTACAGATTCCCTACCCTAAGTGACCATGAGTAACCATGCCAGGAGAAAAAGAAAAAGAAAAGGAAAAAAGGCCTTTTAAAAAGGGAACTTGAAGCTGAAGTCTTGATCCAGAACCAAGGAACAGTCTCAAAGGCAGTGGAGTTGTGGGGGCTGTCTGGGAACACTAGATCACCCCTTAGGGCTGGGGCATGCTGGGAAACTGTTCAAAGGCAATAGGCAACTTGTATAAGAAAAGGGAATTTATCTAATATAGACATGTAAAGCCTGAAGTTGTGTCTTGATGTTTATTTCTGTGTGACTTGTATGGGTTTGCTTTTCCTTATTATTTCATCTTTGAATCGGTCATTTTTCTATTAAATAAACTTCTTGTTTAATTTTACCCCAAGCAGGTCTCTGGTGTGCAAACTGTGTGGCATGTGGATGCCGAAGTGAACTGATAAGTGGGGGAGGTTTTCACACCTTCAGGTATGATGAACCAGCGGGGAAAAGTCCAAGTGGCTCGTAGTTAAGAATTCAGGATAGATGGATTTGGGGAGATGCAAGACCAGCAGGGCTATTAGTGTCATCCTGCAAGGAGGAACTAGGCTGGTGAGAGCCGTGGTGAGAATTTCATCCTTGTGCGCTGGCTATTGGTGCCAGGACTCTGAGTCATAGTAGCATAGTATTAAAGCACCCAAAGTTACAAGGTAGATGCTGACAGAAACTCTTACTGGCCCAGATGATCCCCAAAACATGAGAGAAACCACCATAAACAAAACAAAAAACACCTACGCACCAGAAAGAGATCATCAGTACAGACAGCCACTCTCTTGTTAAGGGAAAAATTTCCCCTCAGTGGTGTAAGAGTGAACATGTGACAGAGTAGCTGAAAGTGCATATTTTGTCAAAGAGGAACTAATTTCTGTGCAACCGTTTTTTTGCTTCAACAATTCCACACAGTTTTCAAATAAATGCTAGAATTTTACATTAGTTTTGATAGCAAAAAAAAAAGAACATTGCTATGCAGTACTTTTTTTTACTGATGCATCCTGTATAACAGGAAGTACTCCTCGATATTGCCACTCTGAAAACCAACCAAGATATTATCTAATTATCACTGTTAGTTACAGTATACATCGTTATGCAAAACAATGATAGTAGAAACAAGAATAGATGATAAAACTCTCGTTAGTATCATTAAAGTCTATTTTATTTCCATAGTATTTTTACCAGAAGTTTGTATGTTACCACTACATACCTGAAAATTATTAAAGTGACAATTTCTAGAAATAAACCTGTTATTTTTTTTCCAGGTTTAGTTTTTCTGACTGCATTGGACACCTCAAATATACATATATGAGGAGATTCTAAATTAAGTACATATACAAGGAGAAGACTGTAAATACGAAGTCCATGTACTTATTCAATAAGTACATTTGAAATGTCTAATTAAAGCACAATACAAGTCCATTGTGAGATCTGAAGCTGGCTGCATTTTGACTTTTATTTAATGGAGTAATCCTGTCTCCTGATCTGTGTAATTAAGGATAAATGGCAAATGTAGTGAATTATAAATTGAGCTAACCAGTGACACTATGAAAATGTAGACTTGACATTGTTAAACGGAATACTTTGTACCCAACAAATCCATCCAATAAACTGGTGTAATTATGTACCTACAGATATCACAAATTACAACAATTATGTAAATTGCTAGTATGTACAGTTACATGTAACAAACCTGTACTTAAATATCTATTTATAGAGTAATTACTTGGTGAGAACACTGTAATTGGAAACATTTAAGAAGTGGTCAAATGTCACTGATATTAATCTCATTTTGTATTCTTATCTAATGTTGTTGAGCAAGGTATGGGGCCCAATTCTCCACTCAGGTATACCAGTTCAACACTAACTTTCCCTACCTGATATAATGGAGGGGAGAATCTGGCCTGTAATGTAGGTGTTATAATATCACCTTTAGCCAAGAGAAATGGGGTTCAGAGCATATGAGAAAATTCAGAGGGGTTCAAACATTTTGGGTGGGTGTACAAATAAAGTGGAAGCACTGGTGACACAATGTAATCTTAGAGTAATTTCCAAGAGGGGGTTTAGTATATGTCATCACCTCTAGGATAAGGTCAAAGCCAGGGTGAAAAAGCCTAGATATATTAATAAATTGTCCCCAAGTTCCAGTTCGTTGTCTTGAGGTTAGTGAGCTTCTGTAACATCAGCTCCTGGCACGGTCTGTGGTGTTGAGCTGTAGTTTGGGCTTGCTGTCATTTTTGCTTCATTATCCATTTCAGTCTCTTTTCCATTTTTCCTTTGTATACCTTTCTTGCAGAGGGTTTAAAAAAAAAACCCATTTTTCATAATTTCCAACATCCTGTTTAAGCAGACACCTTCCCCAAACTGCTATTAGAACCACCTTTCACACTCATTCCCTTGACTTGATTAACAATGACAACAATAAGATAATAAACATTAGCTCAAACTTTCTCTCCAGATTTCAGTGATCCTAGGAGTAGCCCCTCAGGACTGCTCAGTCCACATCTTAGAGCCTGTTTCCTTTCAGAGGGACACTCACATGTCCTTTATATACCAGTAGGTTAATAACTCACCTGAATGTGAATCAGTAGAGCCTTATTAAATCTTCTCTAAGCAGGAGCAACACAAGCTAAAAACAGGAGAGGCAAGTGTTTGAGGCAAACACAGCTAGCTTATTACAGTACCCCTGCAAAGTGGGTCAAGTAATTATGATCCTTGTGGAGTTGCAGCAGAATCATTCTACCTTCACATCTCCTATTCCATCCAAGTGAAATAATCACAAAAATTAAATGAAATATTTAAAGTGCTTTAAACATGTAAGCACTTTCGTGATTATTTAATGTTGCAAGTGCCTGGGTTAGGAGACATGACTTTGAATCTGATGGAATTCATACAGTAGGTCACTCACAAGAATGTACAAAACATATATGTCATTGACTATTTTTGGTTACTCTGACCTAATCCGAAATATGAACAGAGAGGGAGAGGGCATTAGACTAATTGATGAATTAGAGTATTTCAACAAGACAGACAATAATAATCGTACAGTTGAATTATAGTGACGACAATAGTTTAGGTCCAAAATTTGTTTTTGTAAAGAGGATTATACAAATTGAATAGAATGCAAAAAATAATTATTAAATTTAAAAAAAAAATCTAAACCACAACTTACTGTCAACCAACGTTATTCAAATTGAAGGTACCATGGACAACTTTAAAATCTGGCAGAAAAGCTGAGGACCTCAACCATTTTATACAATACTATGAATACATACACACTTTTATACTGTTCTGTGTAAGAAACAAAGGCAGCATGACAAATTTTGTTATAGTGTTGCAAATTAGCCACCTTTAACCTAGCAGAAACCATTGGGCAGAGTGGTTTGGTTTTCCATTAACTTCACTAATTATATTCCAACTCCAAGTTATGAATATTTTGTTGCTGAAATTTTTTTAGTTGCCTTTTCTCTCCTCCAACTGTTAATCCTCAGTGCACATTCTGTACAAGAGGATGGTCAGAGGTATCCTCACCACCTCCAGACACATCTCTCATCTCTCTCCCTCACCGTGAACTGGAGATCAGTGGATTGGTGCTGGACTAGCTCTCCATAGACTTATGAGGAGTTAAAGCTCATCTGCCTACAAGTAGTGAGAGTCAGTCAAGTACTCATCTTCACTCTCTTTCCTCTAATTTCAACTCCATCCTTAGCTTCCATAGTCATGCCATTTATCCCAGTCTTATCCTTGGCTATTGACAACATACCCTTTCCCTTCTCTTCTTTTATCCATGATCTCATCTATGCTGACCAATCCCTGGTTGCATCTGAAAACCTTCTCCATCATCTCTCCCTTCAGAAAGTTACCCTGTCTCACTAATCTCTCAAGAACATTGTCACGCTATGTTGTTATGTCCTATCCCTTTAACCAACTTGCCGCTATAAAAATCTGCACTATTGTATGCATAACAAGTGCCCTTTGGTAATATAGGTCTTCAAGTGTACAGGTTAGCATTTAAAAACGCAGTAGGGCTAGGGTTGCCAGGCATTTAGTTTTCAACTGGAATGCCCAGTCAAAAAGGGACCCTTTTAACTGCTAACCGTTAAAAGTCTGGTTGGCAGTACAGCAGGGGCCCAGGGCTAAGGCAGGCTCCCTGCCTGCCCTAACTCCGTATGGCTCCTGGAAGCGGCCACAAGGTCCCTGCAGCCCCTAGACGCCTGGGTGACCAAGGAGGCCCCAAGGGCTGGCTACACAGCTCCCATTGGCTGGGAACCGCGACCGGTGGGAGCTGCGAGGGCAGTGTCTGCAGGCACGAGGGCAGTGTGCGGAGCCTCCCTGGCCGCCCATGCATTTAGGGGCTGTTGGAACCCGGCAGCCACTTCTTGGGATCTGTGGTAAACTCCACCAGGACCCCACATCCTGAACCCTCTCCCGCACCCCAACCCCCAGCCCCAGCCCAGAGTCCCCTCCAGCACCCAAACTCCCTCCTGGAGCCCACACCCCCACCAACACTCCAGCCCTCTGCCCCAGTCCCATCCTGCACTGCAAACTCCCCATCCCCGGCCCCACCCCAGAGCCCTCACCCCTTGCCCCCTCCCACACACACACCAACCCCCTGCCTCTTGGCCACCTTCTCTCTCCAGCGTTTCTTTGGCCCCATCTCTGCACTCACTCTGTTACCGCTGTTGTCATAATTAGAGGTGGTTGAACTGTTCATAACTAATTTATCTGATAAATTTAACCCCCTTGTCTATTTGGGATCTATCTAGCAACCGATCATGTTCATTATTTTCCAGAGTTTGTCAATTTATTTATACGAACAAATGACAGCCTATAGACAATATGCAAATTCTATATATATTTATTATGATCATTCGGTTTGTGTGATTGGCCACCTACATTACATGGTAATGTTCCTATTTTTTTTATTGGCTAACAAAGCTTTATATACTGGAGTCATGACTCAGGGACACAAGGAGCAGTGCCTGGAGAATTGTTAGGCCATTTCAAATCTTTTCTTGTCTTCTTTTTGCTCTTACAGCCATTTTATTTGGCTGCTTATGTGGACTTCAGATTTTAAAAATAGCTGGGTATCTTCCTGACAGATGAAGAAAAATAAATGCAATGACCCTCTAGAAGACTTTACATTCAACTTCCCCATGTCACACTGACACCAGGCAATTTTCATGGCTGTTGCTTTGCTCCCAAGTATATTTATCTATTGAGGCTTTTTATAAAAGTTGCCCTTTCGCTGTGATATCTGAATGGTCCCCTTTACTGCCTGACATTAGCTACTGGTTCCTTAGATCTTCTTAATGACGTTAGAGGGACTCTGTGATTGTCCTTCTCCCACTTATCCTGTGACATTCCACCAGTCCCCATTCACACATCAATATAATTAATTCACTTCTTGATACACTCAGTTCACACTTGCCTCCTAGCCTTTTCGCTATCAAGTGAGATAAATTCACATTTTTCTTTCACTCCAAGAGTGCTTTAATCTGGCAGCAGAACTGTCCCTGGGTCAAGAGTAGAAGTAGTTCCACAGAGCAGTTGTCCATGAGGGACCAAGGGAATTAACAGAAAATACAGTATAACATTCTCTGGTGTTCCTGCTCCAACATATAATATTAAAGTTAACTTGGGTCAATTCATATTTAAGCAAGCAACTGCTGTCACAATTGTAATTAAAGTACTAAATATGTACTTGTTGGTCCATCAGTAGATTAAAACAAACAGCAAGAGGAGTTTCTGATGAAGACAAAGGAACACTGACTGCTTTATTCGGGTGCAGTGAATGACAGAAAATACTGGTGTATTAGGAAGAGCAAAGCTAAAAGACTACACATTTAATCAAACTTTGACGTGTCAAACACAAACCAGAAGAGGGAGAGAATTGGAGTGTGAAAGACCTTGCACTCGTAATGCAGCTGATCTTATTAACCTTCTGATTAATGAAGACCTGTGAGGAATGAACTTAGAAATATGTCTAAAGGAAAAGGAGGACTTGTGGCACCTTAGAGACTAACCAATTTATTTGAGCATGAGCTTTCGTGAGCGCTGTAGCTCACGAAAGCTCATGCTCAAATAAATTGGTTAGTCTCTAAGGTGCCACAAGTCCTCCTTTTCTTTTTGCGAATACAGACTAACACGGCTGTTACTCTGAAATATGTCTAAGTTCCCCTGTTTCACCATTCATTTTGGTTAGATAATTTTTCAACAACAAAAACATATTTGAATGTGGTTTTACAGTTAAGAGTAAATCTTCCTTTTGCTAGAAACAGTTTTTTGCAGCGATCACGTTGGTGCAGGTCAGGATGCTTAAGGAGGCCCGAGGGAATGTGTTCCGGAGCACACATTTCTTCTGCTCCCCAAAGGAGCAGAATGTGGTTGCATCCAACTTTCCCATGCTGCATATTGCAGCATGCATACAGTGGAGTTAATGGCCTCTCCCATTAGTCCTGTGGAGCCTCAGTGTGCATGTTAGCCAAGCATAGAGCTAGAGCGCCAGAAAAAGTCTAACCTGCTCTACTATTAAATAGATGCCCATTGGGATGAAGACGACAAGCGGCTCATTGGACCTTCTATCTCTTTCCTGCCCACCTTCTCTCCCACCACCCACCCCACAAAGTGCTCCACAAAAACCAGGACAGAATTTTGCCACAGATATGCCAGATTCTTATTGGAAAAAGTAAATTTATTACTTACTAACTTTATTTTTCCTAAGAACCTGGCAGGTTCTCAAATTAATCATTTCAACTAAACACAGTTAACCGCTAATTGTTTGCATCACAGGTCTTTGTATTCATGAAGAATCTAGAGAACTAAATCCCCGACAGAGGGTGTCTCAGAGGTTTCCCTGTCTGAAATGTCTAAATCCCAGGATATTAGAATCATTTTGCATCATTACACACTTGCTGTCGCTGAAAAACTACTCACAGGCTGGATAAGTTAAAGCTGCTTTTTCTGCAGTTCTCAGTCAGGTGAATTTGTTTCCTCAGTAGCTCCATAATGGTGATGTGATAAGTGATCTTTACTTAGCACTGTGAAAAACAGTGGGAATCAGCTAGTCAAGCTTTCCTTTTCTGGATCCTGGTGGCACCTTTTATACTGACTACAGGACTGGAATAATAGGGAGCTAATGTGTCACCTAACAAACTACAGAGCTTTTTGGAGTAGTAGATGTTTTTAGCAGCGCTGGGGAGGAAGGCCATAGTGTTTATTAGCGAGTCAGTGGCTCCACAGAGGAGTTTTCCCTGGAGATGAAAGAAAGAAAAACAAGGGGGGGAGGGGAAGAGAGAGAGAGAGAGAGAGATTTGGCGGTAGCACGTCAAAGCAGGCAGCTTTAATATGTTTCTGTTATAAAGAAGCCGGCATCAGCCTCGCATACGGGTGCATCAAGCATGTATTTCTAAGGATATTGTCCTAGGAAGGACAATGTGCAGGAGAGACTGGCATAGGGACTAACAACTATTGAAGAAGGCACAAATACAAGCTGCACTGGAGGTGCTTCACAAATACACTGAAGTAAAACCTCAAAAGATGTGAAAAGGCAGTTTCAAAAGAATGACTTTCCTTAGCAGAAATGAACTACTAAAGACGCAATTAGAATTTGAACAAATACAATCAAACATACAGTAATGAAAGTAATTAAAAAGCATTTTGATTGCTTCATAATGGGCAGGGCTCATCAAGCTCACTAGTAATCAAAATGCAATTCTGCTCATTTTAAATGTAACTGTAAAGAAAAGTAAGGAAGCTAAAGAAAACTGACTGTGTTGCTGAATGAAAACTGCAATTTTGGTAAAATCCACCCAGGTGTACAGGGCTCACATAGGCCTTCTATGCAGCAGAGGTGTGAAAGGAGAAGCAGGTCCCCACACCTCCGAGATACCACAGAGGTTATTCCAGTCTGTTCCAAAGAGGCCAGTATTACAGGGCAGAGTGGGGGTGGCTTATGCTTATATAGCTCTAATCTCCTAAATAGTCCCAAGCATCCATAGGCTGCAATGGTGATCATAGAGAAACTATGCTGCAGCCACTAGGCCTGCCAACAGGTCGATACATATGTTTCAATAATCCATCCCTTACCCA
This sequence comes from Natator depressus, assembly GCF_965152275.1. Lineage (NCBI taxonomy): Eukaryota > Metazoa > Chordata > Testudines > Cheloniidae > Natator > Natator depressus. The sequence goes on from NC_134234.1 coordinate 277,066,993, forward strand.
TTAAAGGTCTGATCCAGCTCCCACTGAGGTCAATATGAATTTTGCCATTGACTTAAATGGAAGCAAATTTGGACACTTGAACCCCCAGCATAAATCTTGGTGACATGCAACTTGTGCAGAGAGGGGATTAATTTAACACTACATGAGTAAGATACTAAAAAATAAACACTTGCTTGTTAACGGTGGGGGCATAGAGAAGAAAAATGAAATAGAAGATACAGAAGAAAGCAGCGGCCTGCCATTTTCGTGGTCATTTATAAGTGTGCTGGGTCTGACTTACCACTGCCTTTCTCCATTTTCACTGATTTCTATGGCATTTCATTGGTGTAATACTGGAGTAACAGTGGCAAATTAAGCCTGAATATTTTTTAGAAATGACTACACTATAAATTCTATATAAGATACAGGAATGTAAGCTTTGGCTTATATGCTCTAATATCTAACACCTACCTCTTATATAGCGCTTTTCATCAGGCAGTCAGTATCACTATCTCCTTTTTATAGAGGGGGAAAACCACAGCACAGAGAGGTGAAGTGACTTGTCCAAGGTCACCGAGTAAGGCAGTGGCAGAGCTGGGAATAGAACCCACATCTCTTGAGTCTCAATCCTGTGCTCTGTCCAGTAGATGACATAACTGGAAGTGCACAACATTGTCAGTTTTTGTTTCTTAATTTGAATTCTAATCCAACGCTACGCGTATACGAAACACGCATGTTAGATCACCTTATAGCACCCAAGAAGTGCAAAACAGCAATAGGAATGAGCTAGTTGGCATGTTGCTGCTATTATAACCTGGGTTTAAAAAGTGAATGTATATTCTTATTTGAAAAATAATTTATAGAAGCATCTGTGGAAAGAGAAATTCTTGAGCATTTAGTTACTGTTCATTGAATAGACAGAGAAGTTGGACAGCCAACTAGTGTACATAATTCCCCATAAAAACCCAGCTAACCTGATTTCACTATTCTATTACTGGCCACCTGAGGTCCTGAGAGTGGCGGGGGGGGGGGGGGGCACAGAATTCAACTTCACTTCTTTAGCAAAATAAAACCATTATTTCAAAAAAAGTTTGGAAACCCGAACAGTACTGAGCCAGATTCTGATATGAGCGACACTCATATAGCCTGAAATAATGCTACTGTTCCTCATTTGAGTTTGTTGCTCACAAACTGTAGAATTACTGTTCTATTGACACTTGGTATGTTGCTTGGTCTCATCTGATTAGTCTTATTGTAAGAAAGAAAAAGGAAAATAAACCATGGGTGGGGAAAGTATCCACTGCAACAAATATGGTTCTGATTACTTAAAAAAATACAGAGTTATGTATTCAGCATATTGCCATGCATGTTCTGTGAAATTCAAAGAAACATCTTTTCAAATTGCTAGGGCAAGGGATGGAAGTAAACTTAAAGTTAGTAAAATAAATACATTTAGTTATTTACAACAAAATTCTTAATCTACAAATGGTTTAAGTGCAACATTAATATTAGCTTTTTAAAAGCTTCCTTGATTTACCACCTACTGCATATCCCTCACCCCACAGGGACAGCTATAGGATTTGAGAGCACTTCAGCTATGGGCAAAACTCCACTTTTTATTCAAAAGGATAAGTCAAGAGATATTTGTTTCTCCCACTCCAGAGTTTTAAATAGTAAATTCTGGAGCTGCTTAGCAAATTATATTACACTTGGAATAAGAGGGAAAATAATAAAATGGGTTTTGTTTTTTCCTGCTCTTTGCCTTTATCTTTGCCTAGCCTCCCCAAAGTGAAATCCTGACCCATCCCACCACTCTGGAAAGGTCAAAAGACAAGAAACTCATCACGGTCCTGCAAGAAACAGGATGATCTGGTGAGAGGAGGCAGGTGGAAGGTAGCAGAACTCCATAAAGGTATACAGGAGAATCTGTAGGTCGATTGAGCTTGCAGCAGAGATATGGTCAGCCACTCTGTGAACTGGGAGGCCTTTCTACCTGCAAGATCAGCTGTGAAGGTGTTTTGCATCCTTCCCCCACCTACGCAAAATCCATTTACTCAGAATTTGCACTGGAGCTAAGAATTTCACCGGAGGGAAATAAAATAGTGAAGTGGATGATCCTCTGCATTAAACATGAAATGTAATAACATTAGTGGTAAGTATCTTGCTAGCTGGAAAAAAAAATCCCTGGTCTTTCTTCCATTTAAAAAAAGCAAGCTTTATTTATTTTTTTTTAAATGTGATCTGCCAGTCATAGAGCTCCACAGCAGCTATCATCAGTGACAACTGCTTTTAACCAGTAGCCTTAATTTAAGGGAAATGAAGCTTCAGGATTTTAGTAATTTCATCACTCACTCTTCCATTTTTTTTTTCCTGTGTTCTATGATGTCAAACTCCCCAACTCATCAACTTTTATATTTAATATTACCTTCTTATTGAGTTGTCTATCACTTAGTTTTGTATTTGTTTAAATGGATGCACCATCACCACCCGAATGCAGCTTCTTTTCATTTAAAATAAATCACATTGACAAAGAATTACCACATACTGAGTATATCTGAGTTTACCATAGTTCTCACTTATACTTACTATAGGAGGTATCTGTGGTGACAGTGTGGAGACTACAAACAGTAGTAACTACTACTGTAATGGTACCTTTTGTAAACGATTGCAAGGTGCATCTTAGTAAAGCATACAAGTAGCAAATGAGAATTTTGCCAAGTGTTCTCAAATAGGAGTTCTGGGAGAGTTGTGAAATATTTCCTTTTACGAGAATATTCTCATTAAGAATTTAGTCATTAAACTGTAGGTCCATTTATATTTTAAAAATCTAAATAAGTCTGTTTTGTAAATTCCTCAGACTTCTCACTATGACATACTGTTTTTGTTATATTGTGTTCCTTTTGAATTCAAGCTAGACTCAACTGCATCCTACATAATAACTATCCCAGAATAAAAAGGACTTTTTAAAAAAAATTCAAACAAACATGAAATGCAGAAATGATAGAAGCACGCAACATGTCTCTAGTGTGGCATTTTGGCTCTATTAGTCAAAGTAGTGTATTGCTTAAGTATACATTAGAGGATAGATGTGCACATAAAAATACCATATGTCAGTTTCAAAGCTATAATTTACATAGTTATTTAAACTTATGCAAATGAGGACATTAAAGTAGAGATACATACCAATAAAAAGAAGTTAAAACTGCCACATCATCTTCAACTCCCTGCAAGTGACTAGGTATAGCAGAACATATGGTTTGTAAGCTCTCCCACTGTTCTTAGAACTCCGGATAGAGTACCATATGTGCTATAATACAGGGCAAGTTAACAACACATGATAGCCTTACCTCCCCACTTAACTCTAAAAAACCTCACGCTAATTGTAAGGATTAGATACAAAGCATTAGCCTTTTCTCCATATAATTCATCCTGTTCTTATTTACAATGTACAACAGAGTCAAAAATGGTTTTAGCTTTCAATCCATTGTATTACAAAATCTGAATAGTTTATAATTAAGGCCCTACAAAATTCACAGTCCATTTTGGTCAATTTCATGGTCATAGGATTTTAAAAAAATCATAAATTTCATGATTTCAGCTATTTAAATCTGAATCATTTCATGGTGTTGTAACTGTAGGGGTCCTGACCTAAAAAGGAGTTGGGGGGGGAGGTCACAAGGTTATTGTGTGTGGGGGGGAGTTGCAGTACTGCTACCCATACTTCTGCACTGGTGCTGGCAGCTGGAGAGCGGCAGCTGATGGCCAGGAGCCCAGCTCTGAAGGCAGAGCCACCGCCAGCTGCAGTACAGAAGGATGGCATGGGAAGGTATTGCCACTCTTACTTCTGCGCTGCTGCTGGCAGGGTGCCACCTTCAGAGCTGGGTGCCCGGCCAGCAGCCACCGCTCTTCGTCTAGCCAGCTCTGCAGGCAGTGCAGAAGTAAGGGTAGCAATACCATGACCCCCCTAAAATAACCTTGCAACCCCCAGTGCAACTCCCTTTTGGGTCAGGACCCCCAATTTGAAAAACACTGGTATCCCCTCACCCCAAAATCTTTATAGTATAGGGTAAAAGCACATAAAAGACCAGATTTCAGGTTGAGGGAGATGAGATTTCATGGTCTGGGAAGCGTTTTTCATGAATTTGATAGGGCCCTCGTTATAATAGGGAAGTGTTGCTTAGTCCTGGGGATAAAAGACTTGGAATCAACATTCCCAGGATTTTCTACTCTGAATTCTGCCACAGACTCACTGCATGGCTTGGCATAAGTCACAGAGTTGTCCCAGCTACAAGTGTGTATGCCTATACTTACTTCAATGTGACCCCTCGCAAGCCCAGCACTTACCACAGTTATTTAGTTCTCCACACAGGATTGGCATCTTAATCAATTTGCCATAGTTTCCCCATATGTCAAATAAGGTAAATAATGTTTAATCAACTCAAAGGAGTGTTCTGAAGTTTAATAATGGTTGTAAAGTACTTTGAGATCTTCAGATAAAAGTTGACTGTGGAGTCCAAAGAACTAGAGCTGGGGAAAAACACGAGTGGCTTTGAAAAAAAAAACAAAAACGAACTTTTTATACTGTGGTTTTGTTTTGCAAAGTAGGAGTGGTTCAAATGTTTGTCCAATTTTAGACAAACCTCTGAGTTTGGGAAGAGCAGCCTGGTTAGGTATTCCAGTCTGCAGCAAAACTTTGAGTGACTTTGGGTTTGCAAGTTCTCACCAGTCCAGGTTTTATTTTGTTAAATGTAAACAAATGGTGGTATGGATCTAGACGTATTTCATTACTATAATAACTATAAAATGGCATCTATATAGCAACCACCTTTCTAGAATGTCAGAATGCTTTAAAGAAAACCTATTACAGGCAAACCTAGATTTTACAAAGTCTCAGGGGACAGCCACCTTTTGTAAAGTCAGAGGAAAATACAAAACCCCATTATTAGGTTAGGGACGCCCAGGTATTTTTGAATACATGTCATAAAATTTGGATTTATTTTATCTATACTATTATCCAGAAGGAGGGAAAAGGCACAAAGGAGTTAAGTGACTTGCTTGAGGTCAAAAAGTGAGACTGTAGCCAAGACAGGATTAGGACACAATTCTCTTGAGTTCCTCTGATCTGCTCTAACCACTGTAACAACTTGCTCCTGAAAGGTTAGGGGAATTTGTATAATTGGTTAAGAACATAAACATAAGAACAGCCATACTAAAGGTCCATCTAGCCCAGTATCCTGTCTTCTGACAGTGGCCAATGCCAGATGCCCTAGAGGGAATGAACAGAACAGGTAATCACCAAGTGATCCATCCCCGTGTCACCCTTTCCCGGCTTCTGGCAAACGGAGGCTAGGGACACCATCCCTGCCCATCCTGGCTAATATCCATTGATGGACCTATCCTCCATGAACTTATCTAGTTCTTTTTTGAATCCTGTTATAGTCTTGGCCTTCACAACATCCTCTGGCAAGGAGATCCACAGGTTGACTGTACATTGTGTGAAAAAATACTTCCTTTTGTTTCTTTTAAACATGCTGCCTATTAATTTCATGTGGTGACCCCTAGGTGTGTTATGAGAAGGAGTAAATAATGCTTCCTTATTTACTTTCTCCACACCGGTCATGATTTTACAGACCTCCATCATATCCCCCCTTAGTCGTCTCTTTTCCAAGCTGAAAAGTCCCAGTCTTATTAATCTCTCCTCATATGGCAGCTGTTCCATACCCCTAATAATTTTTGTTGCCCTTTTCTGAACCTTTTCCAATTCCAATATATCTCTTTTGAGATGGGCGACCACATCTGCATGCACTATTCAAGATGTGGGCATACCACGGATTTATATAGAGGCAATATGATATTTTCTGTCTTATTATCTATCCCTTTCCTCATGATTCCCAACATTCTTTTGACTGCCGCTGCACATTGAGTGGATGTTTTCAGAGAACTATCCACAATGACTCCAAGATCTCTTTCTTGAGTGGTAACAGCCAATTTAGACCCCATCATTTTATATGTATAGTTGGGATAATGTTTTCCAATGTGCATTACTTTGCATTTTTCAACATTGAATTTAATCTGCCATTTTGTTGCCCAGTCACCCAGTTTTGAGAGATCCTTTTGTAGCTCTTCACAGTCTGCCTGGGACTTAGCTATCTTAAGCAATTTTGTTATCATCTGCAAATTTTGCCACCTCACTGTTTATCCCTTTTTTTAGATCATTTATGAATATATTGAATAGGACTGGTCCCAGTCATGACCCTAGGGGATACCACTATTTACCTCTCTCCATTCTGAAAACTGACCATTTATTCCTGCCCTTTGTTTCTTATCTTTTAACCAGTTACCAATCCATGAGAGGATCTTCCCTCTTATCCCATGACAGCTTACTTTGCTTAAGAGCCTTTGGTGAAGGACCTTGTCAAAGGCTTTCTGAAAATCTAAGAACACTGTATCCACTGGATCCCCTTTGTCCACATGCTTGTTGACACCCTCAGAGAATTCTAGTAGATTGGTGAGGCATGATTTCCCTTTACAAAAAACATGCTGACTTTTCCCCAACAAGTTATGTTCACCTATGTATCTGACAATTTTGTTCTTGAGTGGCAGGATCACCTCTGGAGCCCTTTTTAGAAATTGGCATTACATTAGCTATCCTCCAGTCATTAGGTACAGAAACTGATTTAAATGATAGGTTACAGACTACAGTTAATTGTTCTGCAATTTCACATTTGAGTTCCTTCAGAACTCTTGGGTTAATACTATCCGGTCCTGGTGACTTATTACTGTTTAGTTTATCAATTTGTTCCAAAACCTCCTCTAACACCACCTCAGTCTGGGACAGTTCCTCAGATTTGTCACCTAAAAAGAATGGCTCGGGTTTGGGTTAGCTCTTAGCCTATCCCTGAATAAAACTGTTCACTTGTCAGTTATTGAAATTGTCTACTAGGTACTCTGAATAGCTAGTTTTCAAAACCTCATTACCTCAAACGTTTACAAGAATTGTTAGCCCATATACCAATTGTACTACATCTCTGAACTAATTGCCTGCCAAATTCTGTTTGTCAAAGTTGAACAGTGTTTGCTATTTTGTCTGTAGCTTGAGAAAAAATATGAAACTAGATCTAAATTATTTTGTATCTGTAGAACTTTAAGAAAGCTAAAAAAAATGAGAACATTTGTAAAACTGAAAATAAATTGGAATAGCTGAGATAGAAATGGCAGTTTATAAATGAAATGATGATGTAACTTTTACTTATGTGGCTCCAGCTGTGTTATTATATAAGACATTTGAGGACCAGCGTCGTATATTATATTGCACAAATGTTCACAGGTACACGTGAATGACAACTGCACACATTGTAAGCAACCTTCTGTTCACTTTGCATGGTATAACATTTTTGGCACTGTTGCCTTTCTAAAAGTAACCTTTCTATGCATCATGTTAAGGTCACTTAAGAAGCTCAGTGTATGCTAAATAAATCCAAGACTACCATTATTTTAAGCTATGGGGCCTTAGGGATGCCAGAGTTTCAGTTGTCATTTTTTTGTGGAACTGTCTAGGAAGATAACTGGGACCTTGCATACAGTCAGCTTTTTCATTCTACTTCCTCATTAGATGTTGTTCTTAACAGACTTCTTGGTATAAAAAATGAAATTACATTAATATCCTGAATATGTAACTACTGTAGGGATTCTTCCCCAAGGCTGCACTATTGCTGATCTCCAAAACAGGCAGGGTTCAATGCACATAATATAGAGGTGATGCAGATTAATCTTGTACACCTCAGAAGATTTTACATGATTGCACTGAACATCTCAAGATAGGCTCCAGATGCCACAGTGAGCCATTACCCCAATTCAAATAATGGTTCACAGATGCAGTAACTCATCAGAATTCAGAAAACCTCTCTCACTAAATCTTGCAAAAGGAATGAAGTTAGTTCTTTTACCACTATTCCTTGTTCCAGTAGCAGTCTGTCCAAACTGAATATTTCCAGTATATATGGCATCTTGATTACATTTGATGGTGGCCCAAAATGGCCCAATTAGTAATTGGAGAGTATTTCAATGTTATAATGCATAGTAAGTTTAGAATATTGTACATCATGTCCAGACTACAAATCTCTTTCTCTGAGGATATAGAATAAATTCACTATATTCCACTACTTAAATCTACTAAATACTAAGAAAAACTACACTGCTATTAAAAGCTGCGAGAAAACTCTGGTACCTAAATTTTGCTGCACATGTCAACAGTCAGCATAAAGAGAACGATAACTGTAGATATATTTTCTCTGTAATATCTGATGCTATTTAAAGAACATTTAGTGAATTCTTTAAACTCCACGCGACAGTAAAGAGTAAGAAAGACTGGACTACTGGAATCTTTGGGAAGAGTTGGTAACAAGATTGTTTTTAAACAGATGCAACAATTTTTAGCAAAAGAACAACATTTTCTCTCCCTGCCAACTAGTCACCAAGTTCTCTCTTCTTGTTACCTAGAAGTGGCAGCTGGTCCCCAAAATAAGAGCTGTGGCTGCAGGAGCCACCTCCTACAGGTTGCCTTTCAAAATGAAGATCTGGGTCACTGGTGAGGCTTGTCACAAGGAAGGGTTCTGGTAGGGGATGGAATAGGCTGGTGGGAGAGTGGAACCACAGAGAGCCCCTGAAAAACTGGCACACATTACATCAAAGGGCAGGTAGGAACAACAGTGTTTATCCTTCTGTGACCCTTTTACCATTCTGTCCCTCCCCTCTTGTCAAATTTAGTCACTCAGAAGAAAATCATAATTTGTGGGAAGTGAAAGTTTTCCCTTCTCCCTCAGCTGTGTGACTTCTTAGCTGAGCAATACTTAAATGTCAATACAAATGTGTTCTCCTGTAAGAAAAAAAGCATTATTATTAGAAATTACATCTGCTATTACATTTCATAGATGAAATATCTGATCAAGATATAAATTGTACAACTGTTCCTTGAGGCTCCAGCTCTGACAATATGCATCATTAATCAATTTCACCTGCTATATTGATAATTAGCCATGGTTACAAGGTCTGAATTTCTGATCTGGATCTGAACTTCTCCAAAATTCAAAAGTGTTCAAATCTGGGGTTTTGGTTTGAGCTCATTTCCATTATTAAATTTTGCACAATTTGACCATGTCCATTACAGACCTAATCCAACGGCCACTGAAATCAATGGGAGTTGTCACTGTTATGGGACTGCTTGCTGCGCTGTCCCCTTTCTGACTCTCTGAGTGCAGCCCCTAGGTTGTACGCCTCATGCCTGTCTTGAGCTGGAATTTTGCATTTCTCCCACTGTTAGATGGGATCTGGGCACAACCACTATGCCAACCAATTATTACCCTGCAGGTCTGACTGGACACCTGCATCTGTGACCAGTGATGCAGCCAACAGCCTTCTTAAAAATTAAAAAGTGTTTTTTATTTATCAGTAAGAACAAAGCTTTAGAGAACAAAGGATTTTAAAACAACGAACAGTCTAGATGCATGTCTATTTTACCTAGAGTCCTACCATTCTATGATGGCCACCTAAGTTCGCCTGTGTTCTCTAGATACCCTCAGTGGGTTCCTGTGTCTGAATCTTGTTTCAGTTTGCCCCCCCACACACACACTTTTTGATCTCCCTCCCCTGACAGAGCCCTTTTTAAACACTCAAGAGTTGTTCTGCCGTGTTTTTCAGGTCTTGTCATTTCCTGGACAAACCAGGTTCATAGGCTGGCTGGAGACCACAGACAAATTCACCAAGGATAACAGAACTCGCACTGTCCCTTAACAACTCTTAAGTGTTTGCTCATAGGTAGCTATCTTGAACTATTCTTTTCCTTCCTGCCTGTATTTCAGACAGAGAGACAAAGTGGGTGAGAGAATATCTTATACATGTTGGTCCAGTAATCCAGATGGACACCTACTGAGTTAAAGCAATATATACATACAATTAACATCATCCCAATAGTTACACCAGGAGTTCTCAAACTGGGGGTCGGGACCCCTCAGGGGGTCGTGAGATAATTACATAGGGGATCGCGAGCGGTCAGCCTCCATCCCAAACACTGCTTTGCTTGCAGCATTTATAATGGTGTTAAATATATTAAAAACTGTTTTTAATTTATAAGGGAGGGGGGGTGCGCACTCAGAGGTTTGCTATGTGAAGGGGTCACCAGTACAAAAGTTTGAGAATCACTGAGTTAAACCAACATAACATATGAATAAATTATTACAGAGCAGTTCCATATTAACAGGAGTCTTTCCATTTACTTCAGCAGACTTTATAATAGACTCTAAACATTGTATGTTGAAACTAATTTACTAATATTTGATCAATAATCAGGTTTACCATTCTCTATCCATGTTGTTTATTAAATTGCTTGTAAGGTCACATAAAAACAATTTTCTACAGCTCCCAAAATAATCATAGATGGCATTTGCTTTCTTTTTCTTTTTAAACTATATTAAGTATTGACTTCAATGGAATTATGCCAAGTTATACCAGCTGAAGATCTGCCTCTATTCAATATTGTTCAGACTTTCACTATTAGAACAATGTGTTTATTAACTGGCAGCTAGTTTTTTTTGACATCAGTATTAAAATAATAATAAAAACCTTCTTCATAAATCTATAGGCAGAGCTGGCATGGGTTATCTATAGATAAAATTACCTAATACTTTCCATTATAAAACCACTGTTTTCAGTTGCTTATAATCATGCCAAACTTTAACCATTTGGGCTGAGACTTTCTATGCCTGGTCTCTGCATCAGCCTGAAGTTTGTTTGGAGAGTTGCAGCAAAAGTATCTCAGCCATTTCCAAGAACGAGTATGGGGAAAAAACAGGTAATTTTGCAAGTGTTAATCCCATACCCCCCCAGTTGCTTCTATTGTCTGGAATAGGAAGACTAAAATTTGACACAGGTGTGGTTCAGGATCCAGAAAGATGCCTTGTGCTGTTCCCATGACAGTATACCTAGATTTGGGCACCATATAAGCTGCTGAAAGTTGCCACTTGACACGCTCAGAGCTTTTTGGAGGCTTGCTAAAGTCTCTGAACAGCCTTTCTTCATTAAGGATGCGCTCATATCCTACTGATCTTACATCTACACAGAATGGAGCAGCAGCATACATTTGGTCTATGGGAAGCAGAGCTGGGATAGGAGCCAAGAAGAAAGCAGGGTTCTACACCCATCTCTTCCATTTACCGGTATTAATCATTCTGTGCACTTTCTAGCTGTTATTATTGAGCAAAGCCCAAGCAACCTTACTTCAACCTCCTTGTGTGTATGCATTATGATAGCGTTTAATTACATAATCACATATGTTCTGCAGGACCCCCATTTTATAGGATTGACAGTAAAGAAAGCTGAGGATTGCAATAAGAGCAAGGGTGTCTTGAAGTTAATGCACAGAATGGGGATGCAGGAGTGCTGGGTGCTGTAACTGGCTTTATCATAGATTTCCTGCGGGATGTTGGGAAAGGCTACAATAACATGTACACAAAAGGTGGACAAATTTAAAATTATGAGGGCAGCCTTGCTTCTTGCATTTCCTCTTGAGTGCTTACTTAGTATCTTTGATTTTCTGTCGGGAATATTATGCAATGCACATGTAACTGGATAGAAAAACAACACGATATAAATGTTAGTTTACAGATTTTGGGCTGCCTTTATTTTGTAAAATGATACCCTAGACTAGCCTCTCTAATGAAGATTATAAAGATAAAATTGTTTTTGACTGAGGCATTCTGAGAATAACATAGGGCCAGATTCTGCTGGACTTGCACATACAGAGCAGTCTATTACTCTGTGATTAGTCCCAATAAAATCAACGGGACTCCTTGTAGAGCAAAGCACTGCTTAATTTGAGTAAGGGTAGCTGCACTTGGGTCACAATTAATATTTGCACTACCTGCCTTTTGGAAGAGATATTTTTAAAACTGTTTGACGAATGCCATTAATTACTTTATGCATACAACAAACTCATACATAATCACTGTGGGGAACTTCCCTATCATGTAAAAAACATCCGGTATTGTACAAAGTATCATAAAATGAGGCACTGCAAAGTGTCTCTCTCTCTCATATTATATATAAAAATTTATTCCAGTACACAGTAAAGATCAGATGATGTCTTGTCAGCAGTATATATAAAGGTCACTGAAAAGTTCACCATTTGATATTGCTGCCATTGCTGACAAGACATATCTGATCTATAATGTGTTCTGAATTAAGATTTTATATTGTGCAATTAAAACAATCATTCAAGTTCAGGCTCCATATGAAAATAGTAGTCTCGCTTTGGCCCCATCCTACAAATGGGCCTGAGTGAATGGACCTTTACGCCCACCATGTAGTCCCTGTTAAGTCAGTGAGGCTCTGTGCAGGAACAAAGGACTGTTCTCCCCATTGGTGTGAAATGTATTTTTGTTCTTAAACCTATTTACATTATTTTACTAAATACTCTTTCTATACAGTAAATGGGACATGCTTTATTCAACTGACTTTTTCTTTCCCCAGACTGAATTAGTTTGGGTTTGCTCCAGTTCCCAGTAAAGCCAATGGAAAAGACTCCCACTGATTTCAGTGAGATTTGGATCAGAGTCCATATGCTTTAAAAGTAACTTGCTTATATATCATTTGTACGTAAACCTTTACTTCACTTACTTTAAGTCTGGAATTACAAATGTTTCAATGAAATAAGCTCTTCATGAGCAAGTAGCAATTATGCTGCCCAAATTTTGTATATTTTACCTGGTCTCTTCAGAAGTAAATTGGGGATAGGAAGTGTGATAAATGAAGGGGGGGGGGGAAGCTACCTTTTATGGACACCCAGCCAGCCAGTTAGCTATAAAATTCCTGTTAGTAGCTGTTCTCTATTTGCTTTACTTGTAAAGGGTTAAAAAGTCTGACTATATGCGCAGGGAAAGGGAAGTGAGTGGGCACCTGGCTAAAAGAGCCAATGGGAAGGCTAGAACTTTTTAAAATTGAAACAAGACTCCCCTTTTGTCTGTCTGTGGTTGTTCTCCCGGGGAGGAGACACAGAGCAGCAATGCTGTAAGAAGCTTTGAGCCAGGTAGGAAAAATCATCCCTAGAAACTACTCACTTGAACCCCAGATATGTAAGTCAATCAAGAAATGTCTAGGAAGACGCAATTAGGTTTATATCTCTTTTATTTCTTTATGGCTTGTGGACTCCTCTGTGCCAACCCCAGGCGCTTTTGTTTTGCTTGTAACCTTTCAGCTGGACCTCAAGGAAGTTATTTTGATGCTTAATCCTTATAAGTGGTTCTTTTTAAAATCTAGCAATAGTCTGAGTCTTTAGATGTATTTTCTTTCTTTTTGTTTTTAATAAGATTTACCTTTTTTAAGAACAAGATTGGATTTTTGTGTCTTAAGAGGTTTGTGCACGTAGTTTAATTAGCTAGTGGGAATGGTTGATTTTCTTTGTTTTCTTTCTCTGCTCTTCCTGGGGGAGGTGGGGGATGAAGGGGTTTGAGGGTACCCCACAGGAAGGAAATCCCAAGTGCTCCTTCCTGGGTTCTCAAAAGGAGGAGGAGGTGTTGCACTTGGGTGGTGGCAGCATCTACCCATTCAAGGTCAAAGAAAAGCTGTAACCTTGGGAGTTTAATACCGGCCTGGAGTGGCCAGTATTAATTTTTAAAATGCTTGCAAGCCCCCAACCTTCTGCACTCAAAGTGCCAGAGTGGGGAATTAGCCTTGACAGGAGGGAAGTACAATTTGGCAATGTCTCTCTCTTTCTCATATTATAGATAGAGTAGATAGATAGATTAATCACAGCTATGTTATACTGAACAGTAGCAAAATAACAAGCTTATGGAGAACATTAATTCTTTTCCTTTGATATAAGGGAAAGTCTGGCCTCCTTCACTTAATCTTAGATGTACAAAATCCGCTGGACTAGAATCCAACTGACCTTACCCAAAAGGAATATATTAGAGTAACTGTAGAGTCAGGTTAGTTGCTTCACATTTTATTCAAGCTTTACCATCCAAGAAAAAGTCACTTTTAAGAAATGGATTCATTTACTAGAACAAGGATGCCAACTTAATAAAAAACTAATAAACTTACCCTTTGTGGAACTTACAAGTTGTTAAATTTTAAAAAGGCAGATTTTTGTTATTACTCATCAAACAGAATAAAAAAGAACCTCTTTGCATCACTGTTTGCAAAGAAAAGTAAATAAGATGTGGTAGTCCTCTCTCTCTCTCTCATGAGAACAGTCCTCAGTAGAATACCAGCAAAAAAACCCAACAGAAACACAGGAAGTTTCAAGTCGAAAATAAATCTGGTTAGCTGCTGTAATTCACAATAATTATACTTACTAAACTGAAAAGGAGTACTTGTGGCACCTTAGAGACTAACCAATTTATTTGAGCATAAGCTTTCGTGAGCTACAGCTCACTTCATCGGATGCATATGCAGTATGCATCCGATGAAGTGAGCTGTGGCTCACGAAAGCTTAAGCTCAAATAAATTGGTTAGTCTCTCAGGTGCCACAAGTACTCCTTTTCTTTTTGCGAATACAGACTAACACGGCTGTTACTCTGAAACTTACTAAACTGTTTACACTATTTGTCTTATTGCTGTCCTTAGTTATTTATCCCAGGTACTATCTATTTGCATTGTAAAGAATTATCCTGAAATTATTTTTGGTTTGATATGCAGACTTTTGTTTAGAATTCTGCACGGTATTCCATATGTGGTTTCACTTATCTCTTTTGTGCAGTGCAAGAATAATATCCTCAGATGCTTGAAAACTTTATGCATTCCCAGACTGTAGGGAAAGGAAGGAAGCTTATGCTCTAATAAATTTGTTAAATCTCTAAGGTGCCACAAGTACTCCTGTTCTTTTTTTCAGGGGGTTACAATATGCCAAGGATTTCAGAGAATTTTATCCACTGAAGTCACAGACCCATCTGTTGGAGCTATGTAAGTGTTTGAGCTCTGGGGACACAATCTCTCTTCTCGGTTTTATTTTTTATCCAAACCTGAACATAACTAATACCTCAAATATACTGTTATTTCTAAAACTTCCCTTCCAATATCTTTCTAAACAATCTGTATCCTTATTACTCATGGATTTGCATTTCCCCTTCATCCTTCAGGTAAGCCTAGAAAGCCTAGAAATGGGAAAGTTTTCCTCAGTGTGCATAGAGTTATATACACATAAGCACCTAGACAGATTAGATTATAGGTAGAGTCTTATATTTCTTTGCCAGCTATTTGAATAGTGCAGGCACCTTCACCTCACAATGAGTGACTGCACTCAGGTGGTTTAACTTCCATTTCCTCTTTTTAAATCTCTTTCCCTTCTCTAGGTCTGCCCAGTTTATTGAAAAATTATATTGCTCCTCGAGTTATTCATTCTGGGTGAACATTTTTGACTGAAATATTTTTCAGCCACAAATGCAGATTTGGGTCAACCAAAACATTCTGAAAATTTCTGTCAAATTTGCTGAATTGTTTTGCTTAAAAAACAAAAACAAATTAAATTTAAACAAAATGTAAAATGCTTTGTTTTGACATTTTCTAAATGAAACATTTCCATTTTGATCCAAAGTGACTTGGTTTTGACATTTTCTTCAGTTTTCATTTACAAAACATAAAGCATGAAATCAAAATGAAACATTTTGTTTAACCCCAGAACATTTTTTTTCTGAACCTCTGATGAACTGACAAACCAGTTATTCTTGAAGCTCTAATAAAAACCTCCTCAGATACCTACACACTTAAACACCTCTGCATATTGTGGCTCTGTCTATTATCTTAGTAACCATATCAGTGCCCTTACTCCTCAGTCGTTAGGTCACTTACAAAACAAAAACACAACAAAACAACAACAACAACAACAACACAGGGCACAAAAATCACCTCTCTTCAGAACCAAATTTTAGAATAAACTCTGGGGGAAAGCAAAGAAAGACTTTGAGAAAAACTCAAGCCTACCAGTTTTTTTTCCAGGGACACGGTTCAAGGGATTCCCAAGCTGTTAAATGCATAGATAGCAGCAGCTTTTCAGTTGGGAGAGGCATGAGTGAGCCAAGTGCTAGCCAGCTGCGAAGGAACCAGGGAGGTGTAAGTTCACTGTGTCACAGGGTTCCAGGGATGAGTATGACACATGACCAAGAGTTCTGAGGTGACTTGAAATGAGACCGAGTACAAAATGGAAGTAGAATTGTGGGAGAAATCTAGTCATGATGCAGACTCAATGGTTTTGAGGAGAGACAGATAAAATTTCCTAGAATCCTGGAAGCCATGGCACAGAAGCTAAAGAAGGATTCGCAAAAAGAAAAGGAGTACTTGTGGCACCTTAGAGACTAACCAATTTATTTGAGCATAAGCTTTCGTGAGCTACAGCTCACTTCATCGGATGCATACTGTGGAAAATACAGAAGATGTTTTTATACACACAAACCATGAAAAAAATGGGTGATCATCACTACAAAAGGTTTTCTCTCCCCCCACCCCACTCTCCTGTTAGTAATAGCTTATCTAAAGCGATCACTCTCCTTACAATGTGTATGATAATCAAGGTGGGCCATTTCCAGCACAAATCCAGGGTTTAACAAGAACGTCTGAGGAAGGGAGGGGGGTAGGAAAAAACAAGGGGAAATAGGTTACTTTGCATAATGACTTAGCCACTCCCAGTCTCTATTCAAGCCTAAGTTAATTGTATCCAATTTGCAAATGAATTCCAATTCAGCAGTCTCTCGCTGGAGTCTGGATTTGAAGTTTTTCTGTTCTAATATCGCAACTTTCATGCCTGTAATCGCATGACCAGAGAGATTGAAGTGTTCTCCGACTTGTTTACGAATGTTATAATTCTTGACATCTGATTTGTGTCCATTTATTCTTTTACGTAGAGACTGTCCAGTTTGACCAATGTACATGGCAGAGGGGCATTGCTGGCACATGATGGCATATATCACATTGGTAGATGTGCAGGTGAATGAGCCTCTGATAGTGTGGCTGATGTGATTAGGCCCTGTGATGGTGTCCCCTGAATAGATATGTGGGCACAGTTGGCAACGGGCTTTGTTGCAAGGATTAGGTTCCTGGGTTAGTGGTTCTGTTGTGTGGTACGTGGTTGCTGGTGAGTATTCGCTTCAGGTTGGGGGGCTGTCTGTAGGCAAGGACTGGCCTGTCTCCCAAGATTTGTGAGAGTTTTGGGTCATCCTTCAGGATAGGTTATAGATCCTTGATAATGCGTTGGAGGGGTTTTAATTGGGGGCTGAAGGTGATGGCTAGTGGCGTTCTGTTATTTTCTTTGTTAGGCCTGTCCTGAAGAAGGATTGTGACCACTTGGAGAAATATGACAGAAAAGGGGATCAGAAAGAGAGGATTGTAACCTTCTGACCTTTTAGTTTGTGTGTGTAACATTCAAATTTTAGACTCTACTTGCCAGCTGAGCCTTAATCACCATCTGAATAAATCCATCAGAAGACTTCACAAAACAAAATAACCTGTAAATCAAAACCTGGCACTGCTTTGTGAGTGTCTCAAACTCAAGCCTTTGCACAAGATTGCAGCAGAGGGGAGTGAAAGAAATAAAAGTCCTTAGTGTTCATATTTTTGGAAAATGTCTTGTCTCACTAAATGTATAGCTAACAAAAGAAAAATAATCACTGCTATACTCATAGTAGATTATTTTAGAAGGACACTGACAGAGGATTTAATTGGTTAGAAATAAAGACATTTAAATGTGAAATAATTTGGAATAGTTATTAATGTTAATAGTTAAAAATTGCATATTTTTTTTCTGAAATTCTTTGAGGTTGTTAAATAAAATCCAGTGACAAGGAGGCAATTTATTGAGTGTATAATGTTAAGATTCCAAGAACAGTTTAAAATAAATCTTGCCTACTAAATGTATTCATACTGTGAAAAACAAAAAGGATAAACACTTTCTATATAGTTAATGGAATAAGGCACTTACAAACCATGATTTGTAAAATAAGTGTATGTATTATATAGAGAACTGAGGGACTGGTAAGAAATGACTGTTTCCCATAACATGCATCATAAACTGTTACATTTGTATGTGATCCAATCCTTTGCTTAAATCGTAAGAGAGGATAATCTGCAGTTTAAAATTTAAAAAGGATGGGGGAGGGTGCTAGCTAATGACACTTCAAGTTTCTAAATCCTATAGTAACTACCCTAGCAACTGTAGTAAGCTTAATAATTACCCTAGAAAATTACCTGACACTTCAGCCGATGACTAATTTTGTGACCTGTGGGTAAATGATCCTGTTCTTTCTTGCTACCCCTGCACATGTAGCCAGTCAAATGTCAGGTAAAATTACTAAAATCTTGTCCTTTAGTTAAATTCATAAGGGCTGATTCTCCATTACCTTACACCATTTACACCTGTCTAAATGAGTGCAAAAGTGGATGTAAAAACCTACCAATGGAGAATTCTCCACTTCCAGGGGTAGCATTTTACACTTGCTTTTGCAATCTATTCGCACATGTGTAAATGGCGTAAGGCAGCAGAGAATCAGGCCAAAGATTCCTCAGACATGTTCTGCGGGATTTACAGTTTCCAACATTGCTGATGAAATGGCTCCAATGTGAACTCAGGGATGGTAAAAGAGTTTCAGAAATTTTCTCAACTATGCAACATGCAGACCAGTGTTAAACTTGTTGGTTGTTAAAAACTTTGGCTGGCTTAGGACAAAAATGGAAAAACAAACCAAGCTCAATCCCTCTTTCCCACTAATCATTTAAATACCTACTCAGAGATACCGTCACTCAAGGGAACTTCCCCAGTCAGATCCATCTCTCATGTCCTTCTCCATCCCTACTTTGACTAGACAGCTGCTCACATTCAACCCAGCTATAATGGGTCAAATCAATTTCATCTATTGATAGCCAGAGCTGTGACCTCCTAGACTGCTATACTGTCCTGATGTTAACACAGTCTCAGTTTATGGGTTCATGGTTGTGCTATGCATTGAATACACTTCAATACTTCCTACCATTTCCTGTGATGTATTGATTTACTTCTCAGATTGTGGACAGAGATGTGTTTCAGAGCATCCCAAAGTTCCATCCCACTCCTTCATCTTCTTCCATCTCCCCCTTAAAATGTATTATTTACTAACCTTCCAGACTCTCTAGCGTTTTATACTGTGGCAAATTGTCGCTCAAAAGCTCAGCAAACAGGAAACTCACTTAACATATTCAGCCCCTACACGTCTTCCTGCTTGAGGGATTAGAGACCTAAAATATAGATGGTACTGTAGAATTTTTGCAGACACCCAATACAGTCATGCCTCCCTTCAAAGTATAATTGTAGAAGCACAGTATTGATTTTCAATTCCTGGAATTCTAAACTACACTCAAAAAATGGATAAACATTACCAACCCCATATCCTGTTTTTCCTTTTTATCAGAACAGAGAATTCTACTCAAATAAATACATGCACAGCATGTGCATTTTTCCTGAAGTCAAACTAAATGCATAGCACTGAAAAAAAAATCTTTACAAGCAGCATGTTGTGCATTTATTGTATGGCACTCTGATATTAATGTGCCCTGAACCAATAGATTGCAGGAGAAGAGTAAACATATCTTCCTTTCATAGAACAGCACCTATTCCATTATATGTTTAAATATCTAGATGACTGTTGACTTTGCAGAATCGCATGATCCAATCATAATGACCATTGCCGACTACCTTTTGCTATCTAATTACAGACCAAACAGGCTAGTAACACGACATTTTTGTTGAAAGTGATTGTGTTATACTCTACCTTCAGCGAATTCGATTGCTTCAGCCAAAAAGGGTAAACACAAACCGAAACACTGTAGTCCAACAGTGACCAGTAATATCTTAAAAATGTATAACTCTGAGAAGCATTTTGTATGAAAGAATTGTGTTGCAGCAAACAAAGTAAAAGACTGGGGAAAAAGAACCTTTGAGTTCCCAGACTAGCTCTGACCATGTCTCCCTTAGTGTCATTAGGCAAGTTACTTAACCTTTCTGGATGAAATATCCCATCTGTAAAAACAAGGATTATATTTGCTTTACCTTTTTCACAGGGGTTGTGAGGACTAATTAAGGTAAATTTTGTAATGTGCTTTGAACACGAAAAGCAGTATATGAAGTTCTAAGCGTAACTATGTTTATATAAGACGACCCAAGGGGAAAAGCAGGATCTAGTAACACTTTAAGTGCATCACTTTCAGAAACAAAAGAAAGTCCCTCTTCTTCTAAATGTCCTCTTCACATCATTGTGCACTGCCAAAACTATGGAGCGGAAGTTATTTTCCTAATATAAGGTATTGAATCAAAATGTATTTACTAAGAAAATGTTTGATGGGTCTAATTTCTCTGGAACTCCAGTTATTTTCATGTAATTGGATCATTCATTTACATTTAGGCCTAGACTGCTCTTGGCCTAACTCATCTCTCATTAAAGTTAATGGTTGATAAACACTTCGGAAAATCCCACCCTTAATCCCCCAAAACACAATTTCTAACATTTTATAAGTATCTAGCATAAAGGTATTCGGACGATGACATACCTTTGTTAAGAGTCAAGAGAATTGCCATTAGCTTTTCTATAAGTGCTCCCAGTCAGTTTTTGTGAAGGAACTCTGGAAGTTACCATTGGTTCAATCCTGGTCCACACTGAAGTCAATCGACATTGTGCCATTGACCTCAATGGGAGTAGAGCCAGGCCTTTTTTCATGATATTGTACAAATATTGGGAACACGTGTATGTGAACACAGGGCAGACGGCAGGAAGAGAGATGCTTTCTGTTTGAGAGCCATAGATGTGTAGCCAAGTCTCCTGAATGGTCTATCATTTCAAAAAGAGGAGTTTGTGAGTGAAGAATTACTGCTAAGGGGCTCGACGCTTGTCTATAGTCAAGGATCTGGAAGCTGGTTAAACACACTGTATCACAATTGCACCACAGTACCAGCATATTGCTGTTTTTGAAAAATACATCAAACATAGCAATGACTCAAGCAGTGTTTCGGGGGAAAAGGTCACTTTCTCATGTTGCACAAAACAGCTAGCCTCATTCATTTACAGTCCCGTAGGTTGCAGCAAAGGAAACCCCAGAGTTCGAATAGAATAAGCTCTGAAAGGTAGGGAAAACTCATTCATGGAGCATACACTTCATCACATTTAATGCCATCATATAGCTCCACTGCATTTGTGGGATATTTTATTTAGTAATAGCTCTATGAACATTATGTATGTCCACCATATGTAAATCAAGGGACCAGCACAACCTTCATGGTACAAATCAACAGTACCAAAGAAATAAGATTTAACGTATTGTGGCAAATTGCTGGCACTACTTTGATGGGTCTCCCACTTTCTCTTCTTGGGGAGGGTTCAGGGCACCGTTCCTCGCTCCTGAACTGGGGTATTAACTGCCCCACTAGTGTCCTAGAGGAGGGGACTGGAGAGGGAGCGACCTGGGCCCGCCCTCTACTCCAGGTCCCCGCCCAGGGGCCCTAGGGATAGCGGTAAACTGCTTGAACTAGTGGTTCCTTCCCCTGGGCTACTGCCCTCTCCTGTCCTTCAGCTTGTGGGGCTTCCTGCCCTCCCTCTGCACAAACCAGGTGTCCCTTTACCTAGGGTCTCGGTCGTCTTAGCCCACCGCAGCACTTCTCAAAACTCTCCTCTGCTTCCCTCCAAACTGCTCTCTGCTCCAACACCAGTCCACTCTGCCTTAACTCCTTCCCTTGTCTGATTGAAGCAGGGGGGTTTTATCAGGTGACTGGCTTCAGGTGCTCTAATTGGATTCAGGTGCTTTAATTAATCTATAGCAAACTTTCTTCCCTTTACAGGGAATAAGGCTCCCTTCTAACACTCTCCTGCTGCCCTCTAGCCATGCTGTATCACAGTATGCTTTATGTCACTCTATACTATGCAAAAAAAGAAGAAAAAAAAGTTGTAATGGATTTTTCTAGGATTTATTAACTAGATGTTACTACAGAGTCATCCACTGTCAGAAAAATTATATTAATTGGAGTCCAATTATTTCTATTCTCAGAGATGTCCTAAGAGAGTAGGTGAACTTATTTTCAGGTCATGTACTGTAAAGTTAAATTTTTAAATCAGACAAATTTAAAAAACAGACAAGTAACCAATCTACTATATTTTATTTACATCCATCTGAAATCCCCTCCATTCCTATAAGAACATAAGATTGGCCATACTGGGTCAGACCAAAGGTCCACCAGCCCAGTGTCCTGTCTGCCGACAGTGGCCAGGTGCCCCAGAGGGAGTGAACCTAACAGGGAATGATCAAGTGATCTCTCTGCTGTCATCCATCGCCACTCTCTGACAAACAGAGGCTAGGGACCATTCCTTTCCCATCCTGGCTAATAGCCATTAATGGACTGAACCTCAATGAATTTATCTAGTTCTCTTTTAAACCCTGTTATAGTCCTAGCCTTCACAACCTCCTCAGGCAAGGAGTTCCACAGGTTGACTGTGTACCGTGTGAAGAAGAACTTCCTTTTATGTGTTTTAAACCTGCTGCCCATTAATTTCATTTGGTGGCCCCTATGAGCCTTCAGGAACCATGTCACTAGCATTCACCTAAGGCGGCAAAATACCCTTATGTTTCTTTTTAAAGGCAAAAAATACCAAGTGCTAGCAATTAAAGTCTTGTGTGGGAACCTGGAAAACAAAGAAGAAGAGAATCACTCTGAGGAAGCTGAAGTAAGGCAGACTGGCTGAGTGAGCCATCCACAACCCCTCAGACAGAAAAGCTGATCTCATCAGGGAGGAATAACTGGAACAACAAGATTATGGCAAAATGAGAAAACTACAATGGCTCTCCATAATTCAAAACATCACTCCTCCAACACATCCAGGGAGCAAGACCCTGATGACACAACACCACACAGGCCCTGCAGTCAGGCTTCATGGGGCGTGGGGTGTAGAGATGAAGCATCCAGATTGAAAGGCTTTCTCACCACCTGTGAGGTTGCTCCAGATAAATTGCCACAAAAGAGGCCAGCAGGAGTGGAACAAGCTCACGGGGACTTAAAGTTGGGCATCCAAAATGGAGGCACCAAAAATCAGGAACTCCTTTCTGAAAATTTTAGCCAAGATTATAAAGTGACACCGCCACAATTCCATTCTATTCTGTATAAGTTTTTATACTGCACTAATCACTGTAGTATCTGAGGCAAAGAGTCCTGTGGCACCTTGTAGACTAACAGACGTATTGGAGCATAAGCTTTCATGCGTCGGTATTCACCCACGAAAGCTTATGCTCCAATACGTCTGTTAGTCTATAAGGCGCCACAGGACTCTTTGCCGCTTTTTACAGATCCAGACTAACACGGCTACCCCTCTGATACTTGTAGTTCTATGTCTGACAGTTCTATGTCTGAGTGTCTTCCAGTAGTGCAGGAAGCAACGTGATTACTCCTCATCTATCACATGTTATTTGTTCTCTCAGCTGCTCCCCAGAAGGAGAAGCATGTGGAATGGAATGTCTTTATTTGGTGGGGGGGGGAAGGGGAGAAGAGGGTTGGTTTGCTGTTAAACATACCTGTTGCTACATATTTATGCTAGAGAAGGCAAGTTACAGAAATGTGCCTTGCACTTGGAATGGAAGGTGGTGAAGTTTTTGATAGTCCTTAGTTCCTGGAGTTCATTCCTCAGTCTCAGACAACCCCCAGAGAAGGTTCTGTCTCCTGCACAGATGAGCTTTACTCTTACTCTTGAGAGTTCCATAGTGCCAGAGGAGCAAGTTAGGGACCACAGTCTTCATCACGGAGCTTTGAATGGTCTTTTAGGTAACCTGGGTCCAGATCACAAGTGCTTTGAAAACCAAGACCTTGAACTTGATTCAAAATTCTATGGGAAGCCAGTGTAGAGAGCAGAGGACGGGAGTGATATGCTCACAATACCATGTGCTGCTGAGGAGACATGCTGCAGTATTTTGTACTAGTTGGAGTTTCCCCATGTGTTGATGTTTTTATGCCCAGGTAAATCACATTGCTGTAGTCCGGCTGAGAGCTGGTGAAGACATGAGTAAATGAGGCCAAGTCTTCATCTGCCAGGATGGGATGAGTCTCCTAGCCAACTGGAGATGGTAGAAAGCATTACTCATGGCTGCTGCAATGTGGGAGCTCAGTGTCAGAGAGGAATCCAAGAGTACTCCAAGACTAAGTATTGAATTGACCAATTACAGATGTGAACCTTTAAATCAAAGGCGACTGCACCATGGATGCAAACTCCTCAAAATATTTTCCTCTGCCCACGAGTATCACCTCTGGTTTGCTCAGGTGCAGCTTCAGTCAGCTGTTCTTCATCCAGGAATGAATCTCTTCCAAGCACTGGGCTATCTTGGCAGTAATGGTGTGGTTCTATGCAGTGAACTATAGGTAGAGCTGTATTATCATCTGCATATGTCCAGCACTTGAGTTCATGTCTGACTATTCCATCTAGTGATTGCACATAGATGTTGAAAAGTGCCAGAGAGAATTGATCCTTGTGGAACCCCACAAATGAGAAGTCTAAGGGTGGAAGTGCAATTTCCCATTACTACTCTTTGGTTGCATCCCTCCCAGGAAGGACTAAAACCATTTTAGCACATTGCCTTGGACTCCTGCCCCTTCTCTCAGGCAAGATAGCAGTATCTCACGGTCAACACATTGAATGCTGCAGAGAGATCCAGAAGGATGAGCATGGATGTCAGTCTTCTATCCACTAAAGAAGTTTCAGTTCTATGTCTTGGCCTGAATCTACATTATGTTGGGTCTAGAATGTTGGCTTCACTTAGATGAGCTTGTAGTCAGTCTTTGGCTAGCTTCTCTACTCAGGAATGGAAGGTTTGACACTGGTGATAGTTGGCCAGAACTGAAGTATGCAGGGCGGGTTTCTTCAGAATTGGTCAAATTACTGTCTGTTTGAAGGAGGAAGGGAAGATTCCTTCTCTGAATGAAGCATTGGTATTTTGGTTAGGAGAGGCACCAGCTATTCATGACTCTTTCACAAGCTAGAAAGGGCATGACAATGAGATCACAGGAGTTGCTCGCTCCCAGTATCACAAATCCAGACCCCTAGACAATTTTGTATCCCCAACCTGGGTGTAATGCCTCACATCTGTAAGTCACTTGGCATCTTTGATCTATTAGTCTAGGCAGTCCTGATATGTATTTTTGCAAAGAAAAACAATGTCCACACATGGTGTATAGAGCTTGTCATAAATATAAAGGGAAGGGTAAACCCCTTTAAAATCCCTCCTGGCCAGAGGAAATCTCCTCTCACCTGTAAAGGGTTAAGAAGCTAAAGGTAACCTCGCTGGCACCTGACCAAAATGACCAATGAGGAGACAAGATACTTTCAAAAGCTGGGAGGAGGGAGAGAAACAAAGGGTCTGTGTGTCTGTCTATATTCTGTCTTTGCCGGGGATAGACCAGGAATGGAGTCTTAGAACTTTTAGTAAGTAATCTAGCTAGGTACGTGTTAGATTATGATTTCTTTAAATGGCTGAGAAAAGAATTGTGCTGAATAGAATAACTAATTCTGTCTGTGTATCTTTTTTGTAACTTAAGGTTTTGCCTAGAGGGGTTCTCTATGTTTTGAATCTAATTACCCTGTAAGGTATCTACCATCCTGATTTTACAGGGGGGATTTTTTTATCTCTATTTACTTCTATTTTTATTAAAAGTCTTTTTGTAAGAAAACTGAATGCTTTTTCATTGTTCTCAGATCCAAGGGTTTGGGTCTGTGGTCACCTATGCAAATTGGTGAGGCTTTTTATCCAACATTTCCCTGGAAAGGGGGGTGCAAGTGTTGGGAGGATTGTTTATTGTTCTTAAGATCCAAGGGTCTGGGTCTGTAGTCACCTAGGCAAATTGGTGAGGCTTTTTACCAAACCTTGTCCAGGAAGTGGGGTGCAAGGTTTTGGGAAGTATTTTGGGGGGAAAGACGTGTCCAAACAACTCTTCCCCAGTAACCAGTATTTGTTTGGTGGTGGTAGCGGCCAATCCAAGGACAAAGGGTGGAATATTTTGTACCTTGGGGAAGTTTTGACCTAAGCTGGTAAAGATAAGCTTAGGAGGTTTTTCATGCAGGTCCCCACATCTGTACCCTAGAGTTCAGAGTGGGGGAGGAACCGTGACAGAGCTCAATTTACTTTTATATTACAATATATCAACATTTTCTCCCACCTCTCTCTAATGATTAAAAACTACTAATCAAGCTGATGGAATCAGAGCTGTTGATTAGTGCACTGCATAATTAGAAACAATTCAGTAGCTAGAATGGGTTAAGAAGAGTTGTGTAAAAAGCACTCCTTGATTAGTACCACCACCGGTTTAATATTTTTTGTTCATAAAGAGAAGAAAACATGTATGTACATATACACATTTTAAAATTTCCCTGAGCTTCGCTTTACTTGCTCTGATACCCTATTACAAACCAAATAATTAGCATTCTGAACCATAGTGGAAAATAGCAACCAGAATTATCTCTGGTTTAATGTTTTCTCTGGTTGGATAATTCTGTTATGATTTTCAGAGGGTATACTTCATCTTTAGAACAGATAGCTATTACTTGGGGTTATTGATGTTGAAATTGGAACAAGTGGAACTAATCTAGAATCCTGTGTTGCTTAATCTTTCCTACTGTAAATTTTAATTATTCTGCTATTTTTTTTCGCTTTCAGAAAGAAAATCAGCTTTGGGCAGGAAGATTAGAAAAGATGTTTATATCCCTTAATACATTTTGGACTTGACAGGGGGGTGCACATTTCAAAAGTGAGGAGTTGTTTTTTTCCTGAATGAGTTTTGTAATGCATTCATTACTTTTCCAAGTTGATAGCTAATCATTTAAGACATTAACATCATGCTGGAATCTGCAATGCTGAAGTTTCTTACTGTTTATTTTACAAGTTGACTGCCATTTCCAAACCCTTTCCCAGAAATGAAACCAGAATTAATTTATACCATCAAAAGTCATCCTGTTCTGTATCATTGTCCTTTCCTTTTTTATAGGTAGAACATTTCAAAAATAAAATTAATTACGATGATCAAGGGAGATCAGACCTAATGCATGTAACCCATCCTCTATACACAAAAGATAAAGAAAATATGTAGGTAGAGAAACTGACAGATAAAGTCACTCTCTGTGTTTCATCCTTCCTCCTTAAAAAAAAAAAAAGACAAAAATATACTTTTGCTAGTTTACTACTGGCCCTGAACCAGCTCTCATTGTGAGCAATTTTGTTGACCTCAGCGGGAGCTGGGGCAAGCCCATAATGAGGTAAATAGACAATATATTTTGTTTTGATTAAATACCTCAATCATGTTTTCTAATTGTTTATTGAATGCATATGCAATGCAACTGAACAATTATTATTAATGTTTAAGTGACTTTAGAAACTGAGCAAATGGATTTTAGATATACTTTCATAAAATTGGTCATTAAAGTTGTTGCTTTTGACAGTGTCAGGGGAAAAAAAGCAATGAATTTATTATTCCCCCTTTTGCACAGATAAACCAATCACCAATACAAAAATGTATTTATCAGTTAAACTGACACTTGCATTTTGGAAGCCTCTAAAGTATCAGTTCCTTCCAGCAAGTCCTTGCAAACTAAATTCTTCATGATGCATAGATCCTAGAGCCATGTTTTGTACTTGTGCAGCCCAATTACAGCTCGATTGCCTTATCACCAGTAACTTCCCCTCACAAGTGATCTCTGGCTGCTATTTAGCCACGTCACTGTATCTCTCCTTTCACATGTGAAATATGAAAGTGCATACAAACACACTTTAAGGTGATGCTGAATCTCACATGGTCTTAGGTTGAGGTTAAACTGTGTCTAAATTGTTTCCACAGTATGCATCTGATGAAGTGAGCTGTAGCTCACGAAAGCTCATGCTCAAATAAATTGGTTAGTCTCTAAGGTGCCACAAGTACTCCTTTTCTTTTTGTGTCTAAATTGTTACTCAATACTAGATTCCTTGAGAAATAATGGAACCAGATTCTGGACAGATTTAAATGGCTAAGATTAAGGGTAGGGGCACTGTGGAAGCTGGTCCTGGCAGCAAGGATCAGATTACATTCAGTGACAATATAACTATGGGGGGTCGGCAAAGGGGTTGGGTCTCTCGACCTTGTGGTGATTAG
Organism: Natator depressus; assembly: GCF_965152275.1. Taxonomy (NCBI): domain Eukaryota; kingdom Metazoa; phylum Chordata; order Testudines; family Cheloniidae; genus Natator; species Natator depressus. The sequence goes on from NC_134234.1 coordinate 277,095,125, forward strand.
AAGTTGCAGGTAACTCTCTCTCCTGCTAATTAGGCATCAACTCACCATTTTTGCTAAAGGGGGTTGGAACTACAAGGGGGACTTAGGTACCCAGCTGCCACTTTAGGCACCTAATTCCAATATTTAAGTGCCACAGGCATTCACAAAACCCGTGCTCAGCTGCTGCTTAACCCTATAGGCACTTAAAGTCCCTAGACCAGGGGTTCTCAAACTTCATTGCACTGCAACCCCCTTCTGATAACAAATGTTACTACATGACCCCAGGAGGGGGGACAGAAGCCTGAGCCCGCTCGAGCTCCACCCCCCGGGGGTGGGGGGGGGAAGCAAAGCCGAAGCCCAAGGGCTTCAGTCCCAGGCAGGGGGCCTGTAATCTGAGCCCTCAGGCTTCGGCTCAGCCCCCAGCAAGTCTAAGCCAGCCCTGGCAACCCCATTAAAACGGGGTCCCAACCCACTTTGGGGTCCTGACCCACAGTTTGTGAACTGCTGCCCTAGACAACTAAGTTTCCCCCATTAAAGTTCCACGGTCACCTAAATTTCAGTGGCAGGGCATGTGCATAGCTGCCCAAGTCCTGACACTGCCCAACAACTCAGCACCTAACTCATACCTAAGCCCTAATGGGATGCAAAACTAGGCTTCCTATGCCTATCTTGCATTGGAGCCCAGCCCAGTAGCATGCCTAAACCCACACAAAGGATAGAGGAAGAGGTGAAGGTGCATCTCCTTATAACGTTTAGCCCAGTGGTTAGATCAAATTCCCAATCTATCTGATGTGGAGCAGGGGAACTGGAACCTGAGTCTTCGACCTACCTGGCTGAGTGCCCTAACCACTAGGCCATAGAGACAGTCTTACTCTCGCTTTGGCCCAATGATTATGTCGCTAAGATGCGGTGGTTTACTCATCCAGATCTTGGAGAGAATTTATCAAGACCTTGGTTTTAAGTGGGCTGGTTAAGCCAGAGATAGTTAGGTTCCTCATCTATGCATTGTCTGTGATGGGATGTTCCACTCCTATGAGAGAGTCTTAGGTAGTTGCTCTTTTATATAAATAAGTTATATTGTTAGCATGTGAGTCTCTAAAATAGTTAAGGCTTCAGTTAAGGACATTACATTCATCATCAGTGATCCTAGTTTTCTGTGGAAACCCCCCCAATAGTTCTCAGATTTTAAAAAACAGAAAAAAAAAAACCCACCATAATCTGCTTTTCTGCAATTAAAATGAAATTCTGAATTTTAGTTTCCCTAGCCACAATTTATATAAAAGTATCAGTTGAACACAATGTTTTATGGATATATTTACAATTTTAGGCAAGTTCAAAGCATACCAGTGCCATCAATCATTATAATAAAATAAAATCTGTAGAATTGCAATGTGTATTTCTTACATATATCAAATATTTCTATGTCTGTACTCTATATTTTCAGATTTTTTTTTTTAAAGGAACAAAAAATAAAACTCCTAGTATCAGTCCCGGGTGGCTGGGCTCCCGCTGTCACCTGAAATCTTATTAAAATATGTAGAATCTGTTTGGCCCACAGAGGTTGGGCTTAGGTTTATGTGGCCCTCCTGTCTAATAAGGTTGGGCACCACTGGAAAAAGTGACACTGGCACTTTCAGTAAAATTTAGCTAGCAGTTAATAAGTGTTTTTATTTTTTTCCCCTCCACAAAAACTAAAGATTCTCTGTAAAAAAACACAAATTTCACATTGGAATGGATTTCTAGGATCCCTGCTCATCATTAATGTCTAACCTGAACTGCTATTTTACACATCAAACACTAAGGTAAGTATAGATTTTAGAAATCCAAATATCTGCAAAACATGTCAGTAATTTAAATCATAACATGCACTGCTAATTATAATCAAATTTTCACAGGGCTTCTTTGCTGAAACCTGCTCGTGACACAGAAATTTGTGCACTGAAAAGAAACAATGCAGTCTCAAGTGTAGTGTAAGCACAAGATAATGTCAGGTCAAAAGAGAGCATTCATGAACTGCATGAGATACTTTTCCTTTCCTTTCTTCAGGCCCAGCAAGCTTGTTGCATTGTATACTTGAGACATGGAACCAGCAGTATGTTGAAGTTAAGAGTGGTATTGGCAATCACTTTGTGAGCTTGTTTACATTTCAAAATGCAATCATTTAACTGTCTTTTATATGGAGTAATTGAAAACGAGTGCCAATATGACAAAGGATAGCTGCAGCCTTGGGATCAGTGACTACTGTCCCTAAAGGTTCAGACAGAACCTACATTTTTTTTGCCTTTTTCCTTCCCGAAACAAACTTCTCTTAGGATTTTGGGATGACTTGATCTGGTTCCTGTGGCAGGTCTCCTGCTTTTAAGTTGTTAGTGAGCATGCACAGCTGAGAACCATTTTCTCTATTGTCAAGATGTGTACATTATTTTCTATAAAATGTGTTTAATTGCTTTTGGAGGTAGGTGGTATGTGTATTTATGGGTTTAAAAATAATTATATAACTGTTCAGAAGCTAAGAAGTTCACTGTCTGTATGTTTATGGGTGAGAGCTAGTATTCAATATGTGATATTTACCTCCGAGAATCTCTCAGCTGCTACAGAACTGATTCTATGCTACCACCACCCCCACTGAAGGGTGTGTATTTATATGGCACCTAGCACAATGATCCATGACTTGGACTCCTAGGTACTGCCACAATCAAAATAAAAAGACCACCAAGCATGGTTGTAGCCCACTAATTATAATCATTCCTCCCTGAACTGAAACCCAATATTTACAAATATATATGGTCTCAATCATATTTCAGTCAAGCTTTAAGTATCTAGGCCAGTACCTTCTCTTATGTTCTGGCAGCAAAAAGCAGCCGGAAAACCAGCGTAACTGGCTACCAACACTAGGCAGCATTGAGATACCATGACAATTCTGTGTCCCCTGCTTCTAGTTCCACCCTCACTGGTAGGCCATGTGACAAAGATGCTTCAATCAGAAGCAACATACTCGTTTTATTGATGGAGAGACAGAAATGAAAAAATCACAGAGAGGATTAAAATTAAAATACAAATCCCTTATAAACAGCTCACAAATTTTAAAATGTAGTCTATCAGATTGATACCGATGCAAAGGAAATAAAAAGAAGAGACGGGTTTTTGCCTACTAACAGGATATATAGGGGAAAGGAGGTTTTCATTTTTAATAGTTTTTTCCCCAAAATTAGAATAATAAAATTCATTCATCATTCATTTGAAAATCACGATCTTGATTAACGTACTGTATTGGGATGATTTTAAACACATCATTGTTAATTAATAGTGAAATTCACTCTGTGCAGAATAGCAGCACAGACCTATGGACCACTTGAGTCCTCAAAACAATTGGGATCTAAATGGTGCATAGGTCTTGCTGGCTCTGCACAACAATTTCACCCTAAAGGTGAAAATGAATCAACTACATTGGATGCACAGACAAATAATTCACAGCTACTCTGAGACGTGGGATTTTACATATCAGAAGTGACCACACCTCTAGCCACCTCATGACAATCCAGGCAACCTTGTTCTGAAACACAGCTTATGAAAAATGTAATGCTTATGCAAGTGCAATTTGTGTTCTCTTTTGGATTTACAATTACTTTTTCTTCCCTTATATGTGTAATCTCAGTCCATCTTCCTGAAATTTCAGTTCTGCTTATCAAAACATAAGACAATATCCCAAGTCTTAAACAGATCACTGCAGCAACTACTACATCATCCCCACCTCTTCTGTAAGAACTGCTCTACTAACAGAGCAAGATAAAAAGTAAGCACCTTTCATCAAGAACCAGCCTCAGTGCAAGCACTCAGTCAAATGGTCCTAATAAGTGAAAGGCACCAGAATATCAGCAAAACAAAGAAAGGAATACAGACAAAGCAAAAGCTCAAACTGCAGTCTCAAATGTCTGATGCCCTATCTTATGTCATACAATCCCCTCTTAGCTTTAGGAAAGCTGAAAATGTTAATTTTCTTTCTTAGTTATGAATGTTAATCTCAACTGGGGGGTGGCAAGAAGGGGGACAAAACCATACAGTTCACGATTTTGAAGGAAATCTGCATCACTGCAAATTACCTCAATAACAGACAATACACATAACTGCCACCACTAATCAGGACTCCTAAAACAGCCACAAACTCAGAGGGATAGCACAGGGCGTGTCCCCACTTCACCTGTTTCCATTTCTTCTTAGCATAAATGAATGCCTTCATCTTTAGTAAAGCAGGGAAGTAAATAAGAGTCTGGTGCATCCAGACAATCTCTCCCTAAAGCAAGTTCATTAGTTGATCACTAGGACTTTTCTGATGAGAAAACTGATTGTATTAGAGCCAGTCTTTGTGATACCAGAAGGCAGCGTCAGTGTGAGCTGGCACATATGCAGATGCTCCTCAAGCTGAGGCTGATATTGTGGGTGAAGAATCTTAGGTTGTGTCCGCACTACAAGTGCTACAGTGGCACATCTCCAGCACAAGCAGCTATGCTGCTGTAGTGTAGACGTCTGCTACAGCAACTAGAGAGGGTTTCCCATCAATGGAGTAAATCCACCCTCTTAAGAGATGGTAGCTAGGTCACCAGAAAAATTCTTTCGTTACTCTAGCAGTACTTATAACCAGGGTTTAGGAGAGCTTAGCTAAGTCTCTCAGGGTTGTGAATTTTACACACCTGTAGGTGACATAGCTTACATCGTTCATCAGCAGGGATGGCACTTTTAGATTCACCACACAATCCTCTGTCACTCGAGCTAATGGAATAACTGATACCAATAGTACATTGTCACACTCCATGTGAACCAGCACATATTCTCTTCAGATCTGGCAGGTTGTGTCACTAGAAGGGGATAGGACACCTTGCCATTTGGGTTTCACAGATATGTACTGATAGCAAAGGAATGGTGTACACTCAGGAATCTTGGCTCTGGAACCATGCGTGGTCTAACTGGGCACAGCCTCTTCTGCCCATTCCTCCTAAGCTTGACCCCTTCTGCCCTGTTCCCTCCAAACTGTCCCTGTCCTGTCTCTTCTACAACCCCAGCTCCTTTTCCCAATCCCATTCTCCTTGCCTACACACTCCCAGTCTCCAGTCCTCAGGCTTCTCATCCTAGTCCCAGTCTTCTTCCCCAGAAAATGCTAGTCTCACTCCTCCAGACTCCCCATCCCAGTCTCCTTGACAGCCATTCCAGCACCCCATCCTCCTTCTGGGTCCTTCTCTCCAGTCTCTTTGTCCAGTCCACCCTTTCCCAACCCGATTCCTCAACCATTCTGTCTCTCTCCCCCAATTCTGACCTCCAGTCCTCTCCCACCTTCATTCCCTGTCCCCACTGGCTCACAGTTCCAGTCTCCTTTTGAGGGGGTCTTTGTTCAATGACAATGTCCACTCCCCTTCAGATCCTTGTGCCAGTTTCTAGGCCCTTCTCCCTGGTCTGGATCTTGTTCTCTCATTATGGTCAAAGCAGGCAGCTTCTTCCTGCATGAAGCCTGGGCCCAGCATGTGGTCATTGAGAGCACAGGAGAGGCAGTCTCCCTACTCTCAATTCAGTGCCCAGACTTAGCGCGGGGTGCCAAGCCCAGAGCTGAAATTGCAGAGGTGTGGTAGAGAATGGCCTATTGTCCCATCTCTCTGGTTAAATATTTTTGGGTTTCCTATAAACCATACCTGAGCATGAAATATACAGCTCTGTCAACCCACGTGTGTTGCACACGAGTAAAGGGGAATTGGCAGAGTAAGTTATGGAATGAGAAATTGGGTTCATTGTTACTTTCGGTTATACATTACCCAAAGATGTCTGCCATGGTCAAAAGTAGGAATTAGGCCTTTAGAATATTGCAATGGAAAGAAAAAATGTCAGTGTCCTTGATAGATGCAATTATATATGGGAAGGTAGTGAATGTTTCTCATTAAGAATTCATGATCATCTGCCAATGTTCAATTATCAGTTGAACCTTGAGTGGAAGACTTACTGCAAATTACAGAATTTTGCAAATTAATGCATAAAAGTTGGATTTTCAGAAGACTCTACATTATTTAGGAGTACCATTGAAAGTCACCTAGGCACTTTTGGAAATCTGACCCTAAATGAACAAACAAAAAGGCATTGCTAAATGCACTCATTTATTTTGTCACTTTTAGTTTAATTTTAATTATTCATGATTATGCTTCCTCGTATAATAGTAAATGCACTGTACTAGCTTTTATCATAGAGCTATTAGCATTCACTATTAAATCTTTCCTGAGAGATGACAAGAGACCACCAATATTTGTCGAGATTATAAACTTTGTGGGTTAGGAAAGTGCAGATTAGGGAGGTTGGCTGCACTGCACCTGAAGCAGGGGGGGACATTGTCCAGGCTTGCCGGAGGAAGGTAGCAGTGCTTTATGGCGGGGGAACAAGGGGAAGGAGGTCAGAAACGGCGGCAAAAAGGTGGGTGGTGGTCAGCTTGGCGATGCTGACTCATCCCCTGGGAACATAAGGGTGGAAGGCTTTAAAAGGTGCAAGCCCTGACGTTAGAAGCACTTTCGCCACACAGCAGGCAAGGCAGCACCCATCTTCCCTCCCCTCGATGTGATAAATATCGGGTTGAGTTAGGATCTGCTGTGGGCATTGAGCTAGTTGCTCCTTTGTAGGGGGGTTGGGAAGGAATTTTTCCCTCACCACCATATCAGCTTCGGTGGAGTGATGGTTTTTTTGTTTTTTTCACCTTCCCAGCAGGTATCAGAGAGGGCCTATTATGGTGAGAAGGAAAGGGAGTTAAGCTATGATGTCACACCCATTATGTAAGTGTGGGATGGATGTCTAGTGCAGGTACTCCATAGGGAAGGCACCCAGTGACCAGATAAATGGCCTGCTAAAAGGACTTAAAAAGAGGTGCTTCTTAAAGGAACAAAATGGGAGGGGCGCAGGTTCAGGGCTCCTTTGATTGGTATGACAGGGAGCCAACCCCCCTTCCCTATAGCAGACCTTAACTCTCAGGGAGGTGTGTGTGTGTGTGTGGGGGGGGGGGGGTTGGATGGTAAGGTCTCAGCCATGGGTTGGCTGGGGGACCTGGATGGAAAATGATGTGAGGGTTAGTGGAAGCCCCAGGTAGTTATTTGAATGAACATGGAGTTTCCTGTTCTGCACACTTTCATTTGCCAGACATCTAATAATAAAGTTGCAGCCCGATTAAATATTTTGCAAGTGTCTCCTGTCCTTCTTTTGGTATAGCCGGACAATCTACTGTATCATGTTGGTGGGACAAATTCTGCCATTTGACACACATGCATAAATTCTCCTACAGCAGATGGGACCTGTGCAAGTGTTTTTAAAGTGTTTTGGGTGTGGTGTGGTACTGCGTTTTAACAGTCAGATCCAGGGACCTCAGATTATTATAATTTTGTAGAATCACTGAGGTTCATGTAAGAAGAAAGCACTCAGTGTTCAGCCCACTGGAAACCTGAGGGAGATTTCAAAGACGAACATTTGTTATAATTTTATACCAGTTGAAATATATTTAAACGTTTGCACCCCAAGTCAGAATCAGGCTTTGAGATACTTCCAATAATAACCAATCACCACAAAGTCACAATTACTCTGCTAACATCATTATCTTGCTTGGAATATTTGGTCTAATATATGCTAATTTAAAATAACTAGATACTCTATCCTAAGAAATCAGACTTATTTAAAAGAAACAACAACTGCATCTCCTTTCTAATTTTTTTTTCCCCAATCTAAAAAATTAGAAGACAAAATTATTCTTATTAACATTTTAATTTTTTATTTCAGTATAATTCTTTCAAATAGATTCCATGTTGGTCAGTTTTTAATAGATTGGCATACTAAATGTATCTCTCTAGTGCTGTTCTCTTGTGTTCATTGCTCAGGCCTGGTATGTTCTGATGTTTCTTGATGAAAAAGAGTTAACCCAGCCACTGTAATTTGCACTTTCTTTAGCTAGAGAAAGATAAAGCAGGATTTAAAGACCATTTTCAACTATCCTCATAATACAATAAAAGGCCACTTGCTTGTTCAACTAATTCTGACTTTAAGGCAATTGGCTTATTTTAAAGGCTCAGATCTTCAAACTGCTTTCATTTATAGAACAAAGAAAATAATCCAGATTTTGGAATAAATCCCAGGAAAGAGCCTATAAATTTCCAATCTGATGGTGCTCTTCAATTAAAACACCTATATAATTTTTTTCAATTTACTTTTATGCAAGAGGCAGTAAAAAACAAACAAGCAAAACAAAGAAACCAAAAAATAAGCAGCCAACAGTTATCCATATACCATTTCAGACATTTTCTATCTCAATATTATTCAGAAACAGAGTAATAATGGAACCATATACTGTAATTTATTTTATCTTGCCAGCAGAAGTGAACAACAACTTGGATAATAAGTTGCAGATAATAACTTTTTAAATTAACCGATTCTACCATCAAGTTTCTTTCATATATATAACTGTTCTTCTATTTAGTTGCATTTAACTGTCATCGAAGAAGCAGATCTGCTTTTATAAACTGAACAATCTCTTTTTATTATTATTAAATAACACACTATGAAAATTAGTTTCACAGGAAAAATCAACGTGAATTTGTGTGACCAAGCAATGAACAAAGACCTATTATTGAATGAATTAACTTCATTTTTTGGGCATGTTACACCCTACAGTTTTTAAGATAAGCACATATAAATTGGGAAAATGTATCAATTGCTTAATGGAATATTATTGTTGAAGTCCTGCAACAGGTGATGAGAGAGATGAACAAAACCCCACTGTGGCCTGGCCTACGCTACAAGCTTAGGTTGACATAAGTTGCATTAAGTTGATCTAATAATGTATGTGTCTACACTACTGAGTCCCTTCCGCCAACCTAAGTGGCCTGTAAAGTTGACTTCTCTATTCCACCCCTGCGAGAAGCGTGCTGCTTGATTCGACATCCACAGTTCGAGATAGGGATAGCGTAGACACTGTTGTGTAATGCGAATGAATTAGCCTCCAGGAGGTGTCCCTCAGTGCTCCGCTGTGACCACTCTGGAGAGCGCTTTCAACTCCACTGCACGTCAGCCAGGTACACAGGAAAGAGCCGCTCCCCTGTTAAAGCCCCAGGAACTTTTGAATTTTCATTTCCTGTTTGATCAGCATGGAGAGCTCGCCAGCATAGCAATCACTGAGACTCAAGGCCACAAACACGCTCCAGCATAGAGTACACAGGAGGTGGTGGATCTTACTGCAGCGTGGGGAGAAGAGTCTGCGCAGGCAGATCTCCGATACAGCAGAAGAAACACTGACATCTATGCCAAGATAGTGTAACGCAGACAGACCCTGGTCGTCAGTGGGCAGGATCAAACCTGGGGCTTCTGGAGCTTAAAGCATGAGCCTCTACCACGAGCTAAAAGCCAACTGGCTGTTAATTAAGGCTGTAGAGCAAACTCATTAATCTCTCTCCAAGTGGTCTTGGAGCCACTAGCTGGGACGGAATAGCACACCCAGGAGGTGCGTGGGTTACAATAGCACAGGGCATGAGGGAGAAGGGCTACACCAGGGACATGCAGCAGTGCTGCATGAAAATAAAAGAGCTTCAGCAAGCATACCAGAAGACAAGGGAGGTGAACAGCAGTTCTGGTTCTGCTCCCCAGACATGCTGCTTTTATGAGGACCTGCATGCAATTCTCAGTGGCGCCCCCACCACTACCCCAAAATGCTCCGTGGCTACCTCCCAGGAGCCCTGGGCAACCTTGAGCAACAATGAGGAAGATGTTGTTGACTAGGAAGAGGAGGAGAAGGAGAATGTGAGGCAAGCTGAGGATCCATTCTCCTCAACAGCCAAGAACGGTTTTTAAGCCCCGAGCCCATCCCTTCACAGGACCAGTTGGCGGCGGAGCGTGATGCTGGGGAATGTACTTCTGGTGAGTACATATTTCCAATCAAACTGTAGGGGTTACACGCTATTATTTTTTACATTTAATCTGAACAAAAAAGTAGGTGTAGTGGGAATCGGTGGCCTCTCCAGCTACACAGAGCGTGCGCTATGAAAAAGACTGTTTATGTGCATGGGAATGGCCCGGGAATCCTCCAGGGATCCTCTAGGAAACTTTCATGGAGGTACTCTTCAATCCTCTTCAATCCTTTACTCTTTGATCCTTTCTGGGAAGGGCTGCCTTATTTCGTCCACCATGGTATGACACTTTCCCATGCCACTCCAGCATTAACTCTGCTGGCATCATTGCAGAACACAGCATTGCAGCATAAGGCCAGGTCTGTACCCAGACGCTTTCAGCATCTGCTCCCTTACTGCCTCTGTTACCCTCAGCAGAGTGATATTGCATAGGGTTACCTAGGGGAAACGGGGGAAGTTGCAAACAATTCAACAAGGAATCCGCCCCCCATTTGGTGAAATATGGGTCATACAACCATGCTTTCCTAAATGTGCCATGGTTGTGGTTAGAAGGGATCACTGTGTATTGCAATCTGGGAGGATTCCTTTTTGTCTCCCTTTCCACACCCTCCCCCCAAAACACGGTGCCGCTTCTATAAAAAACAAACTATTTGGGGGGCTTTACACTGGTGCTTGTCCTCAAGCAACATGCAGATTGCCAGGGGAAAGGGGGCTTTTCCGCAGTTCCAACCTGCGATTCTTAGGATGTCTTCACAAAAGCTGCAGCACAAGACCCCTCGCCCCATGCCTTGTGGCCTAACTCACCATGGCTGGAGCAGCAGACCGACTCTTGCAGTAGCCAGTGGTTGTGATTACATTGTGGTGTGCAGTGACCAGGGTAGTAATTTAAAAAGAGCGCTGAAAAAAGTAAGTTTTTTTTAAAAAATGGGTGAGATGAAAAACTGGATTTCAGAAGGGAGAAAGTTCCACACCCGTCAAACCTGCCACAGCAAGAGTCTTGTTTGTCCACTAATTTCAAGTGTGATGACATAACTTCTAATCACCAGGTAGCATGTGAGCACAAATACTTATCAGGTGGTGGCTCAGGGACAAGGTCTCGAATATAACCAGGGCAATTCTCATTCAGAGCTTTATATAATCCGCCATATCCTTACAGGTATGTCACCCTCTATGTGAGCCAGCTACAAGGAGAGGAGTGGAACACATGTTTTGCTAGTAGATTTCACTGATATTGGCTGACAACAGAGGAACATTGAGAATCTGAAATCTTGGGTTCTATTTCAGGTTCTGGAAGGAAGTGTGTCTTGTGGTCGCAGACCTTTCTGCCCTGTACTCCCCAAGCCTGATCTTTTCTGTACTTGTCTTCTCCTCACACTTCCAGTCCCTCCTCCCTCAGCTCCTTGCCTCAGTCTTTCCCCTTCCTCATTGCATGTTCTAGTCTCCTCTCCAAGCCAGTCCTAGAATCCTCCTGCACAGCTCTTCCTCCGATCTTAACCCTCACCCCAGTGCACTACCACCACCGCCACCATGTCTCCTTTGGCACCCCAGTGCAGTCGCCTAGCCCAGCCAGTCCTAGCTCCTGGTTCCAGTCTCCCCTGCCCAGACTCCTTGTCCCAATCTATTCTCTCTGCCCTCACCCCCAGCCCAGCTCTTGTCCCCCTCTGCATTTGAGTCAGGCTGCTTCCTCCTCCACATTGCCTGTGCACCGAAAAGGGGAGCTTTGAGTGTACAAGAAAGACAGATCTCCCTGCACTCATTTCCTGTGCCCCATGCCACAGCAGGAGCAATTCCATGGAAAGTCCTCAACCCCTAGGATGGCTAGCACATGAGCAGTCTGGTTGGCACCTAGGAGCTGCAAAGGGATAAGCATGTTCAGGGCATACAGAATCTTCATTGAATTTTATGTGCCAAACTAACAAGACTACTCAACATGCGTGTACAGAGATTTTTCACAGGCTGTTAACTCTACCAAAGTTGGTGGATTTTCACAGGGTTGGCAAAAGGCATATCCCAGGACAACCTCCATACCAAATTTCAAGTCCCTGCTCCAAATCATGGAAGTGCTCAAGCTTCTTAATTAAATGGGTTTCTTTAATATGGGCAAAACAATGTATTTTCCCCTAGTCTCATTCTTGGCAATAGCTTAACTATTTTAACTGAAACTCTTTTTTATTTTTTTTTTATTTTAGTTTTTTTAAAAAAGAGCCTCAAGTAGATACTCTGCCTGAATTATTTCAGTTTGGCAAAGTTATAAGCAAATGAAGACAGGTCTTATAATGGGAAGTGTCAGGAAACCTTAGCTACAGGTGATGATACCAGCTCCACCTATAATACACACCAACATAAAACATATTCACTGCCTGATCCTGCCTCCATTGAAGTCAATGGGGGTTTTGCCATTGAATACTGTACATTCATGTTACTGAGTCAATCTTACTGTACATGTTTATTAGAAATAAATTAATGTATTGCTATCATTATACCTCTTTATTCATTTATAGATAAGAAATTCTCACTGTGGTCCAAGTGTAATCTTTTAATCTGTATCAAATGTTCTAAAGTAAATGACAAGAACAATCAGAGGGACAAATTCTGTTCTCAGTTGCACCCGTGCAATCCCACGACCAGGAAATTGACAGGAAACAAAATCTGACACACATTAATTTTAACAAATATATGCCATCAATAATCAATTAAACTTGAATCAATTTGATCTCCAGTTCTAAGCAAAATAAATTGCCACTGACATCATGGCAAATTCAAAATGTTGCTTCTAGGCACATATCAATGTTGATATGCAATCATGTAAGTATGAAGTATTTATTGAACATTAAAATCACAACCAGAATGACATACTACTGTAGCAGTAAACAGTATGAATCCAACTAAGTGAACTCTATTGAACAACAATGGTCAGTCAGCCATATTTTTGTTAAGTCCTTTGGGGGTATATCCTAACTTTGGAGGAGGACAGCAGCTGGCAAGTTTAAAAAAAACCAAAACCTATTTTTATTTTCTAGCATTCAGATTTTAGGACCAACAGAACATAATTAAGTATTTCATTCAAATAATCAGCTCTTTCGATATACCATTCCCATGTTCACAAAAAGCAGTGTAACTCCTGCAATATTTGGCGTTTTCTAAAGCCTCAAGCTCCTGGAGTCATGCCATAATGTGAGAATATCAGCTTTCATTTAACAAAAAGGTTTCAAATCCCCATGGTTGCACACACACACACACAGCTCAAAAATCAGAAGATAAATAAAAAGAACCTATAATTATTTTTAAAACATCAAGATTTTTAAGCGAATCTCATTTTTTTTGGATGGGAAGTTAACTTGTGATTTTTGAACTCTTGGGTATGGTAATACTTAAAAATGAGAGCTATTAGGTGGCAAGCACTTTTGAAAATCTGTCTCATGATCTCTTCAGCTGCAATCAACATATGCTGTTGTATTCAAATAACTTCTAGAAACAGTAAAGCACAAATCTTTAACCATAAAAGCTAAAAAGAAGAAAGAAAAAGTGTCACAAGCAATAATGTTTTAACATTCAAAGTGTTACAGCCACTTTATCACATTCACAGTGTAAGTCTCCTAGAAACCCAAAGAGAATTTAGCCCAAAGAGAATTTAGAATCTTGAGCCCATCCATCATTTCAAGGGGAAAAAAACAGCCAAAAATCCCTTCCTGGACAGAATCTTCAGAACTCTGAATTGAACACAGAATTCTGAATCTGAATGTTTGGCTGAGGATTAAAATTTCCTACCAGTACTCACTGATCACAGTATAACCCAGCATGATAATGTCTGTTAGAATCATCATAACTGGGCTCACCTATCCATGAGGAAAAGAAAACAAAAAAAAGTTCTGGCTGTTCCTTCATTATTTTACCCATATTTTCTCTACAACTAGCATAGTTGGAGCTACTAAAATTCTTAAGCATCCCAGTTTACACCACTCTAGTGATTGGGAACCTTGGAGAATCCCATACCTTCTGGTGCAAGGCACTGTGGGCAGTCATATCTGGAAGCAGATCCCCACAAAGTGGCAGAACTTCTGGAAACACCTTGTTCAAAAGTTTCCTCTTCTAGTTTCATTCTCCTGAGCCATCTAATACCACAATCTCCATCAGTTGCCACCAGGACTACACCCTCTAGTAGAGATACCTATACAGAAGACCACTCTTTCATTTACTGTCCAGGCTACTGGTTCCTTTAAATAGCTTTATCTACTACTAAAGATATTTCCTTTTTCTTTCCATTTGTTCACTCCGCCCTTTATTGCTGTTTTTCCAATTTCTTTTTCATGTTACAATCTTAGTTTTTTGGTTTCTTTTCTTATTGTGTGATTTGACTAATATTTCCTCATTACCGTAACAGAACACTGCTAGAAATGCTACAATACTAGTTAGCAAACTGTCCTTTACTTGTTTGACACTTACTACAATCATACAGGATCACTTTCAGTTGCATATTCTTCCAGTTCTTTTTAGTCAGTTCTTCACTATCTGCAGACTAATTTACCTGTTGCACATTTTCAGGCACCAGAGCCAAATATAGGTGTAAATTTCCCCCCTCAACATTATATGAAGTATTATATTATACTAACAGAGATATATAAGCTTCTAACTCGTATAAAATGTAACACTATTTCTATTCCCTGTGACGGTTTTTTGTCTCAGAATAAATTGATAAAGAAAGGTTTCAGACAACACATTCATAAAATTAGATAGCTAGAAACTAAACTTAAAAAGGTTGAATTTATAACCAAAAAAACCCTTTTAAAACAGTAACACGCTAGTAACACACTGGAATCTATGTTGACTTTATACAGTGAAATTGCTGAACTTTGGTTCTAACGTGGTAGGTTGAACTGAACAATTTCCTCGTTTTTAATCGCATCACGTAAGTAAGCCTCAGCACATTATAAAAGGGTTTATTCTCAGTGTGTGTTCTGGAGGGATTCACTAAATCTGTAAGGTTCAAGTAGATCATAAAAGACAAGACAGTAAAGCTAGCTAGCTAACATTTCAAATCATGAACAATGTGACAAGAAACAATGTGTGTCATAAGAGCTACTGGCTGCTCGGTCATGAAGCTGACATAAGGAAATATATGGTTAAAAAATTGTGTCTTTTGTATACTGCTCCATGGTCCACAACGAAACAAAACTTTCAGTCCTCAATGAGACAAAAATGAATTTGGTTCTTAACTACGAAGATAGAGCATCACCTTCAGGCATCTTATAAGTCAAGCATGAGATGACTTGCATCTCGGTTCATTTTATTTTTTCCAAAGACACAAAGAGAAGAGAAAATATTCTTGAACTTCTAAAAGTGCTCCCTTAAACATAATTCAATTTACTGCACCTTTCTAGAGAAATTGCTGGCAAACACTCTTGCCTGTTTATTGAGAGACTTCTAGGCCTTTGGAATATTAAAAACATGCTGAGAATTACTCTTCTCTTGTGGTGCAAACAAACAAAAAAATTCTTGTCTATTTACTTTTCCCTGCTGAATGCCACTGGTCTTCTAATGAACTAAGGGCTTGTCTTCACAGAGCTGGCAAAGTGCACTAGAGGTTTATGATTTGAAAAGCATTCTAACATGTGCTTTAACTGCCCCACGCTGATCCTGCTGGCGTATGCATACTAGGAACTTTTTATAATTAATTTAGTCCTGTTTCAAACATTCCTATGTTCATGCAAACTAGATACCTTTTAGAGCTCACCAGAAGGGTCTACACAGGGCAACTAAAGTGCAGCATGTTAGTGTGCTTTACTTATCACTCCACTCTTATGTAGAGAAGTCAAGTCTTAAGTAACGTTCAGTAAATAAGTGCAATGGTTAATAACAAAACCTGCCATCGACCGTTTTATAATTGCTTGTTTAAAACATTTTTTGTTTTTACCCTAGCATCATTGTCCATTAGGGATTATTTAGGAAAACAAATTCTTGATTTTGTGACGTTTTCTTAGAACATTAAAAATGTAATAAGTGACTGTGTAACAAAGACACTTTCAGTAAGTTCTATTCTTAACTGGAATTACCATTTAAACGTTAATAGCATGCATTGTGAGATTTGTTTTATGTTAGTGATTTAATCATGTATTGTTTGCGGAAATCACAGCAGTATTGTCAGTCTCAAGATTTTACTGAAGGTCTTACAATATCTGCAATATCTTAAAGTCTCAGCTTTTAGAGTCACATGATTATCCCAGAATCTCTCTCTCTCTCTCTTTTTTTTTTTTTTTTTTAAATAATGCAAAAAGGCTCTACCTCTCCTGGTTATTGAGAATAGCTTGAAAATGTGACTCCCTCTGCCAGGCTAAAAAACAAGCAAAAACAGAAGGCAAATAAAAGAACTCAATTAAAAAAAAAAAAAAAAACACAACAACAACCACCACCTCATGTCTACTCCAGAACTCACTATAGTCATTGAGGATATATCTACATTATACTTCTTTTACACTGAGTTAACTGATTACCAATTAACTTGAGGTAGTTAATGTATTTGTAAAGACCAGTGTGGACAATCTCCAAATGCTTCTTCCAGGGAAAAAATGTTTGTGCTTTACCTAGGGTTTGTTCCAGAATACAAACATTGGGGGTAACCACACTAGCCCTTACAAATGTACAGTTACAGGTTTAGCTTCATCTGTGTCCCCTTATACCAGGTGCTAGGCCTTATAGCTTGTGGCAAATTGCCGGTACGATTATGATGGGTCCCATGCTTCCTCTTCTTGGGCGGGGGGGGGGGGGTTAAGGCACAGTTTCCTGCCCCTGAACTAGGGTATTTACTGTCCCACTAGTAACCCAGAGAAGGGTAGTGGAGAGGGAGGGAGGGACCCGGGCCCACCCTCTACTCCAGGTCCCGGCCCAGGGGCCCTCGGGATAGTGGTAAGCCACTTGAACTAGTGCTTCCTTCCCCTGGGCTACTTCCCTCTCCTGCTCTTCAGCTTGCGGGGATTCCTGCCCTCCCTCTCTCTCTCTCTCTGCACAAGCCGGGTGTCTCTTTACCTAGAGTCTTGGTCTTCTAGCCAGCCACGGCACTTCTCCAAACTCTCCTCTACTTCAACTCCTCCAAACTTCACTCTACTCCAACTCCTTCCCCTGGCTGATTAAAAACCCCCTGCTTCAATCAGGTGACTAGCTTCAGGTGTTCAAATTGGTTTCAGGTGCTTTTAATTGATCTATAGAAACCTCTCTTCCCTCTACAGGGAATAAGGCTTCTCCACATCCTGGGACTTACATATCTCTCCTATATCACTCTCCTGCTGCCTTCTGGCCATGCTGTATCACAAGCTTTACCTGTCCTGGGCTGGAATTCTGCAATTCTCCCACTCTTAGACTGGACCCTAGGCTGCAGTGGCACAAATCCACTGTGCTTACCCTGGAAACCCAACCGAGTTCAGGTACCCAGGATTCTCCCCTTTGGGAGTCTGGGACTAGTGCTGTATAGCGACCCAACAGCCTTCTTACAAAAAGTAGGAAATAAGCAAAACAGTAGGACATTTATTTATTTATTTTAGCAGTAGGAAATAAGCATTGGATGGGGGTGGGGAAGACTTTACGTAAGGTAGACATGCCTGTAGACTGTTTTAGAGAGTCTTACCATCCTTTGATGGTGACCTAGGCAGGTCTAACTTCGGCAGACACCCCCAGCGTGCCCAGGTCTCAGTCTGGTTTCTCTGAACAGCTGCTACCTCTCTTGATAGAGGGTACCATTTAAACTTGCCAGAATTCCTTTGATCTTCTGTGTTTGCAGGCCTTTTCCTGTCCTTGCATTGTCCCTTAACAAGCATCAAGTGTTTGCTGAGAAGTGGCTATCCTGAACTACAGTAGAACCTCAGAGTTATGAAAACCAGAGTTACACACTGATTGGTCAACCACACATCTGATTTGGAACAAGTATGCAATCAGGCAGCAGCACAGACAAAAAAAAATAATACACTAAAGTACGGTGTTAAATGTAAACTACTAAAAAAAATAAAGGGAAAGTTTAAAAAAAAGAAGATTTGACAAGGTAAGGAAACTGTTTCTGTGCTTGTTTCATTTAAATTAAGATGGTTAAAAGCAGCATTTTTCTGCTGTATAGTAAAGTTTCAAAGCTGTATTAAGTCAATGTTCAGTTGTAAACTTTTCAAAGAACAACCATAATGTTTTGCTCAGAGTTACGAACATTCCAGTCCTGGGGTGTTCTTAACTCTCAGGTTCTACTGTACTCTTGTATTTCCTGCCTGCTTTTCTAAACATCCCTTCATTCAGTTTATCCAATATATTCATATAGCAAACATCCTCACAATCAAGTCAACATCCAGTATTAATAAATTATTATAGAGCAGCTCCAGATGCATCTTATCAATGACCTTGAGTTAATTAGCAATCAACCTGAATTTAACAAAAAGGCTAGTGTAGACTAACTTCAATGGACTTTGGATCAGCAAATCCAGCAAAGCTCTTAAGTGAAACTTTAAGCTTATGAGTACGCCCACTGCGGTATATGACAAAATCCCTAAATAGAAAACTAATCTGAGGTCATATGGGACGATTCACATGTTTAATAGTAAGCAGTGGTTCCATGTATTACTGAATTGGGGCCTTAGCTACAATACATTTAAGAATGATCCTATCTACATACATACAGTGGATAGTTCCAATAAAAAGGGATCTTGTTTCATGAAATGGTCAGTGATTTTCTCTCATGAAGGTGTGAAAAGGGTTGTCGTTTATTTCATCTAGTACATATTACGTCGATGTAAAACAAACATTACATCTTCTCATAAGTGATGGATTTTGGGGAGGGGGTTCCCACCCTTGCATATTCTAGGGAAAAAAATATGGCTTTATAATAAATCTTCCATAAAACATGGTTCAGCTAGGAGCTAATATATTCTTACTTCTGATTGGCTAGGGACAATGAGAAAGTAAACTCAGCAGTTGTTGAGAGCACAAGATAGCCAACGCATGGAGCAAAAGAGAAATACTTCAGGGACTGTTAACAGGAAGAAGAGATTTATCTGATGCCTATTCAAAATCATTGGGAATTTTGCCTAGATAAGGCCTGGAGAATTTGGGTTGGATATTTTATCTAAACTCACCTTTTTTGTATTTAGCAAACATGTATTGTTAATTGGCTTTGTTAATATTTAGATATTCTTATGCACATTGGCTGCCTCAAAAACAAAACAAAAAAATTACGTAACTCTAGCAAATCTAGAGCTGGCCTCAGATTATATTAAGTTTGAAATAAGTATGCTCGAATTGTAAATTCTTTGTGGCAAAAATTCTTGTTTTGAGTTTGTAGAGCTCCTATCGCACAATGGAACCCTGGTCCATGACTGGGCTCCTAGACGCTACCACAGTAATAAAAAAATCTAATCTGTAGCAATGCTGGACAGAGTTCACCAACGAGACCAGGAAGAGAGGTACAAGTGCTAGTAACAGTTTTACTTGGTAACGTAAGCTTAATATTAAAAAGAAAAAAATACACACACCTTAGTATCCTCAGTCAAATCTCTTTTATTTACTTAAGTCATGTCTAAAATTCTATACATTTCTATATATAATAGAAAGGTGGTGAAATCAGCCTTTCAGATAGCTTTGCACAACTACATTTTACACCATCTTTTCCAGATTTTGGGTTGAGATATTTGCACATATCTGTGGACAAAAAAAAAGAATCTTAAATTTCTCTGACTGTTTTCCAATTAAGTGATCACGTAAACATTTGATTGAGTACTGAAAGGCACTCTGCAGAAGCCTATTAAGCAACATTTCATGTCATATGCAGTTTGTGTTTTAGGAGATGCAGAAATTCATTCAAGTTTGTAAAACCAAAGCATCATGCATGCAAATCAATGGTAGAACATCAAGTGAAATATGTATCAGATACAAATAAGAATAATGATAAAACTATTCACCAGCACACTGTTAGGTAAGATTATTAGATTTTAAAAGTATGAATGCATTACTTTAAAGTGTTTTTTCCACCTTACCAGTACAGATTGTTTGAGTGATCTGTAGCTAATAAATACATATTAGCTGGTCAGTACCCAGGGAAATCAATTACATTTATTTCACAGAAAAGTAGAATTTGTGCATCTTTCTAAGTTCCTCTTTATTAGTCAATAATATCTGGCTTCACATTTTCTGCTTGAAGGTGGGGTGAGACACACATTGATAGCTCCTTGATCACCACTTGAACATCAGTATCCTAATACTATGGCAACTGATGCCTGAAATTGATTAACCAGAATTTCTCCAACTCCTATTTGATATCAGATTTCAGTACTTTTCAAGGCAAAACAGCAAGTTCCATGAAGCAGAGAAAAATGTTCCCCAATTGTGCCTCTTAGGTAGAACCATTACACATTTAAGGCCTGAATCAGTGCCTACAAAGTCAATGGGAATCTTTCCATGTACATCAATGAGTCAGGCCCTTAATTAGCTAGAATAACTAACTTTCTCCTGACCTATATCAGGACTGTCATAATGCTTTTATCCAATTGTACTTCAGCTTCTGCCACACGTGAATGAAAATTGCCTCTGGGTGGAGCTTGTGCGGGGTCTGACTTCCACAGGGTGTGTGCTCAGCACCTGTTGACAATAAGCCCCTTTTAAAGGTGTTTTAAATTGGATACTCAAAATCACAAAATCACGAGTCATTTACCAAGAAGAAATTGAGGAGATTAATTCATCTAAGCCTTTTTTACAGGACACTAACTCCTATCCTTGCCTGGAATGTGCAGTGAGATCAAATCACTTATTACATTAAAATTGATTAGTTCTTATCTCACTCAACTTTTCTGAAACTATAGCAGTATAAGCAACAAACTGTTCACCGCAGATGCTTTTTGGATTATTTTACATAATTCCTTCTCTGGCAGAAAGAAAGAAAAAAACCCCCGAAAACACAAATATTCCTAGTAGCACACTGACCACATCTTGAGTTTGGAAGTATGACCCAAGGATATCTATTGCAAAAGCTATGAAGCACAACCTACATAAAAAGGCATGATACATCATTATGTCCTGTGATGTAGGGAAACTGGAATATAATTTGTCTCCATTTGTTGACAGGAAAATAAACCCCTCTCTCCCCCACTTGTGGAGGGAAACATTGTAGCACAACATGTATTATGGTGTAGTTTTAAGTGTGGGATGGGGAATCCAGGGATATATATTTAGTTTTTACAAAAAGCAAAATAGAGAAATCAATTCTGACCACCACCACAAAAAACAAAAAGGGGGATATGTACAGAAGGCTCACTGATGTCACCAAGTGACTTGAAGGACTGCTTTCCTTTTTGTTTTACTGCTCATTGTAGTAAGAAGTAGCAATCCTTTAATTCTCTTTCGTTTCTTTCAAACAACCATTAAAGGAACAGGAAATACAATTCAGAAGGGCTCTGTTCTTTGGACTCTTTAATACTGAATACCGGTAAAATGACCTTCATCATTCTGGGAAATATTGAGATCACATGAGTAATGACAATATTTTCCACATGGGACTTCTTCGTTCTTTTGCAGCTATCTGCCGTGATAGCTGTCTGAACTTATACATTTACAGCTATTATTTTTAGCACTGCTGTAATATGGCAGAGCAAATGTATCTTTGATTCAGAAATGTATGTTTCTAAACACAGACAAACTTCCAGGCAAATAAATTCTAAGACCAAAGAGCCTCAGTCACAGTCTTACGTGCAACAACATACATAAATCTGGGTGGTTTTTTTTTTTCAGTTTTAAGAAGAACAAACATTTCTGAAACGTTTTCTGATAAGAAAACAATGATTGAGTGTTCAATAGGGATTAAGCCAATAGGGGTTTATGCAAATTTAATAGGCATTTGTAACCAACAGAATGTCATAGAGCATGATGTTCTCTCCATAGGCTCTTTGAAATGTCTCATAGAATTCTACACAAGGATATAAATTTTCTATTCATCTCTATAGTATTCTTTCATAAACAAAGATATTGATAATGTGTTACTTGACATGATCCTTAGCACAGAAAAACTGCTTTGTGTCTCTGACTAAAATGACTAGCAATGGATGAAGGTTTCCATTGCTGAAGGAATTGAGTCCACATACTGTAATCAGTTGATGGCAATATCTTTAGGGTCCAATTCTGCAAGATGATTTGTGTGGATGAATCATTTTGCTTGCACACTAGCCCACAGACTTTAATAGGGATCTGTGTAGGTATAAGGGTCCATATGCACAAAGAACCTTTCAGGATCAGGGTCTTAAAATGTAGTTTCCATGCTTGCCTACACTCTGTAGTCACACTTTCAACTTATAACCTCCCAGTTGGAATATAGTAGCAGCACTGAAAAATTCACCCTCTTTAACTGTCAAATAGCAATGTGAGTGACCCACTGAATCACAATAATGAACACACAGGGTCAACAATGTGATACATAATCATCTTGTTTACTGTATTATTGACAGTTATTTTTTGATTATGAACATGGCACCTTTTGAGCCTTCCAGTATGGTAAATGTGTTTTGTCTGTTTGGCTTGCAATCAAATTTTATTACTGCACATGTATTCATTTCAAGGGGGGGCAGGGAGGAAATCCGAGAGGGTGAAGGGGAGAGAGCAGAGAAAACTAAGAAAAAATGACGTTCAATCTGGTTAGACATAATCTAGCCAGAGGCATAAACAATGAGGGACTAAAACTGAAGCTTCCCAAAAATGTAAGATTTGTTTAAGTCCTTTGCAAGGATTGACCAGCATTTCTGTGGCCAAGCATATGGAGTTTTTGTTTTCAGATCACAACTCATCAACCCTCTGGGTTTTTGGTAGAAGTCCCTTGCCAAATTTACAACCATTTAAACATTCTTTCTGGCATTTCCTCCAATACGATGCTATGTTTTTGAACGTTTCAGACATTTCAGCAGCGACACAATGAACAGAAGTTGGCCACTAACAAACCAAGACCTGGAACAAACTCAGAATGCTAGGTCACAGTTCTGTGGCGACATGAACATGTTTGGAAACGATAATTAATTCGCCCTCTGCAGACAGGTGGTTGATGTCTCTGGATTTTTGCATTTCTTATCAGCTGAATCCTGTAACAGGATCATGATCATCAACTATGAAAAGAACTACTCCAAAGCCTTTTAGCTGGAAATAAAAGCATTATAAATTAGAATGTTTGCTAAGAGATGGGCTCTTGAACCACTCTGAAAAGACTAGCACATCCAGTACCTAGGGCTCCCTTTGATGGCAGAGGCCTGCAGCTGAACAGATTGAGCTATGTGTATCCCAGTCCTTGCACACATAGGCACCATCTGGAAGGAAGCAGCTCAATCATGAAAGCTGCAAGATAAAGAGGAAAAGCATAAATTTGAGTTCCCTGTTTAAAAAAAAAAAAAAAAAAAAAAAAAGATACTTGCTTATCTCATTATTCCTGTTTTAAGGCCCAGTGAAGACGCAGTATTTTATTTATCTTCCCATTATAAAGGTCCTTTTACCTTTAACAGCACCACTTTTTGAAAATAGAACAAGTAATTATGTGAAGTCAGTTCTTAAGCCAATGCTGATTCTGCAATAGGAGGCACCATGGAAGAAGCAGACACATGGTCCAGCAAAATTCACAGATGATTTTTATAAGCCGATTTACAGAGGTTGATAAGCCCCACTGAATGTTAATGTATAGCTTGTGTCAAATTTCAAGCCAGATCACTCTCCCCCAAAATGAAACCCAAGGGAGAAATCGCTTGGGAGGAAATGTCACTCTTGCTCTATTCATGGAGACTGTCCACATTGTTCCATAGGGTCAGGATTTTGCTTCCTTGAAGGAAGAAGAAGAAGAAGAAGAAAAAAAAAAAAAAAAAAAAAAAAGGCTGCAGGCCCCACCAAGAAGCCATAGAAATACTATGGGATCTATATGAGGCTAGGGCCACCTTCACAGAAGCTCTGGGCCTCTGTACCTGCTCTGTCCCCAACCCCCAGTAATCTGCAGCATGGTTCTGTTGAAGTCGTGCTATCAAGAACTCCCTCTGACAAACAGCAGACCCTTGAAAATAGCTATATATAACCACCGAAAACTAACAGTTCCTGGTTGTATTAAATTTTTTCTAGGTATTCTCCACAGGGCCAGAGAAGGACAATTCTTTACTGGAAGACACATATTTCTCTCCCAACATTGACTGCTGATGAAGGTGCACTGTCTTCCACAGGCTCTAGAGAAGGTAGGAGGGCAATGTTACAGAGGCATCACAGGAGGTGGTCAATGCATGGAAAATGCTCTTGAGCGCACGGTTCTCATAGATGATGATCTGGGATTTCGTTATCAAATTAAATACTCAGACCAAGAAAAAAAAACAGACACAGCATAAGCTAAAATTGTCAAGATTGTGTTTCACTGTATTTTAACAGGTTATAAAGAAAATGAAAACTTTTTTAAAAAGGTCCTTTTAATCCCCTTCTCAACATTTGAACTTGTGTTTGGGCACAGGGTTTTTAAAAAAATTTTTTCCTCTACTGGAGGCAACAACTTTTGCATTATTTATACTACGGTCAAAGTATAATTGGCCTCTTTCATATGAATGCATATCAAAATACAGAGGGGAAAGTAGGAGAGGGAGAGAAACCAGATACATGAGAATTTCCATACTTATAGAGAAATCAGTTGTAGACCCACTATTTTGCATTTAAATATAGTTAAATGAACCTTTATAAGCCAGAAATCAACTACCAACACATCACATTTAGCTGTTAGTTTGAAGGAGGATGGAAACGAGTGATAAATTTTAGTGCCAAAAGATATCAGCAAGGACGACCATTTTGCTGTGATCTGATTTTTCACATGCTGTATTGAATTTCTCTTCCTAGACTGTTCTAACTTAACACTCCTCTTTAGAACTGATGTAAAAATATACTTTCTGCAATATACAATACTGTGAAACAGCCAGTCTCAGATTTATTTAAAAAAAAAAACCTTCATAAGCTAAAATATACATCATATCTTATTTTCCACGTTGCCAGCTTCTCTTTTATCTTTATATAGCAGAGTTCTTTTCCCCTGCATATTTTCCAGCACTACACTGAAAACGTGTTTTCACACCCTGAGGCTTTAACATCACATACTGTTCCCATTTAAAGAATTGTGATGCCATGACTTTGAGGGGGTCACAAGCTACCCAGATCTTCTGAACAAGTTTCTACAGACAAATAATAAAAAACATTTAAGGTATTTTGTATATATAGCTCAAAAGCCATAACTGCTTAGTAAACTTAGACCAACATTGTAGACTGCAGAGAGAAGCAGCCATGGCTCCACTCTCATCATTCTCGCCCACTGTGATATTTCAGGCACTATTGTTGGTGTGGAACTCCTTGGTTCCTTCGACATGATGGGCCTGATCCAAAGCTTAATGAAGACCATGGCAATTTTCCCATGGTCTTCAGTGTGCATTGGAGAATGCCTCAGGAATCACAGGTTTCAGAGGGGTAGCCGTGTTAGTCTGTATCAGCAAAAAGAATCAGAGTTATTGATAGCCCTTGTGCTAGAGCAATAAGACGGGAGAAGAGTTCTTTTTACCCTTTCCCTATTGAACACTTGTAGACAGGTAGACAAAAATCTAGCCTTTTATCTTTAACCATTGCCCCATCACATTCAGGACATAAAGAAAACTTTTTTTTTCCCCAAAAAAGTACTGTGCTAGGTCTTCATTTAAAGTTTTACTGGCTCTTAACTTTACAGCTTTCTAAGTAGCCAATAGTAAAGTTTTAACTACCATTCAAAATCCTGCTCAAGCATAGAAAGTTTGTTCTTTCTTGACAGCTCTGCAGGGATTTAGCATACCCACACATCAATTCCTTTATAATAAGGCAAAACTGCGCACAAACTCTAAGCTCTGAATAATGTGGTTTATTTTTAACTAGCTACTCCCTTATACTGTCAAGATATTGCAATGACATCCTCTGCCAGTGGTGGGGGTACGTATAACCTTTAAGGAAATACAATCATCATCTAAACTCCAGCAAAGTAAATAAATGTATGATTGCTTTTATTTTAACCATTTCTTAGCTCGACACCTCCATTATTAAAACGCGCACACACACAAAAAACAAAACCCACTTAATTATATTGTGCATAATGAGTTTGAAAGAAAAATCATTTAGTTTACAATGCTACTGAGCCTTTCATGTGCTAGCTCTATAGCCATGGGCCTTCTTCTACTTCCTTCAGTGATGTGGCTAAGACCATGACCTGGGACTCTGGAGATCTGGGTTTAACTCTGCCACACTTCCAGAATGACCTTGGATAAATCACTTCAACGCTCTGTGCCCATTTCCCTCCCCCGCATCCATAAAAGGGGGTTTATAAGTCCCTACTTCAATAGGACATTTATTAATGTGATGTGAAGCTGTCAGATATTGCTTTTATGGGGACCACCTTATAGGCGGCTACCAACATAGACAGGGTTGTGGGCAGCACGTACAGTAAGAGGACAAAAAGTGCACCAGCCCTGATGACAACTAGAGACTACTCTAATTTATGCCAGAGCACGGCCTCTAATGGATCCTCTGCTAGTAGAAGATAGGCACAGAAGAGTCCTGCTATGTCCCTGACATGTACCCTCCCTTTCCAACACCAGAGACGGTGGGAGCTGCTGAAGCAGGAGCCACCTCATCAGCTTGCCATTTACAGCCTATTTAAAATTCCTTGCTGGCCGTTTACGGACAAAATCCAGCCCCTTTGTGTTCTCTATAGTGCAAAGGAGCCAGATCTCAGTTGAGAATCTGGCGCTGTGTGTATACTAGTTATCTTAAAATAAGCAAACAAGTAACTGGGATTACATTGGAAACTGGTGAAGCAACATACTGGGAAACTGGCATAATGGGAAACTTGTGCTGCTTATAAACTAGAAAATGGATTTATTGGTTATACTAGGAAGCTGGTATACTGGGTAACCAAACAGATAAGTTTCTAATTGTAGTTAATAAATCCAGTATCCCAATTTCCTACTGTATCTGTTCCCCATTATCACTTGTATTATTACCAATTCCTGTATATCTAGCTGTTCACTAGTTTTAAAGCACAATCAGGATCCATAATATAACGATGGAGATGGTCGTTATGGTTATGGCAATCTACTGTTTAAAGTGTTCATTTATCTGCAGGTACCATAAATGATAGCACCTTTACAGCACGTGGGTACATTAATATTTGTATTGTGACAACAGGTAGAGTCCCCAGTCAGGGATCAGGGTCCCAATGTGCTAGGCACTATATGAACCCAACTAAAATGATGGTCCCTGTTCTGAAAGGTTTACAATCGGCATAAATGCTTCCTCTTCCTGATATGGAATATTTTTACTTTCTGAAACTACTGCCACTGATTGCAACCCACCATTATAAACTCACATAGTTTTAATATGAGGACGAGGACAATTTAAGTACCATCCTTTTCTACTTCTCCTTTTCATGCATTTGCCCACTACATTTTATAATGTTTGTCAAACAACTGGGAGTGCATTTTCAAACCAATCTTCTCAATCATTTGTTGGGCCCTTGAAAGCAGAACAAGAGATGGAATATAAAGAAAAGTAATATCCGGTTAAGGCTTTTAGACTCGTGTTTCTAAATTATGATTGACAGTGGATGATTTGTTTTGTGCAACTTTCTTCATCATGCACGTGGCTTATTCACTGGTGCTTTGAAATCTAAATTAAAATTTAGAAGATGGAATTAAACTTCTCCTGTGAAAGGAAATTACATTTTATAGAACTATGCTTTAAAGAAAAAAAAAAAGAAAGATGTGACTTAAATGCACAAAAGCAAGGACGTTCAGAGCTGAGTTGCCACAAAGCACCAAGTCCTGCACAAACGCAACGCAATATGGGACAGCAACCGGTTTTGCAACAAGAAACCTTCCATCAGTGCAGGCTTCCATTTCAAGGCTGCCTGTATATGCTACAGGGCACTTGCTACTTTACCTGGTCCTCTGAGCAACTCACTTGCTGCTATTGCTGGCAGCTTGCACTTATTGTAAATGGCTATGTACACATTTCCCAGGATTCTGGCTGACGTTGTGGTGAATTTGCTTATTTCATGTTGTTAGCCTCGTTGTAGCAACATTCTCACTCTGGCAGGTAGCGTTAGGACATACATCATTTACCCCAACACCATAGGCACAGATTTTTTCAGCTACTCTTGAATACTGTACCCGTTTCCCCCACTCCTTATACACCCACATAGGGAGGGACGGAACATAGCCCATTATCTTTAACTTCACCAAGCCCCATTATACTTTCAGATGGTAAAGTGGGCAGTCCAATCATATGTACAATAGCCTCATGAAGACACAAAAGCGTGATCGGACTGAAGATGGAACAACAGTTTTAAATTAAAATGCCCTTGCCTAAACAGCTTAAATCTGACCCTTAAGGATATTTCAATGGAAACATTTGAGTTGTGTTAGAATTTTAACATTATTGGCATCATAGCTGTCCCAGAAATTGTACTGAGAATTGTACTGAGAATTTGAACAGCATAATTACCACCAAGCCTGCTTAAAGCAACTTCATTTATACAGCCCTAGTAGTATCATGGGTGTAACTAGGGAAGGACTGGACAAAAGCCAACATTTTGCATGCCCACTTGTTTCTAGATACTTGTATCGCCCCATCATTGTAGTATCTGAGCACAATAATTTATCCTCAGAACCACCTGTGCGGTAGAAAATGTTTGGTCTAGTGGAGGGAACAAATGTGCACAACCTTTTACACTATCACACAAAAAGTTCTACCTTCAACAAGGCTCACTACTTTCTACATACTCATGTTGAGCCCTTCCTTCTACTCTAGTGCATCAGCAACAGATCTCCTTAACTTTACACTCTTTCATCTGCTTGAGAACCTACAAGGCTAACACACTGCAAATTGTACACAAGGAGTTCCTCAGAGGAGATGGCTTTAGTTCATCTCAGGAAGGTATCCACTGTAGTGCAACTGTGGTGTGGGAGGGAGAGCACCACATAGTGTGCAAGTAAGTTGAGTCAAATTACAGCAAAGAATTTGCCCTGGTAGCTCTGAAATGAGCCCTTAAGACTGCTAAACTGTTTTATGTCTTTTTAAAAACCAAAAAATTATTTGAATAAAAAAAGCCATTGCTTAGAGCCAAATTTCAGCCTAATAAAAATGCAAATTGATTAGTTATACGCTACTCAAAACTCATGTTGATATTTTAAAAAGGGAATTCCAATAGAGCCTTAACTGGAGGGGCACCGTCGTGTTTCATTATGCTAGCACTGATTATCTTTCACGTCGCCAAGATGTGATACATGCATTTTATAATCCAATTGATGGATAAAGAGGTCCACAAGTTAGTCAGAAAGGCAGAAATAAATTTTGGCTTTAGGGATATGTTTGAATCCTTCAAGAACAGTCAGAGTAGACAGTCTCAATTATTCCTCCAGGAATCTGATTCATCACCTTTAGTAAACACTTGGCTGTTTATTGCTTTGGAAGCCAGCTGACATTTGAGTAAACAGTGATCAATTTAAGATTCCAACTTCTTGTAGCTGCCCGATTGCGAGCTAGAAATATTTAGTGCCACTATTTTCTTAGACACTGCTGATTTTCATAGAGGGTTCTAGGCCTTATTTACCTTTAAAAATACAGGATTTCTGTCCACATTTATAAAGAGTAAATTAATTTTCATGTGTAACCAGCTAACAGTTATCTTAATTAATGTACAAGTGGTAAATTCAACCTTTGAAGATCATGTATTAAAATAAAATGTAAGTCATTGTCAAGGTCAGTAAAAGTGGATATAAATTTTGAAAACAACAAATGCAACAGTGCATAGAGTTAGATTAGATGCCTGCAAGCTTATTTTGTCCCAGCTGATTTTTCTTGGAGTGCTTCTGTTTTAGCACTTATCCCAACATGTTTAAATGGTACTAAATTTTAATACACATTAATATATAAAACCTCATTCCAATCCCATTTTGCAACTATTTATAAAAATAAAAGTAATACACATCAGATTGCTCATAGCTTTAAGCAATTCTAGTATAACATGAAGATGTACTTGACCTCTGCCAAGGTCACTTGAACATGTTCCCCTTGTCTCTCTGCTTTAACCATCAGGTACTCAGAAAGATCAAAGTGAGAAACAAATTCATGATGTGTACCCTGATTATTATTAAACAGGAAACAGCTATGGTAAAGTGCAAGTGTAAGAGAATAAAAAGGTGATCAATTTGTAGATTTATACCAAAAGCAATATCTTTGTTCCTTTGCTTACCAAATGTATGTTTAGTTAAAAACTCGGACCCTTCAAATAGAAATATAATTTTTTAATTTCAGGCACAAGAAATCTACAAGATTGATTTTGTTTCACCCACCCCAATAAGCATCTTTTCAATTAGGCCTGAGCCACCTAATTTCCCATCTTCTACAACTCAGTGACACACCCAGAGGAGAAGAGCCCCTTCCAACCATCCTTTGTTGCCAATTCACCAAGACCGTTTATTGAGAATGAAAAGCACTCACTTATAAACAGTGGCAACAATCTATGGCATGGTGTATGTAAATATTATTTCCAAACACAGAGGGTCTGGAAAGTGATGCATACAAGATAAAGTTACCCTGGAGCAAGGTAATGCCTGCAAAATGAAATTCCTTTTGGTTCGGAGTTCCGGGACAATGCCATCCACATAACACAAGATCGCCATTGGGTTTGTTTAGAAGAGGACCCCTGATGTAGCAGCTTTTTGGGATGAGTCTGCATACTAAAGAAGGGGTATCCAAACTGGCCTTTCAAAGCCTGGCATGAGGAGTGTTGTTGGATGTAAGCATATTACAGACCTACAAGATCCATCCACTGTGTAGAGGCTTCTGTTTTTATAGCCACCCCAGAAGGCTTGATTTTAGCCATATGACCTGCTTGTCATGAGCTTTGCTTTAAAAAACAACAAAAAAAAAAAAAAAAAAACACACCTGGGGAGGTGAGCTAAGTGTGTCACAAACTGCATCACAGGTTGGGACTGGACCTATCACCCCTTAAAGGGTCAGCCACCAAGTGACAGGGATGAGGTTCTTTGCTGCAGATTTATGGCTTGGATCCAGGTTGGATAGTGGTAGATTTTGTCTCCCTAGTTCCCCCACATTACACTGGGGAACTGAATTTCACCCTCACTGCAATAAAATCATTTCTTCAGACAAAAAGTATCAAACAGAATAGGTAAACAGCATTATAACAAACTCTGTTAATTGAGCAGTGAGCAGACAAAATGCATCATCAGTTCTACTACATAGGCACACCACAATAAAATTGTGCTTATCTATATATCTTGAAGAGTCATTGGAAATTTACCCTTCAGATAGTTAAGTAATCATAATTATTTTTAAATCGCAGTTAACTAAGAGATTTTATATTAAATGTTACAATTAACAACTGCTTAACATTAATACACTTATATTAGGTAATAGCTAATTGGCTGAAAGAGAAAGTGATATCTTGACATAGCAAATGTTTGAGAATCTTAAAGAGGGAGGCCCCACTCCCTCTAGAAAGAAAAGGAGATATTAAATGCAATCAGTTTTGGGGGAGTTCCCAAAAAGACAAATAAAAACAAACTAAGAAAATACTAAACTCTTTGGTAAGGATTTTTAATAAACCAAAAAACTGAAAATCCATAAAACTGACAATGGCCTACTCATTAAATCCCTTGAATAAATAAGAGCTTAATATAAAAAACATTTTGATAGCAACAGCTGATAAAAGTATTAAAAAACAGTTTTATCACAGCCGGTCTCATACTTTTAATCAAAAGTCTTGCATACAAAAATACGTTCTTCTTTAGAACAAAAATGTCTAATTGTAGATTTCCATTTTGTTTGACTGGGCAAGTTTTTCGCTCATTGTTTATATAAACAACCTCTCTTCAAATCCACATAAATCCTGAGTAAAGAGAAAGATTTAGAAGACAGCATATTAGCATTGTCTCTAGCTGTTCTTAGTCTTTCATCCAAAGAACCACTAAAAGCTATACAGATGTCTTCTTTTTAGTGTTGAACTCCCCACTACTCTGTTATTTTTTGTAAAAGATACAATATTATGTCCAGCATTTTGTAATCCTCTCTCTTTGATTGGAGTGTATCACAAATGAGTAAAGCCAATGTAGCGAAGAGGACTTTCATACATAAAGATTCTGAAAATATTTGTTAACATAATGATTTGTTTATTCAGTTTGACAAATGCTTTTATTTTAACCTGAAGTATATTTTGTAAATGTCACTGGTAAATACAAATTTATAGTTGGCTAGCAAGCTTCCCTTATGTGTATTTCTAATTAAGCTCTTCCAAGATACAGAATAATGTTTAAAACAAACATATCCTGTAGAGGATCAAAGTAACCCAAAAAGTGATCAGATATTTTTCTTTGTAAAATTGAATATGGAGATACGCTGCATAAGCAGATTTGAGAAGAACATGGAATCTATAAATAATGATGCTTCCATGTTTTTATTTGAGAACATTGGGAAATCTTTGCTTGCCCTTTACAATATTATTGTGAAGTTTGGTGTCTCTCACACAACAGGTAATGTCATAAGGATGCACTATCGTCTTTACCATTCTATATACCAGGATCTCATTTTACCATTCTATATACCAGGCTCTCCTAAACTGTAACATCCTATATACTGTTGTATAGACAAGACACAGTATGACAAATAAGAGCTGCTGTTTCACCTGAGGCATCATCAGTTAACTTTGATTTCCAGAAGGGTGAATGGCTCGAAAAACTTGTGTTAAGACCCTCGCTATAATATATATAATATACCGATTGTGAACCTGTCAAAAGATCATGAAAAAAACCCTGAGTTTATGTTTATGGTTTCTTTATGGTAATTGGACAAATACAGATTTTTTTTTCCAGGTCTCTGACAAATATTACCTTTTCTTCTCTTACATCCATAAAACTATCAAGACAATCTAAGACAGTAAGTGTTTTCCAGATATTTGGTTTACATGAAGAATAAGGCACAATACATTTTTGTATTATAAACCAAATATTCTTCTGTAGCCATGATTTATTGGCAGGATGAATTGGCATGATCTCATATGGAGTTTCCTATATTTCATTTACACAATGTTATACATTATAAACAACTATTTTTATACATATGCGTAGAAAAGCAAACAACTACTGTTGATCTATGGGCTAATGCTTAAAATTCCAGTATAAATACTTGAAAATAGATTTAGCATCTTTTGCATCAAACATTAATAAGGCTCACTTAGGCACTCTTAATGTGAAGGAAAATTGGGTTTGTATGAAATGGCTACACTAGGACATTTCATGCTTTTGCAAGTGCAGTAGTGCGATAATTTCCTACAGTATGTCATTATCCTCTGCCCTGTGGTTCTTTTTAAAATTCTCTCTTTTCACTCACACTGTCTGCACTATGTTTTTAAGCTATATAGTTTTCAAGCTACATACTTTTCAGTCTATGAACAGCATGTATTCAGATTTTGAGCAACTACATCACAAGTCAAGTAACATACCATACTGAGGCATATTCCCTTTGGACACTACTAACAGAACTACAGCTGCAAAAACTTGGAGAGAAAAAATGTCTCACAGACATAAAGCCAGGTCAAGTTTTATTTTTTTCCAACAAAGACAAGAAAATACTATTCTGACCATCTCAGGAAGGAATATAAAGGAATTTTCCTATACTTTTCCCATCTGTCCATTTTATCATGACTAATGCTTATTAATTTCTACATACACACACCATACTAAAAGGCAAATTAATTTATTGCCCATTTGTCATTGTAGCCAAATCTATCATTTCTTAAAAGTGTTGTGTTTTTAAATATTGGTATGAGATCACCCCTAAAATAATTACATTTATATAATTCTGGATGCCACTCCACAAGGGAGAAAGTCTGCTCTCAGGTCTACAACTGCTGGTAGTGTCTGGTTTTGAAGAAGAAATAACTCTTACGGATGAAAAAGTGCTTTTTAAAATGCATCAGAAAGATGAACATGAAACATGGATGGCAAAGTAGGATATCTGTTCAGAGGATCAATATGTAGTTGACAGAATGAGGGTCTGGTTGCAGGCGACAACACACGAGTGTCTAAAAATTACTGTACTGACCTTTGTATAGAAAATACAGCATTTGAAAGATAGGGAAATACTATTTAAATACTGCATTTTACATTAACCGTACAAGGTCATAGTCATCTAAGCACAGAGATCCCTCTTCTTCACTCACAAATAGATATTAAGAAAAATAAGACTTGACTTTCCCCCTGACAATCAAAGGAAAAGATTTATTTGGATACTAACATCTGTCTGCAGATTGTGGCCAAGTGCTTTTCTGTGCTCATTTAGGACTCCACTTGGAAAGCATTCCAGTTACATTTACCTAGAGATTGCTCTCTACCACTTCCCAGCTGACAGAAATCACTCAGCTGGGTCTGATGAATAATAGTAAAAGGCAGCTTGTATCAGTGATGATTGAATTACACATTGTTAAAACTGCCATAAAGGCTCATTCCAATGAGTACATTTAATTTACTTACTCTGCTCAGGGCTAGAAGCTTGTAGTTGTTT